>NC_041393.1:448004030-448110298 GCF_002162155.2 Triticum dicoccoides | reverse complement strand
TTCCCGGCCCCGCCTGTGGCCGACCCCCGCTGCGCCCGGCTGGCTCCGCCCCCTGAGGCACGGGCTCGCCGGCTCTGCTCCGACGAGCCGCCCCCGCCCAGCCAGCTCCGGGTGGATGCCCCGTGCTCGGACGCGGCACCTCCGCCTCCTGGTGGCCACTGCTCCAGGCCGCCCCTGCGCCAGCTCGTTCTGCTCCGTGCTGGAAGCAGCCGGCCAAAAGAGAAAGAGGAAACGGGGCCGGGTAGAAAAGTCAAAGGGCCAATTGCCCACGGCTGAAGAGAAAGAAAAAAAAAGAGAAAAAAAGAGAGAGAGGCCGGCTGCCCACGTTGGCTAAGAGAAAAGCCAGGCCGGGTGCACAGCCGGCTGACGAGAAAAAAGAGAAGAAGACAAAGTAGTCACCGGGAGATCTGGTCCGACTGCTCAGCAGTTGGTCCGAATCTCGGGGGCTACACCCAGCGGGTGCGCTGACGCGCCCCCGTGATAAGAAGACAACATAGTCGCCGGAAGATCCGGCCCGACTGCTCAGCAGTCGGCCCGAATCTCCGGGGCTACACCCAGCGGGTGCGCTGGCGTGCCCTCGGGAAGATTGCAGACAAGAGAAGAGTTTTGTCCGGCTGCCAGCAGCCGGCAGAAGAGAAAAAGAAGAAAAAGGGCATTGCAAGACGCCTCGCGGCCTGGCCGGTCGAGCCTGACCGGCCAGGAGCCCCCTTCGAGCACCCGGGGGCTCGAAGGCTACACCCAGCGGATGCGCCAGCGCACTCCGCGAGCGCCGAGCCGCGCCAGCTGTCTTCGGCAAACTCCGCCTCAGCTACACGAAAATCAATGTGAGTTCCTCACCCGCATATTTTTGCGCCGCGAAAGCACGGATAGCCCCGAGCGATGCTCGGGGGCTACCTCCGCATTTTATTACAGTTGCATCACTGTTCACCCTGGCGCCAGTCAGAGTTGGCCCGGGGGCTGATCGCTTGGCCTGAGACGTTTGTTCCCGCAGACGGCTTAGTAGCGTGCGCAGTACCAAAGGCTCACTCTTAATCACAGACCGCAGAGCGGCTGTCCGGCTAGCAAGGGTGAACGCTGGAGGCCACCCACGCGAAAAATGCCTGGGAAGAAAAACGGTTGGGTGACCCGGCCGTTTCCTTTATGAGTATCTGCTCGGTTAAATTCGCTCCTAGAGTCTGAGTATTGTACACTCTACTCCGCGGCCCACTCTCAGCCACATACCGCAGAGCGGCTGTCCGGCTAGCAAGAGCACAAGCCAAAGAGAGGAAGGAACATGAAAAAGATTAAAGGGGGCTCGGACAAAACCGAGTCGGCACCCTCCGCATAAAACTTGCAATGCTGAAAGAAAACATTTTGATATATCTGCGTGGACTAACTTTGTCTTTTTCATGATCATTTCCATGAACACTCGCCAAAAAATCTCCGCCCAACTTTGCCAAGTTACCCGGAGGCTTGGGGGCTACTGTCGGAGTAATTGGACACGGATACCCCGAAGACGGTGAGATGATATTTCAAGACATCGGGGCTAGCAAAGCCCCTCAGTCCGACTGTCCGGCCGCTCCTGCCGGCTTCCCGTCCGACTGCTTCGCCCGGCCGACTGCCGGCTGTCGACTGCGCCAACCAGCCGGCTGCCGACTGCGCCAACCAGCCGGCTGCCGACTGCAGCCCGACCCGACACCGACGAGACAGCGACGTGGCGACCATACCTGACACTATTGACGAATAGTAGCAACGCCATCATCTACAGTGTACCTGTCCCCTTGGCACTAGTCTATAAAGTGCCAGGGGACAAGCATGACATGCACCATGCCCCATACATGGCTTGGCTTGTAAGCTATCCAAGGTAGCTTACAACCAACGCCATGTCCCATGCCCACTCCACACTATATAAGCTAGCTAGCAAGCCTCCATCCATCCACTCTGACACATGCTCACACGCATGCATACATGCCTAGGCACACCCATTCGGCCAAGAGCAACGGCCACCATACCACATACATGCATATACGAAACCAGATGCCTGTGACACTGTTTTCAGATACAGCTCCAGGAGCAACTCTGTACTAGATATATCAGATACACTCAGACATGCAGCAGTAGGAGTATTATCTCTCCGGAGAACTTCGAAGCTGGGTAAACCACCGCGTGCTACTCGCATACCCGCTCCCGGTCCTATCAGCAGCAGTCTTACCCTCACACTAAGCCCTTGTGGCATCTGTCAACTCGCAAGCCCCCCGTGAGAATACCACGACAATCAGCTGCACATATGCATTGGTACTGGTGTACCACTGTTTTTTCAATATTCTTTAAAAATATCACTAGCATATGACCTCTTTCGAGAATGCCACTCAGTTCTCTAATATTCCCCAAAAAAACACTTCATTTGTTTTCAACACATTGTGCTAGTCAACTCTGGACATGGATCCACGATCCATGGGTTGTTTATGGAAGTCTGATCCTTGTAGCAAACCAATTGTAGCGGCAATTCTGCTTTGTTATCTTGCCGATTAATCGTTGTTGAAACTTATATGTTGTAAATATGGTAAAACGCTGCTAAAACTTCTGCTGGAATGAGCAGCAAGTAGGTACAACATCATTTTTCATTATACAGCTTATTACTCAAGAGTTAAGTTTGCTTGCCAATATTGATCAAACCATGGCATCAGATCGAGTTATGTTTCATGGTGTGAAAGGTTGAGGAAAATAAAATGTTCTCTTGACTACGTTAGCTTCAGTCTGTCAATAGAGATACATTGAGATTGCAAAGGAGAAAAAAAGCGACAAACAGTAAACACGGCGACAATCTATTACTACTTGTGCATATAGTATATATATATACTCATAACAGCTACTCATTCAAGAGTTCCCTAAAAAAAGACTAATCATTCAACATATCTCAACAAAAACAGCTAATCGTTGAACATATTTTCGTCCCACGCGGTGCTCCGCCTCTCCCTGAGCCTCTTCAGATACACGGCCATAAACCTCCAAATGAACTCATCATGCCCGCGACAGAAGGCTGACAGCTCCTTGACGCCACGGCGTGCCAGGGCTTCGGCTTCAACGTGCCGGGACAGGGCGGCCAGAGCCCTGATGTACATCACATACGCATGCGGATCCATGGGAAAGGTCACGAGGAGCGCCTCGCCGACAGCCCGGACGCGCTCCACCCCGCCGCCGTTGTTGATCTCGAACTTCAAGTAAGTACGCCAGCCTGACTTGGACCTAAGGAAGCCGCCTCCCTGGGCCTGCGCCCACCGCGCCCACCGCTGGAGCGCGCGCCGCTGGCTGTCGACGTCGCCGAACTCGCGATCCCTCCAGAACCAGTCCCACATGTATGTCTCTCCATCAGGAAGTGCGGCGAGAAGTCGCTCGTAGACGGCGCGGGTGGCCTCGATTCCGCCGCCCTCCTCCAGCTCGAACCTGACGAAGCGGCGCCACAGCTCGCCATTCCCCGGGTCGGCCGCCGTGCCAGACTCGAATTCCGCTCGCTTCGCCTCAGCGGGCATCGCTGTGATCGCTTGATCAGCCATTGGTTTGGTGTGTCTCGTCTAGTCGATCGGTTGTCGACCCTTGTTTGTGCGAATTTCCTATATGGCACGTCGTTGCTATTTATATGTTGAAGGTTTCCAGCGGGAGGCGACGTCCAATTCCAATTCAGATCGGGTTTAGGGGGCCACGTGCGACTCGGATTTGATTTCCAGCGTCCTTTGTCGGGTCACACGAAAAAGTTGTATTCCATTTCCATGTACACGTCCTTTGTTGTACAAATTTGATTTCCTGTATTCGAGCACGCAAAATTTCGCACAAGAAGATCTTGATCTTTCAAGGTACAGTTTTGTTAAGCCTCAGTCGGTATGTCTCAGTCGATACTATCTTCCTTCGATTTTTGCATGGAGATACGTAAAAAATATTTTTTTTAGTTTTCATTTTTTTCGGGAGTATATTTTATAGAAGGCAGAGAGTTAATAATTACAAAAAGTCAAGTGGGGATATGTACATCCTACTTGACACCCACCAACACCTACACCAGCCTGAGCACAAAGGTCACTCTCTCACGCAAGGGTCTAGGTCTCCTATACCGAACCCTGCGAGCGACCAATCCTTGATCTCCAATAGCACTTGCGTCACCAATTGGGCCAGTGTCCGTTGATCATGAACTCTGTTGAACACCCCTGCGTTTCTCTACTTCCACAGCGCCCAAGCTGTCCCAATCACAAACAAATCGAAACCTCGGCGTGATCTGCCACTAAACCTCCCTCTCTGCTGAAGCCACCATTCGGTGAAAGCGGAACTCTGGGTAGGCGACTGGATCTCCAGCTACAAGGTGTCGAAGCAGCGGTGCCAGACCTCTCTAGCGTACACGCATTGCACAAGTATGTGGTCCATGTTGTCCCGATCCTGCAAACATGTGAAGCATGGGGATGGCTCATCCTGAAGCCCATGGCGGGCACGCATGTCAGAAGTCCACAACCGATATTGTACCGTTAGCCAAGCAAAAATCTTGCAGTGTAAGGGGGCCCAACCCCTCCAAATGGCGCGAGTGCTCGGCGAACGCACAAGGACCATGCACAACCTTTGGTGGGTCAGACTTAGCCGTGTAGCCCCCAGACATGCTTGCCGGCCAAGTAAACTGATCCGGCTAATGTTCATCCCGCGGTACCGTTGAGATGGCAAGGCACAAGTGGGCCACCTGCATATGCGCCAGGAAGGAAATGTCGCCCTTCACGTCCATCTACCAAGCGTTGTCAATCAACGCCAGCCTCACCATCCTGACATTACGCGTACGCGTGCTAACCAACTCTAGGATCAAAGGTGCTATCTCTCTAACAGTGAACCCATGAATCCATCTATCCTTCCAGAACAGGTCCCTCTCGCCATCCCCTAGTGTGATCTTGATGAGGCTATTGAAGATCGACTTGGCCCCGCTGTCCTCTGCCATGGGTATGCCCTGCCATGGACGAGTAAGATCAGTTCTCCGAAGCCATTCCCACTGAACCCTCAGTGCAATGACCTGCAAACTGAGGTCTTTAATTCCTAGCCCACCAAAACATGTCGGGCGACAGACTGTATCCCATGCCACGAGGCACTGCCCTCCATTGACTTTGTCTTTCTTGGCCCAGAAGAATGCTCGCATCCATTTGTTAATCTCTTCGAAGACCCATGCCGGAGGGTCGAGAACAAGGATTTGGTGGATGGGCCCTGCTGAGATCAAAGATTTGAGAAGAATTAGCGTGCCCGGCCTGTGTATCAGCCCTCTCTGCCACGCTGGAACCACTTTCCTCACCGGATCCAACAATATGTCCCAACTGGTGGATTGCCAATGGGATTCCTAGATACTTGCACGGGAACGCACCCAATTGGCAGCAGAGCATCGCTCTGACTCTATGCCCATCCTCCTCAGTACCACGGATCAAGATCGCCGCCGATTTGGTGAAGTTAATCTTGAGCCCCGACGCTTCGCCAAACACCTCCAAGAGCTCCCTAACACAGTGCAAATCTTGCACCTCCGGCTTTACGAACATGGCAATGTCATCGGTGTAAATTGACAGCCTTTGCAATGGATCAATGCCGCGGAACGAGCTCAACACGCCTTCGGCGGTTGCTTTGGATATGGTCTAAGTGAGCGCATCCATCGCGAAGCTCATTCTTGAATCATCAGTGATAAGGTGTCAAATGAGCTGTCAAGTGATCTCAATAGCTTCTTCATGACTTCGTGCTTGGTGATCTCAGTGGCGCCAAGTGAGGCGGCCGAAAGTGAGAAGGACATTCTCATTGTTATTCCTCTTGAGTCAATTGAAGAGATTGCGAAGCACATATATTCTGGAGTCTCTCTGTGTTGAGACGCCTTTGTTGACCTTGGACAGCCAGTCCCAGACTAGCTTAGCAGATTCCAGAGCACTCACACAGCCGTACTGCCCTTTGGTCAGATGACCACAGATGATGTTCTTGGCAGTTGAGTCCAATTGTGCGAACCTCTTGACATCAGCAGCGGTGACGCCTTCACCAACTTTGAGAACGACAGTCCTGACGACATACTAGAGGTCGTTGTCAATGGCTTCAAGATGCATGCACATCTTATTCTTCTAGTAGGGGTAATCAGTGCCATCGAAGACGGGGCACGCAACGGAGACTTTGATTATCCATGCAGTCGACATAGCTAAAACTCCAGATGGTTAAACTGAATCACATAGAACAAGGAAGCACCTTGCTTTGATACCAATTGAATGTGCTAGTTATCGACTAGAGGGGGGTGAATAGGTGATTTTTATGAAAGTCTTCAAGACAAGAAATATCTTCGAAGACAAGCAAACAAGTAACACCTACACCGTATGCAGCGGAAGATAAACTACACTAGACAAGCTATAGTTAAAGGAACATTTCAAGGAAAGCACGAAGACAAATAGCTGCTAGGTAGAACATATCAGAATAGGAAGACAACATGAAGACAAATATGCAATCAGAGAGAATGTCTTCACACAGTGAAGTCAAACAGTGCAAGTAAGCAATGAATTCACGAAGCTAAATAGTAAGTAGAGAGTGAAGAGATAGAACAACATGCTTGACGAAGACAAGGATTTGGTAGACCCGTTCTAGTTGTTGTGACAACTGTACGTCTGGTTAGGGAGGCTGAGATTGAACTTAGAAGACTGTGTCTTCACCTTATTCCCCTTGAGCTAAGTACACTTAGTCCTCGCCTAATAACTCTGGTAAGTCTTCAAGGTATACTTCCAAACCTTCACAGACTTCGTTCACCGGCGATCCACAATGACTCTTGGATTGTCAGAACGCGATGCCTAACTGACTGGAAGATACACAATCTTCAAGTGTAGTAAGTCTTCAGATCACGCAGACAGAAAGACTTCAGTGATGCCAACACTCTTTGGGCTCTGGGTATTTTGGGATTTGTCCTTGCAAGGATTCTCTCTCAAAGGCTTAGGAGGTGGGTTGCTCTCAAACGACAAAAGTCCTGCACTAACTCTAAGCAGTCACCAATTTATAGCCAGGAGGCAACCCGACATGATATGTCTGAAATGACCTTGGGTCATGATACGTCTCCAACGTATCTACAATTTTTGATTGTTCCATGCTATTATATTACCCGTTTTGGATGTTTATGGGCTTTACTTTACACTTTTATATCATTTTTGGGACTAACCTACTAACTGGTAGCCCAACCCGAATTGCTGTTTTTTTTGCCTATTTCAGTGTTTCGGAGAAAAGGAATATCAAACGGAGTCCAAACGGAATGAAACCTTCGGGAGCGATCTTTTTGGAACAAACGTGATCCAGAGGACTTAGAGTGGAAGTCAAGAAACAAGAGAGGCGGCCACGAGGGTGCCCGGCGCACCCCCCACCCTCGTGGGCCCCTCGAGCATCCACCGACCTACTTCTTCCTCCTATATATACCCATGTACCCCGAAAACATCAGAAGCGACCATGAAAAACTATTTCCACCACCGTAACCTTCTGTATTCGCGAGATCCCATCTTGGAGCCTTCGCCGGCACTCCGCTGGAGGGGGAATCGATCACGGAGGGCCTCTACATCAACTCCAAGGCCTCTCCGATGAGTTGTGAGTAGTTTACCACAGACCTTCGGGTCCATAGTTATTAGCTAGATGGCTTCTTCTCTCTCTTTGAATCTCAATACAAAGTTCTCCTTGATATTCTTGGAGATCTATTCGATGCAACTCTTTTTGCAGTGTGTTTGTCGAGATCCGAGAATTGTGGGTTTATGATCAAGTTTATCTATGAGAAATATTTGAATCTCCTCTGATTTCATTTATGTGTGATTAAGTTATTTTTGCAAGTCTCTTCGAATTATCAGTTTGGTTTGGTCTACTAGATTGATCTTTCTTGCAATGGGAGAAGTGCTTAGCTTTGGGTTCAATCTTGCGGTGTCCTTTCCTAGTGACAGCAGGGGCAGCAAGGTACGTATTGTATTGTTGCCATCGAGGATAAAAAGATGGGGTTTATATCATATTGCATGATTTTATCCCTCTACATCATGTCATCTTTCTTAATGCATTACTCTTTTCTTTATGAACTTAATACTCTAGATGCATGCTAGATAGCGGTCGATGTGTGGAGTAATAGTAGTAGATGCAGAATCGTTTCGGTCTACTTGTCACGGACGTGATGCCTATATACATGATCATGCCTAGATAATCTCATAATTATTCACTTTTCTATCAATTGCTCGACAGTAATTTGTTCACCCACCATAATACTTATGCTATCTTGAGAGAAGCCACTAGTGAAACCTATGGCCTCCGGGTCTATCTCTTATCATATAAGCTTTCAATCTACTTTTATTTGCATCTTTTACTTTTCCAATCTATATCATAAAATACCAAAAATATTTATCTTATCATATTATCTCTATTAGATCTCACTTTCGCAAGTGGCCTTGAAGGGATTGACAACCCCTTTATTGCATTGGTTGTGAGTTCTTGTTTGTTTGTGTAGGTGCGTGGGACTTCTGAGGAGCCTGCTACTGGATTGATACCTTGGTTCTCAAAAACTGAGGGAAATACTTACGCTACTATTGCTGCATTACCCTTTCCTCTTCAAGGAAAACCAACGTAAGCTCAAGACGTAGCAAGAAGGATTTCTGACGCCATTGTCGAGGAGGTCTTCACTCAAGTCAAGACATACCAAGTACCCATCACAAACTAATCTCCCTCGCACTTACATTATTTGCCATTTGCCTCTCTTTTTCCTCTCCCCCACTTCACCCTTGCCGTTTTATTCGCCCTCTCTTTTCCGCTTGCCCTCTTCTTCATCCTCGCCTTTGTTTGCTGTTATGTCTGAAATTGGGGAGATTATCATCGATATGGACAATAATAATAACATGGAAATTTCTGATGCTCCCGCTGAAGAACCCCCTATCTTGCATACTAAAAAGTTTCGAATCGGTAGTGGTAATATTATTGGAAAAGGGGTTATTCAAGACTTCTTTACTTGTGCCGGTGCTTTACCTTCTATGGGTGGTTCTATTCTTCATAGAACTAGTAGTCTTGCGGATGCTATTGCTATGCTTGTAGTTGAACTTGAAAGACAATTTATGCATATGCATCCTTGCATACAAAGAATTTTCCTGGAATTTTCTAATATTGAGCATTCTTCTGTTAAGCGCGCCGCTACTATCTTTTTGGCACATGAGTTTAGATTTATAATAAAAGAGGCCAAAGAAATCTTTGTGCACTATAGGGTGGACGCCGATCGTCCCCCCATAGAGGCGATCCTCTTTGATCAAGAGGAAATTAGGCGTTTTCAATCTTTGGACTATGTTACTTTTAATGAAAACCTTAGAAAAAAGGTTCCTACCAATGTCCTAGTTGATAGAATCTCCGAACTTAATAATGATTTTGCTCTTCGAAACAACGAGCTAGGATACTCTCTTGAGTATAGGCTCACGAAGTTCTACCAAAAGAATGCTTATAATAATGAATTAGTTGTGCAATATGAAGGGCCAAAGGAGGAACCCATACCTCCTAAGATTGATCTTGGGAACTTTTGTCCCATTAAATTTAGCCCTTTTGATTACTTTTGCTTTCCTTAAAGAAAACTTGCTGCTGAACGTAGAGAATATGAGATGAGTTTTCGTGATTTATCTTATTATTATTATGGCACTACTTAGATCTATCCTCGCTTTTATGCCTAGCTTGGGGTGTTAAACAATAGCGCTAGTTGAGAGGCAACCCAATTTTATTTTAGTTTTTTAGTTTTTGCTTCTGTTTAGTAATAAATTTTGCATCTACCTTCTGTTTAGATGTGTTTTTATGTTTTCATTAGTGTTTGTGCCAAGTAGAACCTATAGGATAACTTACGGTGATAGTTACTTTGATTCTTCTGAAAAACAGAAACTTTGCACGCATGAAAATAATTTTAGTAATTCACGGAAATGTGCTTTTGTGTTGATTCTTTTTGCTGTAGATCAATAGACAAATTGTCCAGGACTTCCTTTTTTTGGTAGGATTTTTAGAGTTCCATAAGTATTTGAGAGTTACAGATTGCTACAGACTGTTCTGTTTGTGACAGATTCTGTTTTTCGTGTGTTATTTGCTTATTTTGATGCATCTATGGCTAGTATGTAGGGGTATGAACCATATAGAAGTTGGAATAAAGTAGGTTTAACACCAATATAAATAAATAATGAGTTCATTACATTACCTTATGTGGTGGTTTTTCTTTCTTGCACGAACGGATCTTATGAGATTTCCTGTTGAGTTTTGTGTTGTGAAGTTTTCAAGTTATGGGTAAAGATTTGATGGACTATGGAATAAGGAGTGGAAAGATCCTAAGCTTGAGGATGCCCATGGCACACCAAGATATTAAAGGATAAAAAAAGCCTAAGCTTGGGGATGCCCCGGAAGGCATCCCCTCTTTCGTCTTCGTCTATCGGTAACTTTACTTGGAGCTATATTTTTATTCGCCACATGATATGTGTTTTGCTTGGAGCGTCTTGTATGATATTAGTCTTTTCTTTTTAGTTTACCACAATCATACTTGATGTACACACCTTTTGGGAGAAACCCACTTGATTAGAATACGCTATGTGCTTCACTTATATCTTTTGAGCTTGATAGTTTTTTGCTCTAGTGCTTCACTTATATCTTTTAGAGCACGGCGGTGGCTTAATTTTGAAGAAATTGTTGATCTCTCATGCTTCACTTATATTACTTTGAGAGTCTCTTAGAACAGCATGGTATTTGCTATGGTTATAAAATTGGTCCTAGAATGATGGGCATCCAAGTTGGGTATAATAAAAACTATCATAGAAAGTGAATTGGATGCTATGATCAATTTGATGCTTGATAATTGTTTTGAGATATTACGATGGTGATATTAGAGTCATTCTAGTTGGGTGATTATGAATTTAAAGAATACTTGTGTTGAAGTTTGTGATTCCCGTAGCATGCACGTATGGTGAACCGCTTTGTGATGAAGTTGGAGCACAATTTTATTTATTGATTGTCTTCCTTATGAGTGGCGGTCGGGGACAAGCGATGGTCTTTTCCTACCAATCTATCCCTCTAGGAGCATGCGCGTAGTACTTTGTTTTCAATGGCTTGTAGATTTTTGCAATAAGTATATGAGTTCTTTATGACTAATGTTGAGTCCATGGATTATACGCACTCTCACCCTTCCACCATTGCCAGCCTCTCTTGTGCCGCGCAACTTTCGCCAGTACCATACACCCACCATATACCTTCCTCAAAACAGCCACCATACCTACCTATTATGGCATTTCCATAGCCATTCCGAGATATATTGCCATGCAACTTTCCACCGTTCCGTTTATATGACACGCATCATCATTGTCATATTGCTCTTTGCATGATCATGTAGTTGACATCGTATTTGTGGCGAGGCCACCTTCATAATTTTCATACATGTCACTCTTGATTCATTGCATATCCCGGTACACCGCCGGAGGCATTCATATAGAGTCATATCTTGTTTTAAGTATTGATTTGTAATCTTGAGTTGTAAGTAAATAAAAGTGTGATGATCTTCATTATTAGAGCATTGTCCCAGTGAGGAAAGGATGATGGATACTACGATTCACCCACAAGTCGGGATGAGACTTCGGACTAAAAAAAGAGAGGCCAAAGAGCCCAACCAAGAAAAAACAAAAAAAGGAGAAAGGCCAAAAGAAAAAAGAAGAAGAAGAAAGGCCCAAAAGAAAAAAAGGAAAAGAAAGAAAAAAATGAAATGAGAGAAAGAGAGAGAAGGGACAATGCTACTATCCTTTTTTACCACACTTGTGCTTGAAACTAGCACCATGATCTTCATGATAGAGAGTCTCCTATGTTGTCACTTTCATTTACTAGTGGGAATTTTTCATTATAGAACTTGGCTTGTATATTCCAATGATGGGCTTCCTCAAAGTGCCCTAGGTCTTTGTGAGCAAGCGAGTTGGATGCACACCCACTTAGTTTCTTTTGTTGAGCTTTCATACATTTATAGCTCTAGTGCATCCGTTGCATGGCAATCCCTACTCACTCACATTGATATCTATTAATGGGCATCTCCATAGCCCGTTGATACGCCTAGTTGATGTGAGACTATCTTCTCCTTTTTTGTCTTCTTCACAACTACCATTCTATTCCACATATAGTGCTATGTGCATGGCTCACGCTCATGTATTGCGTGAAAGTTGAAAAAGTTTGAGATCACTAAAGTATGAAACAATTGCTTGGCTTGTCATCAAGGTTGTGCATGGTTAAATACTTTGTGTGATGAAGATAGAGCAACAGCTAGACTATATGATTTTGTAGGGATAACTTTCTTTGGCCATGTTATTTTGAGAAGACATGATTACTTTGATTAGTATGCTTGAAGTATTACTATTTCTTATATCAATATGAACTGTTATTTTGAATCATATGGATCTGAATATTCAAGCCACAATAAAGAAAATTACATTGAGAATTATGCTAAGTAGCATTCCACATCAAAAACAAGCGAGGCGGCCACGAGGGTGCCCGGCGCCCCCCCTAGGGCTGGGCGCGCCCCCACCCTCGTGGGCCCATTGAGCGTCCACCAACCTACTTCTTCCTCCTATATATATCCACGTACCCCGAAAACATCAGAGGCAACCACGAAAAACTATTTCCACCGCCGTAACCTTCTGTATCTGCGAGATCCCATCTTGGAGCCTTCGCTGACGCTCCGCCGGAGGGGGAATCGATCATGGAGGGCCTCTACATCAACTCCAAGGCCTCTCCGATGAGTTGTGAGTAGTTTACCACAGACCTTCGGGTCCATAGTTATTAGCTATATGGCTTATTCTCTCTCTTTGAATCTCAATACAAAGTTCTCCTTGATCTTCTTGGAGATCTATTCGATGTAACTCTTTTTGCGGTGTGTTTGTGGAGATCCGATGAATTGTAGGTTTATGATCAAGTTTATCTATGAGAAATATTTGAATCTCCTCTGAATTCTTTTATGTGTGATTAAGTTATCTTTGCAAGTCTCTTCGAATTATCAGTTTGGTTTGGCCTACTAGATTGATCTTTCTTGCAATGGGAGAAGTGCTTAGCTTTGGGTTCAATCTTGCGGTGTCCTTTCCCAGTGACAGTAGGGGCAGCAAGGCACGTATTGTATTGTTGCCATCGAGGATAAAAAGATGGGGTCTATATCATATTGCATGAGTCTATCCCTCTACATCATGTCATCTTTCTTAATGCGTTACTCTATTCTTTATGAACTTAATACTCTAGATGCATGCTGGATAGCGGTCGATGTGTGGAGTAATAGTAGTAGATGCAGAATCATTTCGGTCTACTTGTCACGGACGTGATGCCTATATACATGATCATGCCTAGATAATCTCATAATTATTCGCTTTTCTATCAATTGCTCGATAGTAATTTGTTCACCGACCGTAATACTTATGCTATCTTGAGAGAAGCCACTAGTGAAACCTATGCCCCCTGGGTCTATCTCTTATCATATAAGCTTTCAATCTACTTTTATTTACATCTTTTACTTTTCCAATCTATATCATAAAATACCAAAAAATTATTTTATCATATTATCTCTATCAGATCTCACTTTCGCAAGTGGCCTTGAAGGGATTGACAACCCCTTTATTGTGTTGGTTGCGAGTTCTTGTTTGTTTGTGTAGGTGCGTGGGACTTCTGAGGAGCCTCCTACTAGATTGATACCTTGGTTCTCAAAAACTGAGGGAAATACTTATGCTACTATTGCTGTATCACCCTTTCCTCTTCAGGGAAAACCAACGCAAGCTCAAGACATAGCAGGTCACTGGGGAACCGACACAAGTCCAACGGTCGGACTTCAAACACACGTGGAGGCTTGACTTGGGATACAAGCAAAGCTGACTCATCCAACTCTTGATAAGATTTTCTCTCATTGTCTTCACTGGAAGACATAGGATTTGGGTTGAGCATCACATCAGTTTTCTGACTTTGTTCATTGGGACCCTAGTTGACAGTTCGATGGTTCCTATGACTCAAGAAAGATGAAAATGAAACTACGAAAGAAACTATTGATAGAAATATGCCCTAGAGGCAATAATAAAGTTGTTATTATTATATTTCCTTAATCATGATAAATGTTTATTATTCATGCTAGAATTGTATTGATTGGAAACTTAAATACATGTGTGAATACATAAACAAATACCAAGTCCCTAGTATGCCTCTACTAGACTAGATCTTTGATCAAAAGATGGTTAAGGTTTCCTAACCATGGACATGTGTTGTCACTTGATAATGGGATCACGTCATTAGGAGAATGATAGACAATACCCATCCGTTAGCTTAGCATATGATCGTTCATTTTATTGCTACTGCTTTCTTAATGTCAAATACATATTCCTTCGACCATGAGATCATGCAACTCCCGGATACCAGAGGAATACCTTGTGTGCTATCAAACATCACAACGTAATTGGGTGATCATAAAGATGCTCTACAGGTATCTCCGAAGGTGTCTATTGAGTTGGCATGAATCGAGGCTGGGATTTGTCACTCCGTATGACGAAGAGGTATCTCTGTGCCCTCTCGATAATATAGCATCACAAGAAGCTTGCAAGCAAAGTGACTAAGGAGTTAGTTACAAGATGATGTATTACGGAACGAGTAAAGAGACTTGCCGATAACGAGATTGAACTAGGTATGGAGATACCGGTGATCGAATCTCAGGCAAGTAACATACCGACGAACAAAGGGAACTACGTATATGGGCATCAGGTCCCGCTATTGGTTATTGATCGGAGAAGCATCTCGGTCAGTCTACATCCTCCTCAAACCCATAGGGTCCGCACGCTTAACGCTCGTTGACGATATAGTGTTATATGAGTTATGTATGTTGGTGCCTGAATGTTGTTCGGAGTCTCGAATGAGATCACGAACATGAAGAGGAGCTCCGGAATGGTCCGCAAGTAAATATTGATATATGGGATAATAGTGTTTGGTCTCCGGAAGGGTTGCAGAATTCACCAGAAGGGGTTTCGGATGTTTCCCAGAATGTTTTTGTCACAACCCTAGTCAGTACATGCATTAGAGTGACTGCATCATGTTTACTTCTCTCAGAAACTTTGAAATGGGGATGACAGAACCCCCAGCACCCCCTTAATCTAACTAGGGTTTACTAATTTTTTTCAATGAACTTGAAATGCCCTTCTAAAATGTTCATCATCTTTGCCTTGGTCTAGAACCTCTGACAAAAATGGTGCACACTTTTCTAGGACATCTTAAGGTCACTGGATTAAATCATATGTTATTTGCATTTGGACATTTAAATGCTATAAAATATTTTAAATGTCCAAATAATCAGAAACTAAATTTTTTACTGTTGGATATATTCTAAACAGTAGCCATGAGTAGTTTCATTAATTTTGGAAGTGTCTAAGTATTTTTAGAAAAGCCACAAAGTTACAGAAGAAAAAGAAAAATAGAAAATATAAGGAAAAGCACATACCTGGCCAACTCACCTGGCGGCCCAGCACTGTGCTGGCCCGACGCCAATTAGCTGCTTCCTCTTGCCAGGTAGGCAGAGAGGGGAGCACCGGCGCGCCCGAGCTCGCCATGGCGTCACCTGCTTGCCGCCGAGCTGCTGGACGCGTGGATGATCTCCAGCTCGCTGCCCCGACCCCCCCGACACCTCACTCTCCCCCCAGCGACTCTCTCTCGCCCTCTCCCACCCATGGCCTACGCAGCCGCAGCCGCACCACCGTCGTAGTTGCGCCCACCGTCATCTCCACGTTGGCTTGCCATGTCCAGGAGCTCCGTGGTCCTCCGCTTCGTCGAGCAGACCGAGCCCCGAGCGCTCGTTCACCCTGGAGCCACTGCAATGACCTCGCTCTGCCTCGCTGTCGCCGGAGATCCCCTTTGCCGTCTCGCTCGCTCCAGCTCGTCCCCGACCTCACCGCCTAGCTTGCCGTGACCATCGTGAGCTCCTGCTTCTCCCCCTCCTCTCTGTTCTCGCTGCCGTCTACTGCAGCGACTGCAACAAGCACATCCGCACGCGCCGCCGCCTGGGCTCGTCGCCGACCTGGCTCCGGCCACCCAACGACTTCACCATCGTGCCCAACGCACTCACTGCACCGCGTAGGCCACGTAGGAGCTGGCTCCGTGCCTCTAGGATCACCGCAATGACGAGTTCGTCCTCACCCAAACTCTGGCAGCCGCAAAGCTCATCACCGGTGTCGTTTCCGGTGAGCCCTCCCATTAGTCAAACCTAGGTTAGTAGTTAAACTAATCCTAATTAGTTGGTTAACTAATAGTGACACTGACCAGTGGATCCCACTCGTCAGGTTTGACCTGGACCGCCCAGTTGACTTGCCGATGCAATGCTGACGCAGTAAAGCTTTTTTTTGGATTTATTCTTATTCAGGAAATTCCATAAAATAGTGTTAACTTCAAAAATTCATAGAAATTAATCTGGAACTCCAAATGTAAAGTGTTATATATGAAAAATGATCAGAAAAATCCAATCTATCCATCTGTACTGGTTTCATGCATGTTTAAACAAGTTGACCTTGCTGTTTAGTGCAAAACATGATAAGGCACTATTTAAGATCACAAAATGAGTTTGGGATTGAACCTTTGTTTCAAAATGGCTCAAACGCATCTGGTTGTAGTTGCATTAGCCCAACATATTCATTTTTCCATGTCATATGCATGCATCATATTGTTGCATGTTGTTGTGTATTGATTGTGTTCCCGGTGATTCTCTGCGGTACGTTCTGTCCCGGAGGATTACCGTGAATATCCAAACGAAGGACAGTACCAGTCTACCGATCTGCGAGGCAAGCAAGCACCCATTTGATCATATCAATAAAATCCCATGTTCTCGCTCCTGCTCTCATTTACTGCATTTAAGATAACAACATTTCAAACTGCTGTGTGCTATGGTAGTTGAACCCATTTCCTCTGCATGACCTGTCATTGCCATAGTAACTAGATAAAACCCACTAGCATGTGTAGGAGTTGATTGAGCCATGTTTGTGTTCCTACCTTGCTATGCCTGCTATGCTTAAGAGTCGTGTCAGGTATGGTTCATCTGGGTGATGGGCTAGAGTGAAATGATCATGTCGGGGATGAGAGTGAAGTGTTGAACATGATTTGGTAAAGGTATCGATGAGAGGCCATGTAGGAGTACATGGTGGGTTGTTTCATTGGAACCGTCCTTAAGAACTGAGATCTGTATGTGTGATTTAAGAATCAGCTACTACCATGCATTGGGCCCGAAACCAATGGACCCTCTCGTCTTATTAATCACCCTTGTCCTCTGTCCAGGAGTTGCAAGTAGTTTCTGGTGTTTGTAGTATACTAGAGGCCGTGCATAGCGCTAACCCTCGGGGTGGGCTGTGATGCGGTAGGTACGTGGCACGGTGTACCGGGCACCCATTTGGTGTCTCGGGAACCCTGCACACATCGTTCGAGGCCGTATGTGGAAACCTCGGCCGGACTCCCTGCGGATGGAACCTGAATAGGCGATAAATCTAGAGTAGAGACTTGAGCATTTAGTCAAGCCGTGGCCGACACCCTTGTTGGGTTTTCGCTTGAGGGTTGCCGAGTACATGTCGTGTAAACGGCGATAAGTGGTGGAAGTGTGTGTGAACAAGTACACCCCTGCAGGGTTAACATCATCTATTCAAATAGCCGCATCTGCTATAAAGGACTACTTGGTTACCTATACAGTTCACAGACAAGTAAATGGAAACTACTAAAAGCCTCAAGACAAGTGTGAGTGCCGTGGATGGCCCTTCCGTAGGATGACGGGAGTGGATCCGCGGTAGTGTATTGTTGTGGTGATTAGTGGACTCGAGTGCGCAAAACATTTACAAGTTGGTGTCTCGTAAGATAGTTTAGCCAAGAGTCAAAGATGGCTTGCTGCAATAAACTCCACTATCTCTTTGTTGATAATATGCATGTATGTAGGATCTGATGTAAGTCTTGCCGAGTACCTTTGTACTCATGTTTGCTTAATTACTATTGCAGAAGAGAATGTCGCCCCTTTTGATGGGTTTTACATAGACCTCGATGTTGATGAGTAGCTTGATGCCCAGGTGCTGATCCTGAGCATGTGAAGGACCCTTGTAGGATAGATAGGCTTCCTCAAGCCTTTTTACTTTCTAGTTGTCTGTACTCAGACATGTTGCTTCCGCTTGATGCTTGTATGCCTGTATGACTTGAATGTCGGGTCGTGTGACCCCTATCTATACAAATGATATGTATGGCTCTCTGGAGCCTTTTAAATAAAGTACTTGAGTTGTAGAGTTTTGTTGTGATGCCATGTTGTATTTGCACATATCGAGCATATTGTGTGTATGATTGAAATGCTTGGTATGTGTGGGATCTGACTTCCTAGTTGTTTATCCTTGGTAGCCTCTCTTACTGGGAAATGTCTCCTAGTGCTTCCACTGAGCCATGGTAGCTTGCTACTACTCCGAAACACTTAGGCTGGCCGACATGTGTCCTTCTTTGTTCCTGTGTCTGTCCCTTCGGGGAAATGTCACGCGGTGTTCCTTTAAGTCCTTGTAGCTTGCTATGACTTGGGTTCATTCACTGTTGATCGACATGTTCGTTGCTGGGTCATGTATGTCTATCCCTGTAAGTTAGCACCATTTTGGGTTTACGACTAGTCATGTCAGCCCGGGTTCTCTGTCATATGGATGCTAGCAACACTAGCATATACGTGAGCCAAAAGGTGCAAATGGTCCCGGGCCAGGTAAGGTGACACCCGTGGGAATACCGCGCGTGAGGCCACAAAGGGATATGAGGTGTTACATGCTAGATCGTTGTGACTTAGAATCGGGGTCCTGATAGCGTTGGCATCAGAGCCGGACTGCCTGTAGGTTCTTCAAGCCAAACTGGTCGATGTCGAGTCTAGAAATGCTTTAGTTATATGTAGGGGAATTGATTGTGGGATGGAACGTAAGGCTCATTTTACTCCTTTACCTCATGGCATTCTGACCTGAGTCAGTCAATTCTTCCCATGGGGGTTAAGGACTAGGATATCTTCTCTCTATCAGGTTCACGTGTTACTAATCCATAGTAACTTATAGGATCGTTGGTTACAAGCCCCAGTTTAGTTCTACCACTTCAGTATGTTGTTAGTTGGACTTGTTGGGGATATAACTATTTGTGTAAGCCGCCCAAGAGGGGCCGGGTTACGCAAAGAAGGCTCACCAGAAAGAAGCCCAAGACCAAGCGTGAAGATGGCGGTTCAGTAAAGGGTCTAAGGCCCACAGGCGACTTAAGGCCCGTCATAGTAAACCGCCGTAATGGCATGACTTGTATCATAAGGTAGATTTAACTAGTCACCGAGCCGGACATTGTTTATAAGCCGGCTAGGACTCTGTAAGCCGCAGGGTGTCAACCCGTGTATATAAGGGGACGACCTGCCGGCGGCTTAGGGCAAGAAACAACTCATCGAGAGCCGGGCATAGCGTATCTCGCTCCCCGGTCATCGAAACATCAATCAATACCAACCCAACTAGACGTAGGCTTTACCTTCACCGTAAGGGGCCGAACTAGTATAAACCTCTCGTGTCCTTTGTCCCGACTAACCCCTTCAAGCTTCCTAGTTGCGATGGCTACAAACTAAGTCCTTTCACAAGGACATCTGATGTGACAATTCCACGACAGTTGGCGCCCACCGTGGGGCCAGTGCACGGTGGATTTGAGTTCTTGAAGGGCAACTTCAAAGGGCTCAAGGGATACGTAGTGGGCCGGATGACCAAGAGTCGTCGCAGCAAGATCTACATCGACAACGAAGGCTGGGGGCCCGATGCCGGCTCAATTTAATATGGATACCGGGTCCCCTTCGGCGGAATCCACGTCTTCATCGGCCGGATTGGTGAGCCAGGCCCTGCACCGACATCGTCGAGACGGATCAGCGTGCAAGAAAGGCCCGAGCTCAACCCCGTCATGAAGCGTGCCTTCATGGGCTGCATCCACGGAGAGGAACTTTCTGAAGGATCTGAAGATGGTAGTGAGACGGCCGTCCTCTCGGACGGTGGTTCGTCCGCCGGTTCAACAGATTCGTTGTACCAAGTGCAAGACGGCGTGCTCGGGGGCTGTTCCGATGGCACCAGTATTCCATACCCCTATGAGCCGCCAAGATGGGCAGGAGTCTTCATGGCTGGGACTCAACCCGGCCAAAATCTACAGCCGCTACAGCAATAACATTTGGGACAGGAGCGGCCGGGGCAAGAGGCCCTGTGCGCCCGCCGGCTCAGGTGCTGATAGATCTCATGGACAAGCTTACGGCCCTGTTAATCGCCATGGTTATTCCTGCAAATAAAGATGAGCATGACGCGGAGGTGGCATGGGTGCATGAGGAGATAGCCCGGGCCAAGGAGGCCTTGGCAGCTGAGGACACTAGATTAGCCACAGAGCGGGCGGCTCTAGATGCACGGGCGCAGCGGCTACAGTCAGAAGCCTACCAGCTCACGATGAGCCTAAACGCGTCCAACGAGGTGATGAGGAGGAGACATCAGAAATCCTAGTCCCGTCTACCTCCGGTTTATGATCCTCGGAATCTTTTTTCTACACCTGGAGCTGGTCCAAGTAACCCGCCAGATGCAAATCAGTTTATGACAGCCGGAACAGGAGGACCGGCTCAGCCTCGGGAGATGGCACCTCCTGACGGGAGTATGGCTCCGCCCCGTTACGTGCCGATACCGCCGGGTCACTTTTCCAACCCCAGGGAGAACTTAATCGTGGCATAGGCGCGCTTGGCGGCTCTTCCCATGGACGGTGATGACCCGACAGCAGTGGAGACCCGGAGGGTCAGAGAACTTCTCCAGACGGCCCTGGCTCAGCAAGACACTTATTCTTACAGCCGGGACATGATTCATTCAACCCCTCCACCTTGGTTAGCACCGCCTCGTCAAAACCGGAGTCCGAGTTACAGCAGGCACATGGAGTCTGAAGCTTTGTCAAGCAACGCTCAGCGCCGTAACCAGCCCGGTGGCTATAATCCGGTGCAAGACCGAGTACGTCAGGAGAATGAGCGGGCGGCTCAGCTAGCGGCTCAACAGACGGCTCATCAAGATTTCCCAGAGTATCCGATGACTTCCGTTGAGACGGGAATAGCCACTAGAACCGACGGTGTTCCTTGTTTGGTACCAGCTCTGCGTAATGTGCGCCTACCCAAGGACTTCAAGGGACCTCGAAAGGTGCCAAATTACATGGCCGACTTATAGGCCAGAGCGTGGATCGAAAGTTATGAGATGGCCATGGAGCTGTTGGAGGTCAGCGACGCGACAATGGCTAAGTACTTCACCATGATGTTAGATGGAACGGCTCGGTCTTGGTTAAAGGGTTTGCCACCAAATTCCATTGGTTCATGGGCAGAGTTAAAGGCCCGTTTCATCCAGAACTTCAAAGACACCTGTAAGCAATCTATGTCGATCGTGGACTTGACGAATTGTAAGCAGGAGGAGGGTGAATCCACGACTCATTGGGTACGCTGGGTCAAGGAGATAATACATTCATCGAACAAGATGGATGCCGGCTCTGCAGTCCTCATGTTGGAGAAGAATTGCCGCTTTGAGCCGCTGAGGCAGAAACTGGGGCGCCTTAAGCGTGATTGCAACGATATGGGTACGCTGATGGCGACTTTAGTCAAATATGCCGACTCTGATAGTACCAAGGATCCCGCGTCTGATGAGGAAAAGATAGGGAAGGGAAAGAAGAACGGCAATGGAAAGGGTCAGCAGCATAACCCGATGAATCAAGGTGGCAATAAGCGTAAGGCGGATGGTAACCCGGAGTTTGTAGCCAACGCTAATGCAGAAGGTATCAATCAGGGACGTAAGTGCAAGCCGCCCCCTCGATCTGGCGGGTCAGGCCAATGTCTTGAGCAGTTACTCAATGTGCCTTGCCCGAGACACGACACCTGGGAACGAACCGCCACCCACTTATGGAAAGGTTGCGCGATCATGAAGGCTTTTAAGAATTCCAACGCGTTTGGTGACAATTCTGGGTCCGGCGGCGGTTCAGGAGCTGGCGGTTTTCATGGCCCGGGCGGCGGTTCAAACTCCGTCTTTCAGGGACATCAAGGTGGTTATAATCAATAGCAGTCTGGTCAAGGAGAGCAACAACAGCAGCAGTCGGGTTATCAAAGCCATCCGAAGCAGTTGAATAGTGGGCAGTATCACGTGCTTACCACTAGCTTATGCAAACATGACCAGAAGATTCATAAGAGGCCCGTGAATTCTGTTGAGCCGACAGTTCCTTGTTATTTGAGGTGGTCAGAGCAGCCCATTGTATGGAGCAGAGAAGATCACCCTCCACGGGTTGATAATCCGGGTCAGTTAGCCTTGGTGGTAACACCTCAGGTTGGTGGATATAAATTCACTAAGTTACTCATGGACGGAGGTAGCAGCATCAATATCCTCTATTATGAGACCTTTCGATGCATGGGGTTGACTGATAAGAATTTGAGAACATCCAACACTATTTTCCATGGAGTGGTTCCTGGTAAGTCGGCTTACCCAGTTGGCAAGATTGAACTGGAAGTGGCCTTTGGAGATGAGTATGACTCCAGGGCTGAGAAATTGATGTTTGAAGTGGTTAAAATCAGGAGTCCGTATCATGCTCTGTTTGGGCGGCTGGCTTATGCTAAGTTCATGGCACAACCATGTTATGTTTATTTGCAGCTCAAGATGTCGGGTCACAAGGGCACCATCACTGTGCATGGGAGTCGAAAGGTAGCCTTGGATTGTGAAGAAGGCGACGCGGCTTATGCTGAGTCTGCCTGTGCAGCGAAAGAGCTCAAATTTTATCAAGACAATGTTGACCCAACGGATATGACCTCCCTGAAGAAGCCAACTACAGAGCATGACCCAGCGTTGAAGTTTAAATCGGCCGCTGAGATGAAGCTTGTTGACTTTACCCTAGGTGTCTCTTCTAAGCAATTCAGCATCAGTACCAATTTGGATCCTAAATAGGAAAGCGCGCTCATCGAGTTCATCCGTGAGAACCGGGACATCTTTGCATGGAAGCCTTCTCACATGCCGGGTGTACCGAGGGAACTCGCTGAGCACACTCTCAATATTGATCCAAAGTATAAGCCGGTCAGGCAGTTTCTTCGACGGTTCAACAAAGAGAGATGGAAAGCTATTGGGGAAGAAGTCGCCCGGCTCTTAGCGGCCGGGTTTATTGTTGAAGTTTTTCACCCGGAGTGGTTGGCTAACCCGGTGCTGGTACTCAAGAAGAACGGCACCTGGCGGATGTGTGTGGACTACACGGACTTAAATAAGGCTTGTCCAGCTGATCCCTTTGCTCTCCCCCGTATTGATCAAATCATTGATGCTATGGCAGGTTGTGAGGGTTTAAGTTTTTTGGATGCTTACTCTGGTTATAATCAGATCAAAATGGCAGTTGTCGGTGTCAAAACCGGCGGATCTCGGGTAGGGGGTCCCGAACTGTGCGTCTAGGCGGATGGTAACAGGAGACGAGGGACACGATGTTTTACCCAGGTTCGGGCCCTCTCGATGGAGGTAAAACCCTACGTCCTGCTCGATTAATATTGATGATATGGGTAGTACAAGAGTGGATCTACCACGAGATCAAGGAGGCTAAACCCTAAAGCTAGCCTATAGTATGATTGTTGTAATGTATGTTGTGTCCTATGGACTAAAGCCCTCCGGTTTATATAGACACCGTAGGAGGCTAGGGTTACACAGAGTCGGTTACAATGGTAGGAGATCTACATATCCGTATTGCCAAGCTTGCCTTCCACGCCAAGGAAAGTCCCATCCGGACACGGGACGGAGTCTTCAATCTTGTATCTTCGTAGTCTTGGAGTCCGGCGGACGATGATAGTCCGGCTGTCCGGACACCCCCTAGTCCAGGAATCCCTCAGTAGCCCCTGAACCAGGCTTCAATGACGATAAGTCCGGCGCGCATAATGTTCGGCATTGCAAGGCGGGTTCCTTCCTTGAATAATCCAGAGAAGATCATGAACACCAGGATAGTGTCTGGCTCTGCAAAATAAATTCCACATTCCACGGTAGAGAGAATAAAATGTACACCAGTCCAATCTGCTGACGTATTATGCGGTGTGACATCACACCGCTAACAAGCCTTTGTTTGAATCTTTTTTTACTATACCACCTCAGCACGTTTAGCGAAGCGGTTTCCTTGGCACGTCTTGTCGAAGCAGAGATCGTGTTCCCCTTATTCTGGGATCCTCATCAATACGGACGTGGGTAACCCAACCGCGCCATTGATGGTGGCGCTTGGGAGATAAGCGAGTTTTATCAGGCCAGCAGGGACGCATAGTTTTCATCCACCTATATATAAGGGGTAAGGATTTACCTTCTCACCTACGCCTTCTTCCTCCTTTGCTTATCCATCTTCGTGTACTCAAGCTCCAACGCCCAAGCTCACGCATCTTGCCCCAACCTTCTCCGAATATGTCCGGAGCGGGAGGCAAATGGTTGGCCTCCACCGTTAAGGAGGAGCACATCACCAAACTGCGCAGCGCCGAATATCTTTCCGGCGATATCGTGCATCGGCTGCCCGACGAGGGGCAGCTCATCCCTACCCCTGGGCCCCATGAGAGGGTTGTCTTCCTCCCCCTCTTCCTCCGCGGACTGGGCTTTCCACTTCACCCATTTGTCCGGGGGATCATGTTTTACTACGGCCTGGATTTCCATGATCTGGCGCCGAACTTCATCCTCAACATCTCGGCGTTTATCGTCGTGTGCGAGGCCTTCCTCTGCATCCGGCCCCACTTCGGCCTGTGGCTCAAGACCTTCAACGTCAAGCCAAAGGTTGTGAAGGGCACGCAAGCGGAATGCGGAGGCGCCATGTTGGGTAAGTTGCCCAACGTCCTTTGGCTCGAAGGGGCCTTCGTGGACTCCGTCAAGGGGTGGCAATCGGGGTGGTTCTACATCACCGAGCCGCGCAAGCCCACATGGGCGGCGGCCCCCAAGTTTAGATCTGGCGTCCCCACGCAGCTCACCTCCTGGAAAGAGAAGGGCTTGTTGTGGGGCAATCCGAAGGAGCTGACGGGACTCCGAGCCTGCATCCAGAAGCTGGTGAGCGGTAAGCTCAGGCTCGTCGACGTGGTCCAAGTCATGCTCATCTGCCGGATCCTCCCATGCCAAGAACGGGCATTCAATCTGTGGGAGTTCAATCCGTAATAGCACCAGGCGCTAAGCGGGCTCTTCGATACGACATACGAAGGCGCCTGGAGGGTGCTGTTTAAGGGTGCCGATGCCCCCGCATCCGCGACAGAAGATCACGGATTTCGCTCGCAGCATCTGGCTGACGAGGTAAGTGATTCAACCCCTTTACGGGACACTTGTGGTAATCAAATTGATTCTAGAGGGGTTTCATTCTGTCTTTTCCTTTGACAGGAATGGATGGAGAAGGCCAACCTGCTTATCAGCCCGGCTCCCATGCCAGAAGACCCAGAGAACGCCCGTTTAGCAGGGCTGCTGGTTCCGGCACCGCACGTGGTGCCGGAGAAGAAGGCCAAGAAGGTGGCCGCGGGGACTCGAAAGAGTTCCCGCAATCAGGCGTCTGACGATGAGGCGTACTCCTCCGCCGAAGACGAGGAGGAGGAGGAGTACTCTCTCCCGGAGGAGGGAGAGAAGAAGAGGAAGGCTTCCCCAATAGGGGAGGCCAAAGGGTCCAAGAGGGGGAGGACTATCCCCCCGGACAGTTTCGCCAACACCACCGTTGGCGAGGATGAGTGGCCTCCAAGGGCCAGGCGTCCGGCAAGATCGTAAGTATCCGGATCCTTTATATGCAATTTCTTTCGTGTCGTGTAGTGTCCTTAATGCCGCATTCTGTCCGTAGTCCGACCGATGATGATCTCCCCGACTCATCGAGCGGGTCGCTGGCCCCGTCGGATGTGGATTCACTTCCGACTGCCTCTACCCCACGTGCCGACGAGGACGTCGAGGTGGGATCCCAGAGAGGGACCCATCAGGAGGAGGCTCCGGAGGCGCCGTCAGGCAGCCTCCCGGACTTTGCGCCGGACTCTACATCGGAACCTGCAGTGGTTCCAGAGTCCGGCAAGCGGCCCCTTCGAAAGAAGGGCAAGACAGTGACACCGGCGACCTCCGTCCAACCGGAGGCGCTGGATAACTTGCTGGAAGCGCTTAAAGGCGCTTCCATCGAGGAAGAACACCGCACAATCATGAGTGCGGTGATTCAAAAGGTTCAGCTCGCCAAAAGCGGGCTGACCGAAGCCTGCAACAGCCTTCTAATAGGCTTTGAGGTAAGAAGTTAAAATTATGTAATGTAATACCGCATAGACAGTAGCCCCTGATGCTCAGTTCGGTGTTCGGAAAGAAAAGCCGGACCGAGGATCTAACAAGATATACGCAGGGTTGCTTAACATATGTCAATATGGGTTTGCAGGCTGCACTGCTGACCTCCGCCGCACTATCGGCGGAGGTCGATGTGTTGAAAAAGGATCTCGAGCGGTCCGAGCAAGAGCTCGGCCATGCCAAGAAGCAGCTCGAGGACAAAGAAGGTGAGTCACACCACTTTGAATGGTTACCTTACAGAAAAGGATTTTGGTTGCAATAAAATTAACAAGGATAATATGGGTATTGCAGGGGCCACGAATGAGGTGGTAGCCCTGAAGGAGGTTGTGTCCGCGGCCGAACGCAGTGCGGCCATGGAGCGGGAAGAGCGAGAGAAGCAGGAGGCACGGGTGGCGGAAGTACGACAAGAGCTCCAGGCTCTCATGGAGAAACATGAGAGTTTGGAGCGTGACTCCAAGACTCGAGAGTCTGAGCTTGCCTCGGCTCTCGAAAGTGCCAAGTCCGCCAAGGCCGAGGCCCATAAGGCCCTTCAGGAGGTTGAAGATGTAAAGAAAATAGCGGCGGGTAAGGCATTTTTCATGCAAAGCAAGCATGTTAATGTAAAATACCTGACACTTACCCGCATTCGGAGCTCTCCAGGGGCGTTTCCAGATCTGCCGCGTAGTGCGTCTGATGCCGCCGCATTCTATCGTGGCGAGGAGGGGAGCTCGACGGAAAAAGTCTTCTGGTCTCAGTACGCTGAGGCCGGACACCCGGTGCCCCCAAGCGACCAGCTGAAGCAGCTGGTTGAACTCCACAAGGTAGCTGAGGAGGCCATGAAGGGCCTTATAGTCTGGCTGTGGCCTGGACAGGCCATGCCTGGGAGCTACTTTGGCCTCGTGCGGCGGCTGGTGGATGCATGCCCCTGGGTTGAGGTCATCAAGCGCTCCGCCTGTATTGAAGGTGCTCGTCGGGCCCTTGCCCGCACAAAGGTGCATTGGGGCAAGTTGGATGCGGAGAAGCTTCTCACGGACCCACCGCCACCGGGCAAGGAGTATCGCACGCCTGAAATGTATTATAAAACTGTCCTGAAGGGAGCCCGCGATATTGCGGATGAGTGCCCCAGAAATGTAATCTTTGAGTAGACTCATTATGTATTATCCTTTGCGCTGAGACTTTGTTCATGTGTGCATTAAGCAACGCTTGTTTAATTTAAAATATTACCTTCTGTGCGGCCATGTAAAAATCTGAGAGATGGCAAGTCGTTAGCTTCAGCCCCCAAGTCACGAGTGCTGGGGTGTTCGGGATAACCTTGAGCACTCTTGTTCCCATTTTTGGGTCCATCTAGGGAGGCGCTCAACACAGCGAACAAGGCAATCGGACTTATAATGCTTGAACACTCTCACTTAGCCATATAATTCTATAATTTTAAATTTCGGCGAAGCCCCTGGTATTCGGAAGGCCGAACCCGGGGCGCTATCCACGCCTTTGTCGGACATTGTCCGGAACTTCGCTCGAAGCGGCGTGAGTCTTTAAGGACCCGAAAAAACCTCTCGAACAGCGACCGGTCTCTCGCCTTATCATGCCAGTCAGTTTTAGCTTTCTCCACTGAGGCGCTCGCCCGGCTCAACCGGGGCGCAATCGCAGTGGTTCTCCCAGTGCCACCTTAGCCGACAGAACGGAACGTAAGGCACCAAAACGTGGGAGCCGGGCAAACCCAACTATTGACCCAAGACATGATCCGGAGCCGATTCATATAATGCTATAAGTTCGGGGTGCCGCACTTGTGAAAGTGTTCGGACTTATCACACCATAATGCGGGGAACACAAGCCCCTGGTGTATTCGGCCGTACCAAAATGTACTGGTGCAAGATGTCGTGTAATGAACATATATATATAAAAGGTAATGTAATTACAGTCGAAAAGTGCTGCATTATTTATTAAAGGAAGTCTGCTATAAGTGCGGACTGATACAAATAGTGCGGTAAGCAAGGGATTTGGACTAAGTGAACATGTCCCCCTCCAGGGGTGAGCCGCGGATCTGGTGTATATAATCGAATTTAATGCTCAAAATTGAGACCACCTGAGTGTTCGTCGCAGCCTTCTTTCGTCCCTGACTGTTGCATCACGAGTTCGGCAGGTTCGCCGCCGGACAGGGCCTCTGGTTACCGGAGTCCTGTGTACATAAAGAAGGAAAATAATAAATAAAAAAAGGGGGGCACACTTGCGAGCCCCTGGTGTGGTCGAACCGCACTCTGGGTCCATTGCGATCGTGCCCCTTCCCCTACGCCCATGGTATCTCCAAAGCGTAATGATGTACGCGGCGTGTTATTCTTGCGATCATGCGCGGGCGGGGGTCGGGGCCGCATTGCTACGCGTGCTCTGATCACGCTAGGTGGTCTTGGTTCGTATTGCTTCGGGCGCGTTTTGCTGTATCCGGCCGTTTAACGGCCGGACCCGAGAATTGCCTTAAGAGGCTGCTCTGTACTTCTGCCGCGAGGGCCACTGTATGTTCCTCCGTTCAGAGGGAGCGTTCCGTATTCCCGTTGACCGTGATGACTCCACGAGGGCCTGGCATCTTGAGCTTAAGGTATGCATAATGCGGCACCGCGTTGAATTTTGCAAACGCGGTTCGTCCGAGCAGAGCGTGATAGCCACTGCGAAACGGGACTATGTCGAAGATTAACTCCTCACTCCGGAAATTGTCCGGGGATCCGAAGACCACTTCCAGTGTTACTGAGCCTGTACAGTTGGCTTCCACACCTGGTATGACACCTTTAAAGGTTGTCTTTGTAGGTTTAATCCTTGACGGGTCTATGCCCATTTTGCGCACTGTATCCTGATAAAGCAGGTTCATGCTACTACCGCCGTCCATCAGGACTCTCGTGAGGTGAAATCCATCGACGATTGGGTCTAAAACCAATGCGGCGAATCCGCCATGGCGTATGCTGGTCGGATAGTCTCTTCGATCGAAAGTGATCGGACAAGAGGACCATGGATTGAACTTCGGGGCGACTGGCTCCATCGTATAGACGTCCCTTAGTGCGCGCTTCCTCTCCCTCTTGGGTATATGGGTTGCGTAAATCATGTTCACCGTCCGCACTTGTGGGGGAAAACCCTTTTGTCCTCTACTGTTCGGCGGTCGGGTCTCCTCCTCGTGATCACTGTTTAGCCCCTTGTCATTGTTTTCGGCAATTAACTTGCCTGCTTGTTTGAACACCCAGCAATCTCTATTAGTGTGATTGGCTGGTTTTTCAGGGGTGCCATGTATCTGGCATAAGCGGTCGAGTATTCGGTCCAAATTGGACGGACCCGGAGTGGTTCTTTTGAATGGCTTCTTCCGTTGACCGGGTTTAGAGCCTCAGAATCCGGCGTTGACTGCTGTATCCTCCTTGTTGTCGCCGTTAATGCGGCGTTTGTTTTTGTTTCGACGTGACCTGCCGTTCTTGTCCTTAGTGTCCGGACTGCCAGAATTTTTGCAGAGATTGTTACTGCGGGCTAGCCAGCTATCCTCTCCCGCGCAGAAGCGGGTCATTAATGATGTGAGGGCTGCCATAGATTTCGGTTTTTCCTGGCCCAGGTGCCGGGCTAGCCATTCGTCGCGGATGTTATGCTTGAAGGCTGCAAGGGCCTCTGCATCCGGATAGTCAACGATTTGATTTTTCTTCGTCAAGAACCGTGTCCAGAATTGTCTGGCCGATTCGTCTGGCTGCTGAATGATGTGGCTTAGGTCATCGGCGTCTGGTGGTCGCACATACGTGCCTTGGAAGTTATCAAGGAATGCGGCCTCCAGGTCTTCCCAACACCCAATTGACTCTGCGGGCAAGCTGTTAAGCCAATGCGAGCTGGTCCTTTAAGCTTGAGTGGGAGATACTTGATCGCGTGGAGATCGTCGCCGCGGGCCATATGGATGTGGAGAAGATAATCTTCTATCCAAACCGCGGGGTCTGTTGTGCCATCGTAGGATTCAATGTTTATGGGTTTAAACCCTTCAGGGATTTGATGATCTATTACTTCTTCAGTGAAGCATAGTGGGTGTGCGGCGCCTCTGTATTGAGCAATATCACGACGCAGCTCGAGAGAGCGCTGTCTGCCGTGTTCGGCCCGGCCGGGGTTATTATATCCGGTACGACGGTATTCGTCATGGGTCGTGGGGCGCCCACGTGATCCGTAGATGGATTTGGATTGCCTTGCTTTGTCCTCCAATATATCTCGCAAGTCCGGCGCGTTCCCTCTTGGCTTTGTACTTTTGGAGCAATGCCGGGGTACGGTCTTGGCTGGGGGCCTGGATGCCTCTCTGTCACGACCGCGGGGTGGTCGGTCAGCCGTATCGTGCGCTGGCGATGGAGGTATGTATGCTTCCTCCTCTAATCGGGGGTGCAGCTTGTGTCTTGGATAGCTTTTGGAGGGGCGTTCGAGTTTATACTCTTAGGCCGCGAGGACCTCGGTCCATCGATCGGCCAGCAGGTCCTGATCAGCTTGAAGCTGCTGCTGCTTTTTCTTTAGGCTGTTTGCCGTGGCGATAAGCCTGCGTTTAAAACGCTCTTGTTCGACGGGATCCTCGGGCACGACGAATTCGTCATTGTTGAGGCTTGCCTCGTCTTCGGAGGGAGGCATATAGTTGTAATCCTCAACCTCTTCGTCCGCCGCCCTCTCCTGAGGGCTTGCTTCTGCATCCTCCTGCGCTGAGTCTTGCTGGAGGGGGTTGTCTTCGGCACTTTCTGGGGTATTATTACCTCCTGTGCCGGAATCTCCATTCTTGCTGTGGCGGGATTTAGAGCGGCGCCGCTGACGCCGACGCTTGGGCTGTTTCTTTAAAGAATTTGCCTCCGCTGTTTCTTCGCCGTCCCCATCTTTTGGGGTATCCACCATGTATATGTCATATGACGAGGTGGTCTTCTAGTGCCCTGTAGGCGCTGGTTCCTGTTCGTCTCCGGCATCATCATCCATAGCGTCGATGTCTTCAGAGTCGTAGTCTAGCATGTCGGTTAGATCGTCGATAGTGGCTACAAAGTGGGTGGTGGGTGGGCTCTGAATTTCTTCGTCGTCCGCATCCCAACCATCCTGGCCATAGTCCGGCCAGGGCTCTCCTGATAACGAGAGATGCTTTACTGAATTCAGGATGTCGCCAAAAGGCGAGTATTGGAAGATGTCCGCGGCGGTGAATTCCATAACCGGTGCCCAATCCGATTTGATTGGTAGGGGCGTGGGAGGTTCGGAGTCCGGCAAGGAGTCCGGCACCTCGGAATCACGAGTTTTGCGAGGGACAAGATTAGTGTTCGGCTCCATCGCCGTAGCAGTTGAGGCCCCCGAGGCGGCGTCCATCCACCGATCCTCTATCTGGGCAGTCTGCTCCGGACCAACGGCCGGAGCGGATTCGTGTGCGGCCACCAAGGCACTGTTCGGCGGCAGAGCTAGATCATGCCCATCGCAACAGTGCGGCACGCTTGGCTGTGGCTCGGGTCCGTCGAAGATCAAGTCTCCGTGGACATTGGCCGTGAAGTTTAGGCTTCTGAATCTGACCTGACGGCCAGGGGCGTAGCTTTCGATCTGCTCCAGATGGCCAAGCAAATTAGCCCGCAGTGTGAAGCCGCCGAATACGAAGATCTGTCCGGGGAGAAAAATCTCACCCTGGACAGCATCGTTAGTTGCAGATGCCATCAAGCCTATCGGTGACGACACAGAGGAACTCTCAATGAAAGCACCAATGTCGGTGTCAAAACTGGCGGATCTCGGGTAGGGGGTCCCGAACTGTGCGTCTAGGCGGATGGTAACAGGAGATGAGGGACATGATGTTTTACCCAGGTTCGGGCCCTCTCGATGGAGGTAAAACCCTACATCCTGCTCGATTAATATTGATGATATGGGTAGTACAAGAGTGGATCTACCACGAGATCAAGGAGGCTAAACCCTAAAGCTAGCTTATGGTATGATTGTTGTAATGTATGTTGTGTCCTACGGACTAAAGCCCTACGGTTTATATAGACACCGGAGGAGGCTAGGGTTACACAGAGTCGGTTACAATGGTAGGAGATCTACATATCCGTATTGCCAAGCTTGCCTTCCACGCCAAGGAAAGTCCCATCCGGACACGGGACGGAGTCTTCAATCTTGTATCTTCGTAGTCTTGGAGTCTGGCGGACGATGATAGTCCGGCTGTCCGAACACCCCCTAGTCCAGGACTCCCTCAGCAGTTAAGGACCAGGAGAAGACGGCTTTCATCACTCCGTTTGGAGCCTTCTGTTATGTATCTATGCCATTCGGGCTCAAGAGTGCTCAGGCGACTTATCAGCGATGTGTGCAGAACTGTCTCCATGATCAAATTGGGCGCAATGTTCATGCTTATGTGGATGCCATCGTGGTGAAATCCAGAGAGAAGGAAACCTTGATATCTGACTTGAAAGACACCTTTGATAATCTCTAGGTTTATAAGGTGATGCTTAACCCGGCCAAGTGTGTGTTTTGTGTGCCTGTAGGCAAGCTCTTGGGTTTTCTGGTCTCAAACAGAGGCATTGAAGCTAATCCGGAGAAGATCAAGGCGATTACCTCTCTGGCTAAACCGGTGAGCATCAATGATGTTCAGCGACTGGCGGGTCGTGTTGCCGCTTTAAGCCGATTCATAAGCCGGTTAGGTGAGAAGGCCCTACCGCTGTATCAGATGATGAAGAAAACAGACACTTTTGTCTGGAGTGATGCTGCTGATGCTGCCTTTGAAGATTTAAAGAGACAGTTGTCTGAGCCACCGGTCCTTGCGGCTCCCATCGATAAAGAGCCGTTGCTGTTATATGTGGCCGCTAATTCGCGAGCTGTCACTGTTGCCATCGTGGTGGAGCGTAAGGAGGCAGGCAAAGAGCATCCGGTTCAATGGCCGGTTTACAACATCAGTGAAGTGCTCATTGAGTCTAAACAAAGGTATCCACATTGGCAGAAACTTGTTTACGGGGTGTTTATGGCGAACCGGAAGTTGAAGCAGTACTTTCAAAGTCATCCTATAACTGTGGTAAGTTCTGCTCCCTTGGGAGACATCATCCAGAATAGGGAGGCCACAGGACGGGTCGCCAAGTGGGCTATTGAGCTTGGGCCTCATGCTTTGAAATATATGCCGCGTACTGCTATTAAGTCTCAGGCCTTGGTGGACTTTATTAATGATTGGACAGAGTTGCAGGCACCTGAGGAGAAGCTAGATAACACATATTGGACTATTCACTTTGACGGGTCCAGGCAGTTAGAAGGCTTGGGGGCTGGAGTTGTTTTAACTTCCCCTCCAGGTGACAAATTTTGTTATGTGCTCCGGCTTATGTTTCCTTGTACTAACAATGCAGCTGAGTACGAGGCCTTACTCCATGGTCTCCGGATGGCTAAAGAGATGAACTTGAGCCGGGTAAGGTGCTTGGGAGACTCAGATCTCGTGGCCCAACAGGTATCAGGCAAGTGGGACTCCAAGGATCCTCTTATGGCGGCTTATCGTCGTGAGGTAGATGCTGTGGCTGGGCACTTCAAAGGCTATCAAGTGGAGCACATTGATCGAAGGAAGAATGAGGCGGCTGATGCTTTAAGCCGGCTGGGATCTCAACGTAAGCCGGTGCCACCTAACACCTTCCTCGATGTTTTGCATAATCCTTCTGTCAAGGTGCCTACAAAGGAAGAACTAGCAGTGCCAGACCTGGAGGCACAGCTGGTGGCAGCCCTTCACGTCGTCCCGGATTGGACAGTGCAATATTTGGCCTATATGACCCGGGGAGAGTTGCCTGAGGATGAGACCTTGGCAATAAAAATCGTCGGGCGGTCCAAATCTATGACGATTGTTCATGGCGAGTTACATCACCGAAGCGTCACTGGGGCATTTCAATGATGTGTGTCGCCTGCGGAGGGCTAAGAGATACTTCGTGAGATCCATGAAGGGGATTGTGGCCATCATGCCGGGTCAAAATCTCTTGTGGCCAAGGCTTTCCGTCTTTGTTTCTATTGGCTGACGGCTCATGCTGATGCGGAGGATCTAGTCAGTAAATGTGACGGATGTCAAAAGTTCTCACGACGAGCTCATGTGCCGGCTCAAGAGTTGAGGATGATTCCAATCAGTTGGCCGTTTGCAGTCTGGGGGCTTGACATGGTTGGGCCTTTCAAGAGGTCTAAGGATAAAAATACACACCTCCTGGTGGCAGTGGATAAGTTTACAAAGTGGGTTGAGGCAGAGCCAGTCAGTAAGTGTGATGCAGCCACGGTGGTTCAGTTCATGAAAAAGGTGATATTACGTTTTGGTTTTCCACACAGCATTATAGCTGATAATGGCACTAATATCTCTAAGGGTGCCATGGAAGAGTTCTGTCAACGAGAACATATCCGGCTTGATGTTTCGGCTGTTGCTCATCCTCAATCCAATGGTCAAGCAGAAAGAGCTAATCAAGAGATCCTTAAGGGTATCAAGCCCCGGCTCTTTGTCCCCTTACAGCGGACTCCGGGTTGTTGGGTGGAGGAGTTACCCTCTGTATTGTTGGGTGGAGGAGTTACCCTCTGTATTGTGGAGTATCTACAGGCTACACACCTTTCTTCACGGTGTATGGTGCAGAGGCAGTCCCGCCAAGTGACATCCGGCACAATTCACCCCGCGTGGCGGCTTACGTTGAGGCTAACAATGAAAAAGCTCGTCAGGATGCACTTGACTTGTTGGATGAGGAGCGAGACTTGGCAATAGCCTGCTCGGTGATTTATCAACAAGACCTGCGCCGCTATCACAGCCGCCGGGTTAGGAGCAGAACCTTTCAGGAAGGCGGCTTGGTACTCCGGCTCATCCAGGATCAGTCTGACATGCACAAGCTATCCCCACCTTGGGAAGGACCCTTTATGGTCAGCAAGAATCTGCACAACGGGTCATACTACCTCATCGATGTTCGAGAGCTCAAAGACTCACGTAAGTCGGAGGAGGAGACCCGCCGGCCGTGGAATATTGCTCATCTCCGACCTTACTATACTTGAGCCACCGACTCTCAAGATGTATATATTTTGACAATGTATATATTATATAAGCAATAAAGCAGGACCTCTGTCCTTTTTACCCTATAAACTGTATATGTCTTCTTTATCAGGTGGTGGAAACAACCGATAGGGAGCGGATCACATCTGAATGCGGCTTTTCTTTTGGTCCGGCTTATGATCATATTTGAATCTAGCTATGATCACTTGGGGGCTTCTTGTTCAAACATAGGTCGTATTCGAACCAAAGAGAACACAACTGGCGATACCCATTTTGATCGGCACATTGCCAAACCCATTCGGTGGCTTCTTGATCATATTTGAATCATAGCTTAACCCCTTTGGGTCTGACTTGGATCGTATTCGAATCAACGTCATTAAACAACTCTTATGGTCACTTGGGGGCTTCCTGTTCAAACATAGGTCGTATTCGAACCAAAGAGAACACAGCTGTCGATACCCACTTGATCGGCATCGCCCAAGCCACTGGGGGCTATATGATCGTATCCGAATCTTAGCTTAACCCCTTTGCAGCGGTTTACTAATCGTATTCGAATCAGAAGCCTTTGAACATTGTTAATTATCCATCATATTTCATAAACATAATTATTTGACTATCTTGAGACCTTCTTGAAGGTACTAGGAGATGGTTTTTTATTCTTCCGGCTTAATATTGATCACCCCAGGTTGTTAAGTGCCAGGTGAACATTATATGTTCCAAGTTTCAGGAGTTAAATTTACCCACATGGTGTAGGTCATATAAGTAGGTGAGATTACCAAAGAGATTACAGGTATGCTATTGTGATTATGTTTAACAAATATAATCCTAAACCGGCCTTTATATGATGTTTGGGATCGCACTTTAGGTCATCAATACTTATGTGCCCCCCGATGCGAGAAACCGCCAAGGGAATTTTTCTTGTTTCATATGCAGGATAAGGCAAGCAAATTTAACATCAAGGAACTAAAAGATCAACATAAAGCTGGAAATATAAAGTGATGACGGCTTACAAAAGTATTAAGCGCCATAAGCATGCGCGAAGGCATGACAAAATTAAGAGGTTTTTTCTACCCTATTACAAGACTCCCCGAGTCTGAATTATGAAGCATTGTTTTCACACAGTCATGAACGCCTGACGGTTCACTCCTTTGGTGGGCTTGAAGATTCCGGGTTATCCTTCTCCGCCTCTCCGTCGGTTGCTTTGTCCTGGAAGGTTGACGAGGCCTAGTAAATGCCACTCAAGGCTTCAAACTCAGCTTCATCGTCTATTAAACCGGCTGGGTCCACTTCAGGGGCAAAGGTATGCTTACGAGTTGGAGGGATCAGGCTGACTTGATCATAGGAAGGGGTTGGAATTCTTCGGTTCTCACTGTCATAGCCCGACTGATACTTGCTAAGGTCAGTGTCATTCCCAATGAGAGTAGCCACGGGGCGTATATGTTTGACACAGGCGGTGAACTCTTGTTCATCAAATATAGTCCCATCCTCTTTCAAACTTGGTATCCAAGAGCAAGGTCGGCCGGGTCTAGTTCTGGAATCCATGCCTTTGCCCGGCTCAACGCGGTTATGGCCCCGGCTCTTGAGGACGCCCGCCTTAGATCTTGGACCCGTTGAGGTAGTATAGCAAGGCACTTTAGCACGTCTTTCAGAAGGTGGGGAGTGTCATTTGATAAAGCTACAAAGGCCAAAGCACGTTGTGACCCGGTGTATAGTTGCTCCACTAGAGTATAGACTGCTTTCAGCTTGATCAACATATTCTGCTTGAGATTTGTGCTGCTGGGGCCCTCGTTCATAAACATAAGGTGAACAGGAGGTGATGGTTAACATAGTCATCAAAGGAAGGATTACAATATTTGAGGTTATATGCAATAACTTACCAAAGATGGCTGAGACCATTTGAGATATCTGGCGCTTTAAGCCGGATAGCTCGGGTGTTGCTTCTGTGAGTGATGCCTCTGCCGTCTCGGCCCGGGTCACCAATGAAGCCTTCTCATCAGCCCAGATTTTCTTCTCTGCCTCAAAATTCTTCTTCAATTTCTCTTGTTCAGAGACGCTGAATTCAAACTTGGAGTTGGCCTTTTGAATTTCAAGCTCTTGAGCTGTCAGACGGCTCTTCAGATCATTAATCTCTGACTCAAATTTACTTATGCTGGCCTGCATTGATACCGGGTTATAGTCAGAATCATGGTAAGGTAACATTAAGTCCCAAGCACTTTTCAAGCAAAGATACTTGGCACTTGGGGGCTAATGTAAGCTAAAGAATTTTAATTAACAAGGCTGGTTTATGTTAAGAAATATGGTAAGATGGCATTAAGTCCCAAGCACTTTGTAAGCAAAGGTACTTGGCACTTGGGGGCTAATGTATAGCACAAGTTCAAGGTATCATGTTAGAACCGGATTAAATATCTTCTTTTTTGAACCGGACAGAGCAGGGCTAAGCAGTTTTCTAAGTCTACAGCATATTTATTCATAAGCAATAGACTTGGAGAGTGATACAGTAAGTAAGATTCAGGAAAATAGCATAAGTTATACCTCCGATTTGTGCTGTATTTGTTTCACCATGTCAATTTCCAGGTCACGACTGCTATGGACTTGACTGAGATAGCCGGAGACTATGTCTCCAATGCTCAAATGACTATAGTCAGCAATGTCCAGCTTGGCCTTCTTGCATTCCAGAAGCTCCTCCTTCGTAGAGCACTTGGCAAGAACAGTGGGCCGCCCTGGCTCAACGAACCGAGTCTTTAGAATCTCAACTTCCGGATCAATTGTCTTGACTGGGATAGGAGCTTCCGGATAATCACAACTGTTGAGAGTATCTTCGGCCGGTGGACCAGAAGTTGGTGCTGGAATGTCATAGGCTGGCTCAGGCGGCGGCTGATGGGTAGAGTCGTCAGGAGCAGCCGTGCCAAGCTCCGGTTCAGTCACAACTGGGTTTTGGGATGGCTTACTTTTCTTTGCCCTCTTGCTGGGCTTCACTTGCACGCTGTGGACAAAGGCAACATGATGAATACAAAAGTATGGCTATGGTAAAGCATAAGGTAAACAAGATTACATTTCCCGGGAGCAGTTTTGAAAGCCGGCATGTTAGAATGCATAGACTCACCGGAGGAAGGAGAAGTATCCTGATAATTGGAGTTTGATGAATTGAGAGGTTGACGAATTAAACCCGCCAAAGGTAAAACAGAACGCAAATTGGAGATAACCTCAGTCCGACGCTTCCTGGTTACATCAAGTAAGCCGGAGGAGAGATCAATGCCCTTGCTGGTCCGGGTCTGCCTCCGGCTTTCCAATTGCTGTTGCTTCAAAAGAAATTGAGGATCTTGGTAAGCCAAAGGATGTGAAAATATTACTTTCTGGGTTACCCTTCGAATTTTCTGACGCGGCAGAGGCTCGGAGTCAGAGGAAATTATAGTTACCTCTTCCTCGGTGGCTCGGCTGTTCCCTGTGTCTTCCTGGAAAGATTTAAAGTCAGTAAGGTAATGATAAGTAGTCAAGGGAGTTAGAAATTACCTCTTCTTCATCATCAGAGGTGTCGTCCAATTTGAATAAGTCTGAAGCACTTGGCTTCTTTTTCCTTGAAGTTCCTGTTTTTGTGGCTTTCCTCTCGGTTCTCTTGGCCGCTCTGCTTGTTTGGCAGCCTCATGGTCATACTTGACCTTCCAAAAGTTGTCATCGGCCTGTGGAAAAGATAAAGGGGTTATGAGTAAAAGTAAGGTGTAAAGCACTGAAAGAGTATTCATGAAGGATTAATGACTTACTGCGGGGGCCGGGTTCTTCTTGCAGAATGGAAGTAAGCCAAAGGCATTACTAGTTACTGTGCCCTCTTTTGAAAAAGTTTGGGTCGTAGCCTCCACCACATCATCTGGCAAGTCATCGGAACTATGACGCAGTGGGTGATCCTTCTCGCCTGAGTAAGTGCACATTAAGCCGGGGCGGCGGCTTAATGGAAGCACCCGCCAAGCGACCCAGACTCGGACCAAGTCAATACCATTCAAGCCATTGCCTAAAAGGGCTTTGATTTTCTTGATGGTGGGAGCAAGTGGTAGGCGTTCAACAGCGGTTAACTTATCTGACAGCGGGTGATTTGATTCAAGGCGCAGAGCGCGGAAGCCGGGTAGAGGGTTCTCGTCAGCCGGAGAAGTGTCCTGACAATAGAACCACATCTGATTCCAGTCTTTCAGATGACTCGGCAGTTCAGCATAAGGAAAAAGGAAGTCTCTTCGCCGCTGAATTGAGATGCCGCCAAGTTCAAGACTGGGCCCATTGGCACATTCATTCTGCCGGTTTAAGTAGAAAAGCTCTCTGAACAAAAGCAGATTGGGCTCCTCTCCCAGGTACACCTCGCAGAAGACTTGGAAGTTGCAAATATTTGACACGGAATTGGGTCCAATGTCTTGAGATCTAAGGTCAAAGAAATTCAAAACATCCCTGAAGAATTTTGAATCGGGAGGAGCAAATCCCTAGCTCATGTGATCCGTAAAAACTATCACCTCCCCTTCTTTGGGTTGAGGCTTCTCCTCGGACGGGTCAGGGGCACGGTAAGACATGTCCTCCTTCTTAGGCAGATGACCAGACCTCACAAATTCAGACAGTTTACTTCTTGTGACTGTGGATGGGACCCAGTTACAGGTCACAGGAGCTTTTGTTGCCTTAGGTGCCATGACGTAAATTGAAGCCTATGTCAAAATAAGAAGTTCTGATTAAAATTTAACCAGGAGGAAAACATTTTTCTATTCAAGATGGTGGCTTAAGAAGGGGCCTAATGATATATGGGCATCTACGCAGTGATATTTAAGCCGCTACGGATATCAAGAGCAATTAAATATTCTTAAATCTGAGAGAAGCAAGTAAGGTTGATAGATCAGTGTCATTTACTTAAACCGGCTACATGGACAGTCATGGTTAAACATATTCGACAGAGGAAGTTTTTTATTTCCGGGTGAAACAAACAGGTTTCACAAGTTGCCGCATTTTGGATCAAACAATTGTTCTGAAAAGAAAAATTTCTAGACCTAGAACTGGCACAGATGAAGCTCAAGGGTTCGAACGGGGCCTATGTGCGACGGAAAGGGATATATTTGTGTTCGAAATGGGTGCGAAATAACTACTGCATCAGGTTTATACCATCTTCAAGATCAAAAAATGGCGGCGGTGATGAAATCTACGAGGGGTCCTGACGAACAGCGAAGAACACCGAAGAGCTTGAAGGTCCTAATGCGGATCTGAGGAACAAGAGGAAACTTACAGATGCAGTTGGCTGCGGAGGTTCGACGCGTTTCTCTGGTCAAATCAGGTTGATGCAGCGGCCTGAGTTGGTGAGGACGAGGAGATCTGTGATGGTGGTGGCGGCAGAGCTCGAGAGGCAGAAGAGACAGCGAAAGGAAGAAGATGGACGACCGAAGGGGGAGAATGGGAAAAACCTAGGTCGTGCCTATTTATAAGGAAGGGCTGACTGAGACGGCACGAGAAACGAGGAGATAAACATTATTATCCAGCGGCCCCGATGCCTCGGTTTTCAGAACGGTCAGTAAAAGCAAAGATCCGTTGGAGGATACGGTGGAATAAAGAATGAATTTAAGTAAAGATGACGTCACGACGGGTTAGCATGGATCCAAAAGATGACGTCATGGTGGGTTAAAGAAAACCTTTTGCGCAGACAGAAAGCTGAAGATTTATTTTTAATTTATTTTAAGATTGACATGAGCTGGTTCAAATCAATCTTGGGCCTAATGTTGGGGATATAACTATTTGTGTAAGCCGCCCAGGAGGGGCTGGGTTACGCAAAGAAGACTCACCAGAAAGAAGCCCAAGACCAAGCGTGAAGATGGCGGTTCAATAAAGGGTCTAAGGCCCACAGGCGACTTAAGGCCCGTCGTAGTAAACCGCCATAATGGCATGACTTGTATCATAAGGTAGATTTAACTAGTCATCGAGCCGGACACTGTTTATAAGCCGGCTGGGACTCTGTAAGCTGCAGGGCGTCAACCCGTGTATATAAGGGGACGACCCGCCGACGGCTTAGGGCAAGAAACAACTCATCGAGAGCCGGGCATAGCGTATCTCGCTCCCTGGTCATCGAAACATCAATCAATACCAACTAAACTATACGTAGGCTTTACCTTCACCGTAAGGGGCCAAACTAGTATAAACCTCTCGTGTCCTTTGTCCCTACTAACCCCTTGAAGCTTCCTAGTTGCGATGTCTCCACAACTAAGTCCTTTCACAAGGACATCTGACGTGACAATTCCACAACAGGACTAGAACCTTGATATGATGTTGTTGAGTGTCTATGCAATGTTTTGCAAAATGTCTCAAAATCCTTTTTGAGCATTTACAGCCGTTATGCTGTCCAATTTCTGCTAGAAATTCTAATGCCTCTGCATTATTTCGTGTTTCAGATGTCTTCTCGCACTACACACTAGGAGGTACGTCTAACTCGGTGCATTGACGTGCCCGGGCACACGGCCATGCTAGTCCCTGTGATGACAGAGACGGGCTGTCGATGGTATCCAGAGTATACCGTTGAAGAGCAGTATCGCGATTTTAAGCAGAGTCAGTATATCTGCACCGTGAGGATCTTTCCTTCTTATCCCGGAGCTACAAATCCCCTTCACTGGTCTTACGGGCTCGGTGTTACCGTGGAGATGTCCTTCCAGGATCCTGCTTACTCCATGATCACTATCATTCGAGCTAGGTATGCATCACTTCAGGACACCGAGTTCTGCTATCTGCCGGCAACACTCATTGGTCAGGAGGGGTATTATACTGGCCTCTATGCTGATGCTTCTCATGAGGAGCCACATCTTTGCACCACGACTGAGATGTTCGAGGAAATAGGCCGTGAGAACTGTGCCCTTCACATGGAGTTGTACAACACTCGTGCGGACCACTGGGCCACCCTGACACGAATCGCTCCCGCCGTGCAGATTGGTTACCTTGATATGCGGGATTTGTACCCCGTACGCACTCATCTTCTAGCTCACATGGACTATCCATATGTTGGAGGCATCATGCCTCCATGTGGGCGTCGTCTGCCACCGTTCGTGGGACCAAGGCCTCATCCAAGTCCTTATGGTCCACGGGCTCGACGTGATAGGGAGTTTCCTAATCCGCATGTTCCGCTTCCAGGTTATGTGGGTAATCTCTATGAGGACTACTACAGAGACGGCAACGACTGAGCTGGATCATGGCACTAGTAGTATTGAAGTAGTTATATTTCCAGTCCTGCGCGTCTTGTGGAATATGACTTAGTGTGTACTGAATTCCGTAGGTGTAGAAAAATAATGTATAGGAGCTTGGAATACCTCCAATGAGGTGTAATCTTTCTATCACCGCAGTTGTACTTGAGTTTGGGCTTATACTAAACTATGTATGGTGTGTATGACCGATGGTATATATATGGTAGCTTCTATATTACCATGTCATATAGATGGACATCTCTGCATTCCGTGTCATCCATTACATTCTGCACTCCTTTGTCAGAGTTCTGCCATCCTTATCTAAACCGTTGTTTTGTTTTCCTAGGATGGTCAACACTCGAAGCACTCCCGCTGCCTAGGAGCAGGGTGAAGGCAGTGGGGCCAGGGATGGGAATCTGCCTCATCCACCTTCCTTGGCTGAGGTCATGTTGGAGGCTGAAAGGAACAAACGTGAGACCAATCGTCTATTGGAACGCATTGAGAAGAACACAACACCTCACCAGAGGAATGACTTAGTGTCTCTCAATGACTTCATCAAGCTGTACCCACCTACCTTCCATCATTTCGTAGAGCCTCTCGATGCGGATGATTGGCTCCGCAGCATCACCCACAAGCTATGTTCTGCACACATAGCTGAAGCTGACAAGGTCACTTACGCTGCTTATCATCTTGAAGGCCCCGCCAGCCTTTGGTGGGAAAACTATGAGGCCATGCACCCAGGTGGCCAGGTTACCACTTAGGCAGAGTTCAGCGAGGCTTTCTGTGAGCATCACACCCCAGAAGGTCTTATGGATCGTCAGAGGGAGGAGTTCTGCAACTTCACCCAGGGTAGGCTCACCGTGGATGCCTATAGCAGAGAGTTTGGAAATCTAGCATGCTATGGACCTGAAGAAGTGTCCACCGACGCCAAGAAGAAGGCGAGGTTCTGCAAGGGACTAAGCCCCGAGCTTCGCCGTGATCTTCGACTGCATGAATGCACTTCCTTCCAGAAGCTAGTGAACAAGGCTATCAGTGCTGAGAAAGGTCAGACTGATTTTGAAGCTACACGCAAGCACGCCCGTGACACTGGTTCCTCATCCGGTTCTGGCTCTCAAAAGCACCGAGCGTGGGTGCCTAACACAACTCTACCACCCAGGTTCACACCGAGGCCATCCTATCAGGCACCTCGTCCAACCCAGCAGTATGCACCGCCCAAGATATGGTGGATCAGCCGCCAATGCTCTGCCACGCACCAACACCGTGACATGCTTCAAGTGTGGAGAACCGGGTCACTACATGCAAGAGTGTCCCCAGAACAACCCCAACTAGTCCGGAAAGGCTGTTGGCTGTGGCAAGCCAACATGGAAGGTGTATTATGCCAAGCCGGCCATCGCTGCACGTGGCCATGTGAAGTGTGTCTCAGCTGAAGAGGCTTAGGATGATCCCAACGTCGTTCTTGGTACGCCCCTTGTTAATTGATATCCGACATCTGGTCTTTTCGATACTGGAGCATCTCATTCATTTATATCTGAGAGCTATGCTCATTTGCACAACACCGCAATTTTTGATATGCCCACTTCCATGGTAATTCAAACCCTGGGATCCAAATGGCAAACTTCTAGAGTAAGCCATGGGAATGAAATTCATGTCGATAGACTTGTTTTCCTTGCATCTTTGATAGCTCTCAAATCCTCAGATATTAATATCATCTTGGGTATGGACTGGATGACAACCCATGATGCTAAGATTGATTGTTACTCTAGGACTGTTCAACTTACACATCCATCGGGCAAGGTAGTCAATGTCTTGACCCGAGTAGCTAAGTGTCAGCTCTACTCCCTTAATGCTAGTCCTTTGCCAGATCTCGAAGACGTTCCGGTAGTCCGTGAATTTTCGGATGTCTTTCCAGAAGAACTGCTAGGTATTCCACCTGGCAGGTATGTCGAGTTCATGATAGATCTTATCCCTGGAACTGTCCCAATCTCTAGGAGACCCTATAAGATGGCACCACTAGAACTAGCTAAACTTAAGAAACAACTCGATGAGCCCTTGAAAAATGGTTTCATCTGTCCTAGTTCTTCTCCATGGGCTTGTCCCATCCTATTCGTCAAGAAGAAGGATGGTATGGATTGGATGGTTGTAGATTATCGACCCGTCAATTTGGTCACCATAAAGAACAAGTATTCGCTCCCCAGGATCAACGACCTGTATGATCAGCTCGCTTGATCCTCAATCTTTTCTAAGATGGATTTGAGGTTGGGCTACCATCAAATTAAAATCAAGAATGGGGACATTCCCAAAACGGCCTTTGTTACTCGTTATGGCCAATACGAGTACACCGTCATGTCCTTCGGTTTAACCAATGCCCTAGCCACCTTCTCTCACTTAATGAACTCAATCTTCATGGAGTATTTGGATAAATTCATCGTGGTATACCTCGATGATATACTCATCTACTCCAAGAATGAGGAAGAACATGCCGAGCATCTAAGGCTAGTATTAATGAAACTTCGAGAGCATCACCTTTATGCCAGATTCTCTAAATGTGAATTCTGGTTGCCAAAAGTGACCTATCTAGGCCATGTAATCTCTGGTAAGGGTATTGCTGTCAATCCCGAGTGAGTTCAAGCCGTTCTTAATTGGACTCCACCTGAATCGGTCAAGCAAGTTTGGAGTTTCCTTGGCTTAGTGAGCTATTGCCGCCGCTTTGTCAAGAAATTCTCCAATGTTGCTAAACCTCTAACCGAACTCCTCAAGAAAGATAAAAAGCTCAAGTGGACCCCATAGTGCGAGTACAGTTTTCAAGAACTGAAAAGACGCCTGACATCTTCTCCCGTACTGGTACCACCAGATTTTTCCAAGGACTTTGTTATCTACTGCGACGCCTCGCAACAAGGACTAGGTTGCATACTCATGCACAATCGTCATGTAATTGCCTATGCATCACGGTAGTTGCATCCACATGAGGAAAACTATCCTACTCATGATCTAGAGCTTGCAGTTGTAGTCCACGCACTCAAAACCTGGCGACATTACCTTCTCGATAATCGTTGCGAAATCTTCACCGATCACCAAAAATCTGAAATATATATTCACCCAACTGGATTTGAATCTCAGTCAAAGACGTTGGGTTGAGTTGATCACATATTACAACTTAGGGATAACTTACACCCCAGGAGAAGCCAATGTCATGGCTGATGCACTAAGTCGTAAATCTTATTGTAACAACCTGATGTTACAACAAAGTCAACCACTTCTCCATGAGGAACTTCAGAAGCTTAACCTTCACATAGTTCCTCAAGGGTTCCTATCTACCTTGGTGGAAAAACCTACCCTTACGGATCAGATCATCAAAGCTCGGAAGGTAGATCCAGGAATCTCCCGTATCAAGAGAAACATCAAGAAAGGAGTTGCGGATTGTTTCTCCATTGATGAGCAAGGTGTCCTGTATTTCAGAAACCGCTTAGTGGTTCCAAAGGTACGAAACCTGAGGCGATTGATCCTTAAGGAAGCTCATGAATCTCCTCTCACCATTCACCCTGGTAGTACTAAGATGTATTAGGACCTACGCCAGAGGTTCTGGTGGACTAGCATGAAGAGAGAAATTGCTTAGTATATTGCTAATTGCGACATTTGTCGTCGTGTTAAAGCAGATCATCAACAGCCTACTGGCACCTTTCAACCGTTAGATATTCCTGAATGGAAATGGTATAAAATTGGTATGGATTTCATCACCGGTTTTCCCAGGACCAAGAGAGGGAATAATGCTATCTTCATCGTTATCGATCGTCTTTCCAAAGCAGCCCATTTCCTACCTGTTCGAGACAGTATAACCGCTAGTCAGCTAGCAGACTTGTATATTTCCCAAATAGTGTCTCTTCATGGTGTTCCATTGGAAATTAACTCGGATCATGGAAGTCTCTTCACCTCTCGATTTTGGGAAAGTTTCCAAAATGCTATGGGAACCCGTATCTCCTTTAGCACCGCCTTCCACCCTCAATCAAGTGGTCAAGTAGAATGCGTCAATCAAATTCTGGAAGTTATGCTCCGAGCTTCTGTTATCTCATTCGGAATGGATTGGGAGAAATGCCTTCCATTTGCCGAATTTGCTTATAACAATAGCTATCAATCTAGCTTGGGCAAAGCTCCTTTTGAAGTTCTCTATGGACGAAGGTGTCGAACGCCTCTTAACTGGTCAGAAACCGGGGAAAGACAATTCTTTGGCCAGGATATGATCCAGGAAGCAGAAGAGCAAGTTCGCATTGTCTGTGAAAAGTTGAAAACAGCCCAATCTCGTCAAAAGAGCCAATATGATCGTAAACATAAGGCTATGCCTTTTGAAGTTGATGAGAAGGCTTACCTTTGGGTTACTCCTCTTAAGGGAACCCATCGCTTCGGTATCAAGGGCAAATTGGCTCCTCGCTTCATTGTTCCCTTTCTCATTCTTGCCAAACAAGGAGAAGTTGCCTACCAATTGGAACTACCTCCGAATCTTTCCAGAGTTCATGATGTCTTTCACGTTTCTCAACTCAGGCGTTGCTTCTCGGATCCTATCCGTGGAGTGGACCAGGAAACGCTTGATCTCCAAGACAATCTCACATATCGGGAATATCCCCTTCGTATCCTTGATCAAGCTGAGCGTACGACTCGACGCCATAACATCAAGTTCCTCAAGGTTCAATGGTCAAACCTCCAAGAAAGAAGCCACTAGGGAAAGGGAGGATCGTCTTCGACTTGAGTACCCCACCTTCTTTTCGAAGGATCCTAAATCTCGGGACAAGATTTTTCTGAGTGGGGGTGAGTTGTCACAACCCTAGTCAGTACAAGCATTAGAGTGACTACATCATGTTTACTTCTCTCAGAAACTTTGAAATGGGGATGACAGAACCCCCAGCACCCCCTTAATCCAACTAGGGTTTACTAAATTTTTTTAATGAACCTGAAATGCCCTTCTAAAATGTTCATCATCTTTGCCTAGGTCTAGAACCTCTGACAAAAATGGTGCACACTTTTCTAGGACATCTTAAGGTCACTAGATTAAATCATATGTTATTTGCATTTGGACATTTAAATGCTATAAAATATATTAAATGTCCAAATAATCAGAAACTAAAATGTTTATTGTTGGATATATTCTAAACAGTAGCCATGAGTAGTTTCATGAATTTTGGAAGTGTCTAAGTATTTTTAGAAAAGCCACAAAGTTACAGAAGAAAAAGAAAAACAGAAAATAAAAGGAAAAGCACATACCTGACCAACTCACCTGGAAGGCCCACCTCTGTGCTGGCCCGAGGCCAGTCAGCTGCTTCCTCTCGCCAGGCAGGCAGAGAGGAGAGCGGCGGCGCGCTCGAGCTTGCCACGGCGTCACCTGCTTGCCGCCGAGCTGATGGACGCGTGGATGATCTCCAGCTCGCTGCCCCGACCCCCCCCCCCCGACACCTCACTCTCCCACCAGCACCTCTCTCTTGCCCTCTCCCACCCATGGCCTACGCAGCCGCAGCCGCACGACCGTCGTAGTTGCGGCCACCGTCGTCTCCATGTTGCCTCGCCATGTCCAGGAGCTCCGCGGTCCTCCGCTTCGTCGAGTAGACCGAGCCCCCAGCGCTCGTTCACCCTGGAGCCACTGCAATGACCTCGCTCCGCCTCGCCGTGGCCGGAGATCCCCTTCGCCATCTCGCTCGCTCCAGCTCGTCCCCGACCTGACCGCCTAGCTTGCCGTGACCACCCTGAGCTCCTGCTTCTCCCCTCTCCGTTTTCGCTGCCGTCCACTACAACGACTACAACGAACACACCCGCACGTGCTGCCGCCTGGGCTCGTCACCGACGTGGCTCCGGCCACCCAACGGCTTCACCGCCATGCCCAACGCACTCATCGCACCGCGTAGGCCACGTACGAGCTCGCCCCATGCCTCCAGGATCACCGCAATGATGAGTTTGTCCTCACCCGAACTCTGGCAGCCGCCAAGCTCGTCGGCGGCATCGTTTCCGGCGACCCCGAGCTCAATCACCACCACCCCTCGACACGGCTCGTCGGCGGCATCGTTTCCGGCTACGCGTAGATGGCCTCTGCCGTCCATTTGGTCGCCGGAGTGCCAAACCCGCACCCCTCCACCACGTTGGTCATCGCTGGCGGTTTAACGCCGGCGAGTTGATCCAGTTTGACTAGGGATTTGACCCCCCTGGGTCACTGACATGTGGGCCCTGCCCGTTAGTCAAACCTAGGTTAGTAGTTAAACTAATCCTAATTAGTTAGTTAACTAACAGTGACACTGATAAGTGGGTCCCACTGGCCAGGTTTGACCTGGACCGCCCAGTTGACTTGCTGATGCAATGCTGACGCAGTAAAGCTTTTTCTAGATTTATTCTTATTCAGGAAATTCCAGAAAATGGTGCTAACTTCAAAAATTCATAGAAATTAATCTATAACTCCAAATGTAAAGTGTTGTATATGAAAAATGATCAATCTATCCATCTGTACTTGTTTTATGCATGTTTAAACAAGTTAACCTTGCTGTTTAGTGCAAAACATGATAAGGCACTATTTAAGATCACACAATGAGTTTGGGATTGAACCATTGGTTCAAAATGGCTCAAACCCATCTGGTTGTAGTTGCATTAGCCCAACACATTCATTTTGCCATGTCATATGCATGCACCATATTGTTGCATATTGTTGTGTATTGATTGTGTTACCGGTGATTCTCTACGGTAGGTTCTGTCCCGGAGGATTACCGTGAATATCCAAACGAAGGACAGTACCAGTCGATCTTCCAGGCAAGCAACCACCCATTTGATCATGTCGATAAAATCCCATGTTCTCGCTCCTGCTCTCATTTACTGCATTTAAGAAAACAACATTTTAAACTGATGTGTGCTGTGGTAGTTGAACCCATTTCCTCTGCATGAACTGTCATTGCCACAGTAACTAGATGAAACACACTAGCATGTGTAGGAGTTGATTGAGCCATGCTTGTGTTCCTACCTTGCCATGCCTGCTATTCTTAGAGTCGTGTCAGGTCTGGTTCATCTGGGTGATGGGCTAGAGTGAAATGATCATGTCGGTGATGAGAGTGAAGTGTTGAACATGATGTGGTAAAGGTATCGATGAGAGGCCATGTAGGAGTACATGGTGTGTTGTTTCATTGGAACCGTCCTTAAGAACTGAGATCTGTATGTGTGATTTATGAATCAGCTACTACCATGCATTGGCCCGAAACCAATGGACCCTCTTGGCTTATTAATCGCCCTTGTCCTCTGTCCAGGAGTTGCAAGTAGTTTCTGGTGTTTGTAGTATACTGGAGGCCGTGCGTAGCGGCGACCCTCTGGGTGGGCTATGATGCGGTAGGTACGTGGCACAGTGTACCGGGCGCCCGTTTGGTGTCTCGGGAACCCTGCACACATCGTTCGGGGACGTATGTGGAAACCTTGTCCGGACTCCCTGCTAATGGAACCTGAATAGGCGATAAACCTAGACTAGAGACTTGAGTGTTTAGTCAGGCCGTGGCCGACACCCTCGTTGGGCTTCCGCTTGAAGGTTGCCGAGTACATGTCGTGTAAACGGTGATAAGTGGTGGAAGCGTGTGTGAAGAAGTACACCCCTGCAGGGTTAACATCATCTATTCGAATAGCCACGTCTGTGGTAAAGGACTACTTGGTTGCCTATACACTTCATAGACAAGTAAATGGAAACTACTAAAAGCCTCAAGACAAGTGCGAGTGTCGTGGATGGACCTTCCGTAGGATGACGGGAGTGGATCCGCGGTAGTGTATTGTTGTGGTGAGTAGTGGACTCGAGTGCGCAAAACATTTACAAGTTTGTGTCTCATAAGATAGTTTAGCCAAGAGTCAAAGCTGGCTTGCTGCAATAAACTTCACTATCCCTTTGTTGATAATGTGCATGTATGTAGGATCTGGTGTAAGTCTTGCTGAGTACCTTTGTACTCATGTTTGCTTAATTACTATTGCAGAAGAGAATGCCGCCCCTTCTGATGGGTTTTACGTAGACCTCGACGTTGATGAGTAGCTTGATGCCCAGGTGGTGATCCTGAGCATGTGAAGGACCCTTGTAGGATAGATAGGCTTCCTCAAGCCTTTTTACTTTATAGTTGTCTGTACTCAGACATGTTGCTTACACTTGATGCTTGAATGCTTGTATGACTTGAATGTCGGGTCGTGTGACCCCTATCTGTATGAATGATATGTATGGCTCTCTGGAGCCTTTTGAATAAAGTACTTGAGTTGTAGAGTTTTGTTGTGATGCCATCTTGTATTTGCACATATCGAGCATATTGTGTGTATGATTGAAATGCTTGGTATGTGTGGGATCTGACTACCTAGTTGTTTATCCTTGGTAGACTCTCTTACCAGGAAATGTCTCCTAGTGCTTCCACTGAGCCATGGTAGCTTGCTACTGCTCCGGAACACTTAGGTTGGCCGGCATGTGTCCTTCTTCGTTCCTGTGTATGTCCCTTCGGGGAAATGTCACGCAATGTTCCTTTATGTCCTTGTAGCTTGGTACGACTTGGGTTCATTTGCTATTGATCGACACGTTCGCTGCTGGGTCATGTATGCCTGTCCTTGTAAGTTATCGGCACTTTGGGTTCATGACTTGTCATGTCAGCCCGGTTTGTCTGTCATATGGATGCTAGCGACACTATCATATACGTGAGCCAAAAGGCGCAAACGGTCCCGGGCCAGGTAAGGCGACACCCGTGGGAATACCGTGCGTGAGGCCGCAAAGGGATATGAGGTGTTACATCCTATATCGGTGCTTAGAATCGGGGTCCTGACAGTTTTGGTGCGAGAACACTTTATTTGGGCCAAGGGGTGAAGCTCACAGGGTTTAAGGAAGGTGCAAAAGGAAGTTTTGCGGAGGCCAAGGGCCAGACGCGAGGGACCCTAGCGTCTGGTCCTGGAGTCCGAGAAGGACTCTTGACTTGCGTGCCAAACTGACTTTGAGGAGGCTCTTTCTCCAACGAAGGACCCAGGCTCAACATATAAATAGAGGGGTAGGGCTAGCACCCGGAACACATCAAGATTCACCAAGTCGTGTGCCGGTAACCCTGCCCCCTCTAGTTTATCCTCCGTCATAGTTTCCGTTGTGCTTGGCGATGCCCTGCGGAGATTGTTCTTTACCACCACCGTCACCATGCCGTCGTGCTGCCGGAACTCATCCACTACTTTGCCTCTCTTGCTGGATCGAGAAGGCGATGACGTCATCGAGCTGAACGTGTGCTGAATGTGGAGGTGCAATACGTTTGGTACTTGATCGGAACAGATTGTGAAGGTGTACGACTACATCAACCGCGTTGATAAACACTTCCGCTTAGCGACCTACAAGGGTATGTAGATGCTCTCCCCCTCTCGTAGCTATACATCTCCATGGATAGATCTTGCGTGTGAGTAGAATTTTTTGTTTTCCATGCAACATTCCCCAACAACTATGTCTTCGCACTCCATTGTCTTCAAGTGAATGTCTTAACACATCATTATCTTTGATGTGAATGTCTTCATGAACCACCATTATCTTCAATGTCTTCATACTTTTTAGGGGTCATCTCTGATAGGTAAAGCGAATCAATGAGGGACTTCTACCTGTGTTATCTTGTGAACCTCACAAACACATTAGTCCCTCAACCACATTCGCCGTCACTACTCCAAAACCAACTAGGGTGGAACTAGATGCACTTACAATCCTCAACTACAGAGCTACGTTGAACAACTTCATCTAGCCTTGTTGTTTCTTGAGAATCATGTTGGGCGGATGAAACTGCACTCCTTTTAAGAGTAGCGCATCTCATACTAACCCACGAGCGTGACTGTCTCATCATAAGTGGTAGATGCAGGATACACAAGAACAATAGTTAGATGCAAGAACATGGTGTGATAGGCAGATGTAGTATGTACCAAAAACAGGAAGGCATACCATATTCACATGTATAATGTGTAATCTAAGGAGATGCAATTTAACCAAATTAGAAGCAATACAAGCTAGGCACGTATGCAATATGTAACCAGATATCACACTGCCATGTTAGATCATGCACCTGGGGTTGTGGAGTAGGGGAGATGAGATCTGGAACTTGTACTTTAGTAGGAGTAGCAGGGGAATCTGTAGAGATCATCTGTTTTGGTTGCTCCAGAGGACCACCATCATCCGTGCATTCATCCTTTTTGATTTTGCCTCGTCAAGTCAATCCCACAAGAAAACGGAACAACACTCTTAAAAATCATTGATGCATGATACTGATGAACACTACTTATATGTAAGGCAACCACATTATAGGAAGATGGAATATATACGAAAAATGCTAAGAACAAGGTATTTCAACAAATTAGAAGCAATGCAATCTAGACACCATATGAAAGATCCAACTAAAATCACTCTACCAAGTTAAAAGTGCCACATCATAAGTGGCATTTCAAGAAATTAGAGGCAGTACATGCTTGAAATCATATGCAAGATGCAACCAATATCACACTGTCAAGTTGTAGGTGTCTCATTAGAAGTGATTGATGCGGGATACACGAGAAAACTAGTTTGATGTAAGAACATGGTTAATAGAAAGACGTAGTATGTACCAGAAACAGGTAGGCATGTCATATTCACGGGTATAATGTGTTAACTAAGCAGGTGCAGTTTAACCTAATTAGAAGCAATACATGGTAGACACCATATGCAACATGCAACCACATATCACACTGCCAAGTTAGAGAAAGCACCTGTGATGGTGGTGTAGGGGAAATGCGGTCATCAAGTATAGAGCTACGCTGACTATCTTCATCTAGCATTGCTGTTTCTTGAGAATCATGTGGGGAGGATGACACTACACTCTTTAAAAGAGACCACGTCTCACAGTAACCCATTGGCGTGATTGTCTCATCGTAAGTGATTGATGAGGGATGCACAAGAACATTAATTGATGTAAGAACATGGTTAATAGACAGATGTAATATGCACCAAAAAGGCAAAAACTGGAAGGCATGTCATTATCAAATGTATAAGGTGTAGAGTAAGAAGATGCAGTTTAACCAAATTGGAAGCAATACAAGCTGCACACCATATGCAACATGCAACCACATATGACACCACAAAGATAAAGCAAGCACCTGGGATGGTGGTGTATGGAGATTGACATTATGAACTACAGAGCTATGTTTACTGTCTCCATCTGCTAATATTGCACCATTTAGATCGCTCAAACTCTTCGGACTTATCCACAAATTAGACTGGAGCGACTTATGTCTTTTCTTTTCTAAAGTTGACAACAGTGTTATAGAGTCTGAAATACCCATCACTACAAAAAAGGGACACATCCATGACATTATGGCCCAAATGAAAACTTTTTCTGTCATGCTTATGACACTTCTATGACAATAATTGTGACTAAAACATGTATCATCATAGATGTGCTGGGCTCTTACTTCTATGACAACAATTATGATAGAAAATGGGATTTTCATCTTGGGTGGGTCGGAGATGCACCTACATGACATTCTTTGGGCCGTCCATGACGTACAAAATTGTTGTAGAAGTAAGGGCGAGGAAAATTTCAGGGAGTTCCCAGTTACGGTGGGTGGTCGAGGCCAAGCAATGCAGTGTGGTTTGCACATTTCTCTCTCGTACGCGCGTGTGTGCGAGGCGTTGGCTAACTGAACCCGAGCGAGGCGTTCTCTCATTGAACTCAAGCAATTGCACTAGCTACGTACTGAAGCCGATCGATCCCTTGGATGTTAACTAAACCCGAGCAATTCCTTCGCTCCTAACTGGACCCGATCGATCCTTCTTCCTGCTTATTGAAGCCGATCGAGCCCCCGTGCAAGACATAGCTAGCCGATTGGGTTGCCTCTTGATGAACACTATCCACTGCTGCTGCGCGCATGATACGTAGAACGAGTCGAGACTTGGTGAGTTGACCTAGCGGCTGGTTCGTTGACTGTGGATGAACAGTTCCCGTTGTTGCCGCCCACTCATACGTACACCCCAGCCCAACAAGTGGGGGTTGGATGAACATGACCCCATGGTAGCAGGAGGTTGTCGCTGAATGAATATGACCCCGAGGAGGCTGCCACACCTCAGGCGGTTGCGGGTGGATGAACAAGATTCTGTGGAGGCTGGATGAGCAGTAGCCGATGGAGGCCGAAGGAAGTCAACGGTGGATGAATAGTAGTCCATGGAGGCTGTAGCGAGGTAGTAGCGGTGAATGAACAATAGCCTGTGGAGTCCCATTTTGTGGTACACCGTGATGACCCACAAGTATAGGGGATCAATCGTAGTCCTTTCTATAAGTAAGAGTGTCGAACCCAACGAGGACCAGAAGGAAATGACAAGTGGTTTTCAGCAAGGTATTTTCTGCAAGCACTGAAATAGTCGGTAATAGGTAGTTTGATAGTAAGATAATTTGTAACAGATAAGTAATGGTAACAATAAATAAAGTGCAGCAAGGTAGCCCAATCCTTTTGTGGCAAAGGACAAGCCAAAATGATCTCTTATGACAAGCAAAGCGTTCTTGAGGGTACACAGGAATTTCACCATGTAACTTTCATCATGTTGGTTTGATTCGTGTTCGCTACTTTCATAATTTGATATGTGGGTGGACCGGTGCTTAGGTGTTGTTCTTACTTGAACAAAACCTCCTACTTATGATTAACCCCCTCGCAAGCATCCGCAACTATGAGAAAAGTATTAAGATAAAATCTAACCAAAGCATTAAACTTTTGGATCCAAATCGGTCCCTTACGAAGTAGCGCATAAACTAGGGTTTAAGCTTCTATCACTCTAGCAACCCATCATCTAATAACTACTCCACAATGCGTTCCCTTAGGCAAAAATATGGTGAAGTGCCATGTAGTCGACGTTCACATGACACCACTAAGGGAGTCACAACATACATATCATCAAAATATCGAACACATATCAAGTTCACATGATTACTTGCAACATGACTTCTCTCGTGACCTCAAGAACAAAAGTAACTACTCACAATTGATAATCATGCTCAAGATCAGAGGGGTATTAAATAGCATAATGGATCTGAACATATAATCTTCCACCAGATAAACCATATAGTAATCAACTAAAAGATGTAATCAACACTACTACTCACCCACAGGTACCAATCCGAGGTTCCGGTACAAAGATTGAACACAAGAAATGAACTAGGGTTTGAGAGGAGATGGTGTTGTTGAAGATGTTGATGGAGATTGCCTCCCAAAGATGAGAGGGTTGTTGGTGATGACGATGGCTTCGACTTCCCCCTCCGGGAGAGAAGTTCCCCCGACGGAATCGCTCCGCCGGAGGGAAAAAGTGCTCCTGCCCAAGTTCCGCCTCGAGATGGCGGCGCATCATCCCGAAAGTCCTCTCCTGATTTTTTCTAGGTTAAAATGACCTATATACCAGAAGATGGGCACCGGAGGTGGGCTGGGCTGACCACAACCCATCAGGGCGCGCCCTAGTGTCTTGTGCTCACTAGGTGCCCCCCTCTAGTAGTTATTTGCTCCAGTATTTTCTATATATTCCAAAATAATTCTCCGTAAATTTTCAGCTCATTTCACTGGTACAACGAGATGCTATACACACGATTTTTAACCCCTTTCCGTGACGACATTTGGAACCGTCGCCAAGTGAGTGTGGGTGATAGGGGGGTCCTTCCCACATGACCCACAAACCGTCAGGGATAGGCCCTCCTGGCACAGAAGCTGGGGCAAAATAAGCTCGTGTGCGATCGAGTGAGGCATCGAAACCCAATCATTTCCGTTAGTATGTACATCCCACACGGTGAATCCCAGAAAAACATTTCCGTTCATATGTATATCACACACAGTCAATCCAAGGAATACATTTCCGTTCTTATGTTCATCCCACACAGTCAATCCAGGGAAAACCTTTCTGTTTGTATGTGCATCCCACACAGTCAATCTAGGTTAAACGTTTCATTCGTATGTACATCCCACACAGTCAATCTAGGGAAAATGTTTCCGTTAGTATATACATCACACACAGGTTTATGTATAGGCTCATGTGTGATAGGTGTAACTATCACACACGCTCTGCCTTGGTTAACAATTTGCTTTTATCAACTACATCACACATGATTTGATGCAGAAAACTGTGTGGCATTGGGCTATCCATCACAAGCGCTTTTACTGCTAGAACCGTTTGCAAAGTTCCATGACCCATTTAGCAGGTTTGTTAGTTTACAATTAATAATTCCAGTATTATGCAAGTTCGCATTTCATATCGAACAACTATTTGCCAATTTCATATCAGGCACATAAATATATTTTAACATCACAGTACGATAGCTACCTGAAAACAACACAGTACAACATATAGCTAGTTCAACTTCATAAGAACAATATTAGAACAATATATTCATTTCCCTAATCGAGATCATCCAGTCTCGTCTTATCCACCTCTGCTTTCAGTTTAGTAAGAACATATTTTGCACTGGCCAACAGGGAAAGTGCCTCCTCCTTCGCCAATACCATCTTAACAAAGTCTGATTTAAAACACCTGAGCTCATTCTCGACCTTCCTCTTTTTATCCCGCATCTTCAAATATTCTTTAGCATTGACAACACTTTCTCTAAGCCTACCTCTGTTCTCTTCCTCATACATGCTCGAGAGCTTTGCTAGGCACATCTTCAAAGACTATGCCCACTCTTGATCAACCCACTCCAAGTCAGAACACGTCCATTCATCCTATAATATTTAAAACTAGATCAGTAACAATTGTAGGGGAAATGAGTTTATAGCAACATAGAGAATCAGCAATACTTATTTTGAAAAACTGAAGAAACAGGTTAATTATGACATATCTTCTCAAAAAGATCAATGTGCAAATGAATTAATTGCTACTGAGACAACAACCAAATTCTGAAACATCATAAGCTATAATTATCTACAACAATGCTACAAGTTCTTACTCATGTACTATAAATAACAAATTGAACATTTTATGAGGAAGGCAAATATAACTGCAACAACATAGGGACAATGTTTGGATGACAACAAATTGATACTAACATGTGTGTACATTTTGTCCGTGTGTACATGCACAAATTTAGTAACATATAACAAATAGAACTAAGGCCGTCCACTATGTATTCCAAAACCGGTGTAAAGACAACTGTTGCTACATCTCGCACCGATGCCCTGCACTGGCGAGCCGATGCATCGGAAAAAATCACGGACCCGGACTCCAGAGCACCTAGTTACTCCGATGCCCAGTTCCTTCATGCCATAAAAATTTAGTATTTTACTACTTGGCTGCTCGGATGTGTGGATCAAAGTTGTCTGCACAAACTGCTGAAGTGGTTCCAAATAATTTTCTAATGACACCACTGATGAGATGGCAACATTTTTAGATACTAGGTACAAACTGTGACACTGTCTTAGGATGCGTTTGGTTGAAGGTGTGGTATGAATGGGTTGGGACCATGACAGTGTCTAAATCACATCTAAGAAATGATTTGTAACAATGAAAGAGGGTCTATCCTTCTCTGCACCTGCCAGAAACTTCCTCCCACTGTCCACAGATTCAAACACAACTAGCTTCACGCATGGGATTAATGGTGACAACGAGCAGACAGATCTTCAGCCACCCCTCTCCATTCGTTGCAGCTGATGGTCCTAGGGAGCTACAAGAGGAAGAGATGACTCAAATCAACCGCCGGGTAAAAATCCTTCATTCCGAGTCATAGACCGAGAGAGAAGAGAGGCATACCCAGGTGGTGAAGGAGTCGTCGGATGAGGAGGAACCGCTGGAGAGGTCTTTGAAGAATACCATGGCGACCCCGGCGGTAGGATGCGAGATGACGAGAGCAAGGAAGCAAGAAAGGAAGCGGCTATAGCTAAGGAAGGAAGGAGGAAATAGGGTAAATGTGACTTGTGGTCAGGGAGAAAAGGGGGTGGGGGTAGATATTTTTGCGGTAGGCCAAAAGTTTCGAAATGTGGAGGGAAAATTTGCGCGTGGTGCCGCTGGACACCATTCACTTTGAACGATTGTGTTCATCACAAATGATTCTTCTACTTTACGCGCATAGGCTGAGTTTGATAATTCAAATTTTGGTGGAAATTTCCCCGAGTACGTCATTGCATAATTTAACATCGCTTGCTAATTTGGGCACACAAAAGAGCGTACAACACATAGACCACACTTACTGAATCGAGCAATTTTAGTAATTAAACAGAGCTAGTTGACCTAAACATTGCTCTAACAAAAGACCAGCATTAAAAATAAAGCCTAAGTATGCATAATTTTAACAAATCCACCGCCGCGCCGACCTATGCATCGCCTGTGTGAGATGAGACGTCGATGACTTGTCCTGGCGACATGCCGCTGTTGGTTGACTCCGCGTCCCCCCTGCTGAAGTCGACCGCGTCCTCGTCCTCATCCTCAGCCTCGTCCTCAAGGTTGTAGTACTCGTAGTAGTGGCTACGCTAGAACTCGCGTTGGTACTCCATCGCCGATTCCTCAATGGACAGACTCTTCTCTACCTCCCCTCGGCCACGCGCAACTCCTCCTCCCGACGCTCCTCGATCTCTGCCGCCTCCTGCATCTTCAGCTCCCGATCGATGATCTCATGAGGAAGCATGTGCTCCATGGCCACCGCCGCCTTTTCGAACATGGGTTGCATGCTGGATTCCGAGGTGGCCTGGAATATCTTGGCGTGTGCATCCTCGATCTTGGCGTGGATGGCCTCGACCCGGGCCAGGGCGGCATCAACGTTACAGACGGCAGCTCGAGCGCTCTCGGCATTTGCAGCCGCCATCGCAGCAGCAGCTAAAGCCCTCTCGGAAGCTAAAGCTGCCCTGTCGGCTGCCGCAGATGCTCTCTTAGCCGATCTGGTCACGCTCAATGCGGATGCAGCGGCACTCTCGGTGTAGGCGGCCGCGCTCTTGGTGCAGGCGGTGGTGTTCGGGGAGGACGCGGCCATCGTATGGGCCTTCACAAAGCATTTCCATGGTGTCATCTTTGCAAGAAGGGGGTGCAGGAATGGGGATTGGGATTCGGAGATTCGGGGGGTTGCCGACACTAGAGTAGATGAGCTGGCGAAGCTTAAGGATGAAGACTTAGATAGACCTAGAAATTTTCGTCGCAAACGGTTCCTACAAAAAATGCGTGTGATGTTGTGGATATTTTTTATAAGCTCTGAAAGACGAATTTGGAGTAAAGTGGAAACGGATGGTGTTTTAAATGTACGAGAAAATTTGTAGTACTAATACAACTATCATGTCAAATTTTGGAAAATTTCAGGGGTCATTTGACCTTTTAAGACATTTAAGCGATTTTCTAGCCATTTAAAGACCGTAATTCAAATTTGAACTACATGTACATGCAACAGCTAACCATAATGGTTCAAAACTCATATTTTGTGCACTTGTGTACAATTTAAATCCATGTGCAGTAAATTGGAAGGAATTTTCAAACATATTGGTCTAAGGGCTATGACACAATTAAGCATGGAGTGCCATGGCATTTAAGTTCCAAAAAATTAAAAAAATATCAAAAACATATGAAACCTTGCTTGATGTAAAGTCATGCCACCAAGCTGATATGGTAAAATTTCTGGCATGTTTGACGAAAGTGTGGACACACACCCCTCACAAACCGAAGCAACTCACTAGAAGGCTTGTGGTTCTGAGAGGGAACAATGCATGTTTGATGACGAACGGGAGATAGCTTCCCCTTATGGCCTTCAAATTTTTCTACATTTAACGTGCACTAATACAATTGTCATGTGAAAATTTGGAAAATTTCAAGGGTCATTTGACCTTTTAAAGACATTTAAGTGATTTTTTATCCATTTAATGACCATAATTTAAATTTGAACTACATGTACATGCAACAGCTAACCATAACGGTTTGAAAAATCATATTTGTGTACTTGTGTGCGAGTTAATTTTATGTACAGTAAATTAGAAGGAATATTCAAATATATTGGTCTCACGGCATGGACACATGCATGGAGTGCCATGGCATTTTAATTCCAAAAAATTAAAAAATGATCAGAAAACAATGAAACCTTGCTTGATGTAATGTCATGCCACCAAGATGATGTGGTAAAAAAATTGGCCTGTTTGACGAAAGTTTGGACACACACGCCTCACAAATCGGAGCAACTCACTAGAAGGCTCGTGGTTCCGAGAGGGAACAATGCATGTTTGATGACGAATGGGAGATAGCTTCCTCTTACGGCCTTCAATTTTTTATCTATGTTTAACATGCGCCAATACAACTATTTTGTGAAAGATTGGAAAATTTCAGGGGTCATTTGCCCTTTTAAAGACATTTAAGTGATTTTCTAGCCATTTAATGATCGTAATTCAAATTTGAACTACATCTACATGCAACGGCTAACCATAACGGTTTGAAAAATCATATTTGTGTACTTGTGTGCGAGTTAATTCCATGTGCAGTAAATTTGAAGGATTTTCAAACATATTGGTCTCACGACATGGACACATGCATGGAGTGCCATGGTATTTTATTCCAATTTTTTTAAAACATATCAAAAACACGTGAAACCTTGCTTGATGTAATGTCATGCCACCAAGATGATGTGGTAAAAAAATTGGCTTGTTTGACGAAAGTTTGGACACACACCCCTCACAAATCGGAGCAACTCACTAGAAGGCTCGTGGTTCCGAGAGGGAACAATGCATGTTTCATGACCAACAGGAGATAGCTTCCTCTTATGGCCTTCAATTTTTTTCTATGCTTAACATGCACTAATACAACTGTCATGTGAAAAATTGGAAAATTTCAGGGGTCATTTAACTTTCAAAGACATTTAAGTGATTTTCTAGCCATTTAATGACCGTAATTCAAATTTGAACTACATCCACATGCAACGTCTAACCAGAACGGTTTGAAATATCATATTTGTGTACTTGTGTGCGAGTTAATTCCATGTGCAGTAAATTAGAAGGAATATTAAAACATATTGGTCTCACGGCATGGACACATGCATGGAGTGCCATGGCATTTTAATTCCAAAAAATAAAAAAATGATCAGAAAATCATGAAACCTTGCTTGATGTAATGTCATGCCACCAAAATGATGTGGTAAAATTTTTGGCATGTTTGACGAAAGTTTGGACACACACCCCTCAGAAACCAGAGCAACTCACTAGAAGGCACGTAGTTCCGAGAGGGAACAATGCATGTTTCATGACGAACGGGAGATAGCTTCCTCTTACGGCCTTCAATTTTTTTCTACATTTAACATGCACTAATACAACTGTCATGTGAAAATTTGGAAAACTTCTGGGTCATTTGACCTCTTAAAGACATTAACTGATTTTCTAGCCATTTAATGACCGTAATTCAAATTTGAACTACATCTACCTGCAACGACTAACCATAATGGTCTGAAAATCATATTTGTGTACTTGTGTGTGAGTTAATTCCATGTGTAGTAAGTTAGAAGGAACTTTCAAACATATTGGTCTCACGGCATGGACACATGCATGGAGTGCCATGGCATTTTAATTCCAAAAAATTAAAAAATGATCAGAAAAACATGAAACCTTGCTTGATGTAATGTCATGCCACCAAGATGATGTGGTAAAAAATTGGCTTGTTTGACGAAAGTTTGGACACACACCCCTCACAAACCAGAGCAACTCACTAGAAGGCTTGTGGTTCCAAGAGGGAACAATGCATGCTTGATGACGAACAGGAGATAGCTCCTCTTACGGCCTTCAAATTTTTTCTATGTTTGGCATTGCATTACTACAAATGTCATGTGAAAATTTGGTGTAAATTTACTGTAAATATCTGGTGTTCAAGAAAGAAAATGTAAAGATCTGGCAATACAACCGCCCCCACACGATTGGCACTCTATTTCGCGCCTCGAGGTTTGGAAGGTGAGTGGCGGGGGTTATTAATCAGACATGGTTCTCTATTGGAAACCGTCATCTATTAAGTTCACACACGGATTTTGCTGCGGGAATCGTGTGTAACTAGTAGGGTCACCCGCGCATCTACGCGGCTAGATTAACCAACCTTTAATGCTTACAATTGTTGTGACATTATTTTAATGCTTATAATAGATATTATAAATTTAACCAACCTTTGAATTGAAACATTGTATCATCCTTTTATAATATAAGTGATGTGGGTCTCAAAACTATATTCCACTTTTGGCACTTTAAAATTAAAGTTTCACAAATAATGTATCCAATTTGGAGTCCACATACAAAATATTCATCATTTAATAGTTTTGTAGGCGTGTAATAGTTGTGCGGCATGTCTGTCATGAAATTTTTCATGAAGTTCCATCGAGGCATCTGGAATCTATGCCGCATCCAACCGGCAAGCCGTCTAATTTCACCAATGCTCGTCTATCTCTTGCGTTTCTCACTCTAACATTGTAATATCATTGGATTGAGCTCCCTTGAGATTCTACAAATTCATCTCGGCCTTCTTTATACTGAGTTGACCCTTACATTAATAGCAACAACTCCTGATCGAGCACCACATTAGGTGGCAATATGCTTTGAAGGTGTCATATCATCTAACTTCTAGTTGGCGCACATTTACGCGGCTGGATTTCCTGCGTATTTTCATATCTAAATTAGCATTAGGATGTTTGTACAGGAAATTAGACTTGCCATTTGAAAAAGATAGATTTGCAAATCAGTTAAATTATTATAGTCAAAATAAACAATTTGGATACTCATTTGTCAAAAGAAAACAATTCTTGTCGATACCTCTACCATGAGGAAATACAAATGAACTCAAGTCAATTAGTTTTTTCATCTGTAACAGAAAACCATATTGTGGTCCGCTGATGTCATGCCAAACTATATAGTGGTGTCAGTCTTTTAACCACAATTTTCAAGAAACATCTCTGCAAAACAAAATATCTAACACTAATGTCTAGTATAGTTATCTGATCGGTATTTCAGTGGCATTGTGCAATATAATGCCCGTGCGTGCTTCCAATTAATGTCTAAAACAATATAAACTTTTGTTTGTGTATATTAAGAAGTGCAAAGATAACCTTGCCTGCTAAATATAACCTTATCTATGTAGTTAATACATTTTTTTACCATGTGTATAACCCTCTTGCAACTTGCAAGGTTCTTTATTTTCCTCAAATAATTGTATTAGCCTTGCCCATCAGTCGAAGAATTTTTATCCTTTTTTTTCTCAGTGTATAGAATGTATGTCTTCGCTCCTCACTCTGGTATTGCGTATACCTTTTACTTGTGTTAGGTTACAGTGTGATATGGATTGGTTAATCAGCCGTCTTAGCCTGATTATTTTTGTTTAGAGAGGAGATTGATTAGTCACGTACATGTGAGCTTCATCATCCATACACGCATTGGCTTTCGCGGAGCAGAACCGTACACATTAAACTTGGTAGCAGTGAGGTCCAGTGCCTACGCATCTATAGTACTGCTTCTCGTCTCTTCGTTTGCGCAAGAGGTGGCTCATAAATATATTATGAACTTGTGTCACATGCGTATGCTTTCATAACATGTTGAGTATCTCACCTATAGCAGGTGATAAGGCAGATCATGCCGGTGCGATGCTTTCATAACATGTTGACTATCTCACCTATCGCGGGTGATAAGGCAGATCATGCCGGTGCGGAAGACACTACCAAGACGTGAAGTTGCAAGGCCGCCAGGTACAATGTTTGCGGCATAATCACCGTTGTAGGAGATGTGGCATGCGGAAGCCCTCAGTAATCCCACTTCTAATAAGTCTTTGTGTAAGATACTCAAGACTTATTTTTAGAGATGCTGCATACTCAAAGACTAATTTACGTGATTGTGCTATATGGATGGTGCAACACCGCAATCTGTTTCCTTCATTCCTTTTTGCGGGAACGCATAGTCTGATTCAATATTGACATGGTTACTGTTACGGCTAACAATCCATGTTTTCTTGCATGCAAGTTCTTACCATGAAAGCCCTGCCTATATATTTTTACGTGATCTTATTTTGGACGTCCATGCTGGACTTGGTTTGTACATGTCAATGATAGACTCATGTGTAAGTGTCAATGACATACTTTTTTTGTACATGACTAATATTGTGGATAGCCTTTTCATATTTTCATCTCAACCACTATAATTAGCATCAATAGATTAATTTTTTTTGGCTTCTGTGGATGAACCTGGACGCTCGTTCAATAGAAGATATAGACCGATTGTATTTTAATAAACGGGGAATCTGATTGCTTGCTTATTTGGATTTTTGTTTCACGTTCAACTATCTAAATCCCCCAAAAAAACTATGTGTACCAAATTATATTTTTGAAGACTACCTAAATTACAATTAAAACTGATTTTATATTTATTTTATTTAATGTTTTGAACTTCATATATAGCATGTGTCTTGTAGGACATTCTTCTTTGGCGTACATGTAGTGGTTACCACTGTGTTTTTTTCTTTTGGCATTGTTTTTTTTGGTGGGTGGCTGTACTATTTTCTTGTTTGTTCTAAAAATTTCTGCAGGAGATATCCTTGTATTTACTGGCCGGTTATTGCCTGCCTTTTTGTTGCTTAGTCTGTACTTGTCCATGTGATACATGCATGCATACGTGTGGCTCCTGGAGTTTGCATGTAGACGTGCTATATCTTTACGAATCCACACCGTTTGACTATTTCCTTTCTGTATGTGTCCTAATGGAAATAGGAGTCCTAATGCATGTACAATCCGATTGCTATGTTTTTTTTCTTTTTCGACTCAATTGCTATGGTTGTGTACGTGAGTTTTTCTTTTAAAAGGATGTATACGTGACATGATATAGTCATAGTTGTACATGAAAATATTGTGCGTAACTTTTAGATCGTTAAATCCCAGCCATTATAATTTAGATCAACGGATAAAATAATTTAAGCTTATGTGGTTAAACGTGGTTGCTTGTTTTACTTCTGTTTTAATTATATAATAGATTCAAACTATGGTACTCATAAATTCCGGCGACTGCCATGTGTACTGTTCCTGTCAATCTATATTCCGGCCGCCAATAAATACTACCTTGCTCATGTTGTCCCGCCTGCAATCTCATCTACATCCTCCCCTCGCTTTCCCTCTCTATCTCTCTCTCTCTCTCTCTTATCTCTGCCATTGCGCCGCCGATCTGCCCACGCACCGACGAGGAGTCGCCGCCCCCTGAGGACGCTCACCTGAAGAGCAGCGACGAGGACCCCTACGCGCCATCAGACGAGGTTGCACCGGACCCCACAACTTTGGATTGGTTTTGGGGCCAGTACAATCTTTGTCTGTGGAAGTCACTGCTGCCGGCTAAGAAAGCCAGACAAGTGGCGTTCAAGAAGGAGATGGCGGAGGAGGAAGGCAGGTACCAGGCGGCTTGTGAATCCCGTGATGCCGCCTGGAAAAAGGAGGTGGTGGAGGTTTGGGGGCGGGTGCATCGTCGTGCGGAGGAGGTGTATGAAGACGGTTACTGCGCGAGGAAGGTCAAAGGCGCTAGGCGCCTCATCGCTGCGTGGAGGTGGGCCGATAAGCTCTAGCATGCCACCGACGAGGAGCTCCGGTGGGCGCCCAACAAAATGGCAAGATCGTTCGTGCTCGTCCACCAACAAGAGGAAGATCGGTACGTCAACCACTGCATGGCGGAGGAGGCGGAGTACTGCCTCTGCGCTGGGAAGACGCCGCGCACCAGGGAGCTGCTGGCGTGGGGCTGCCGGAATACTGCCCCCAGGAGGGATTATTAGTTTTAGTATTGTTCATTTTCAGTTTTATGCATTGTACCTAGTAGTTAAGTATCATCACGTATATGTGATGATATTATATATATTCTGTGATGAACTAATGAACAATTAATATATATATATATATTATGAATTCCATTTTCTATTTGTTTTTGTATACTAATTTGAATCTAGCTGTTATCATCCACATATACAGAATGGAAAGTGTATATATACACATTGAAGCAGAACATATAAGAATGGAAAACAGAGTACACACATTGAAACAGAGCAATACTATGATTGTTGTGAATACAGAGTTGTCCACGTCGAAACAACTCAACAACATAAAACATGTCCATGAGACCACGACCAACAACCCTTTCCTACAGTAGCTCTTTGCTCTGCATGAACTCATGCAGGCGTTCATCCAAGCGGTCGACATGCTCGTGGTACATCTGGAGCACAATCTCAAGGTCCAGGTTGGCTATTTCATCAGAGGTCACCAGCTCGAGGATGCGACGGCCATGTTCCTCTACTTCACGAGGAGGTCGAGCCTACCGACTAGCGCGTTGGCATCGAGCAGGCCACGGACAAGGCGAACGGTGCAACCCATGCGAACGACGCGGCGGGCGTCCGGTGCAAGTATGGCGCAACCGGCATTTGGTGCAAGTACACCACAGAGGGCCTCTGCCCACTCCTTGTGAGGAATGGAGGTACTGACGGGACGTGGACCCACCTGCGATGCCCTGTCGACAGCAGGCGAGTGCCGATGGATCCGCTCTTGCTATGCGGCACGCCGCGCCTCTTACTCTACGGTGCTCCAATGGTCTTGCCGTGCGGTGAGCCGCAGCCTATCGGCGCAGACGCGCCTAGCTTGCGCTGTGGTGCGCCATTGATCATGTTCTGCAGCGAGCTGCAGCCTCTCAGCGCTGGCATGCCTATCTTGATCCACGGCACTAAAGCGCCGTGCACCAAAGGTTTGTTCAACCCTGGCGATGACGCGCGTCACGGTGTCATCCATCGCATTGCCGGGGAGCGCCTCGGCCTCGACGGGCCGTGGCGCCTTCTCGTTTTCCTTACCGATGAGGTTGATGGTAGAGGCAGCGCTTTGATGGGTTGGCATGCTTGGAAAAGGTCAATGTGCTACAGGCTGCGCTTGTTTCCTCCGTGCGTCGCGCGCCGCCTAGGTTTATGCACAATATCGCTGGGTGGCGGGAAACATGTGCAGAAATGGCAGGAAACGGTGGCGTGTTCATAAAACACCATCAATTAGTGGAAATTTACAAGAAGTAGATGATGATCATATGAACACTGAGCACACTAGGGAACCCGTCAGTGATGAATTCATCAATCGCAAATGGTTGTATACTAGCACGCTATTTGCCCACAACACACACGACTTATTCCATCACAAACAGGTCGGATGGATCAACTGTGTGCCACTTATCGCACATTGTCAAAAAGTAATGCTATAACATGTGTTAAAAAACAAGGACCTCGATATTAATTTAACTGATGGGATAGATCATAGAGGTCATTTAATTTGACCTCTATGACCCATCCCATTAGTTAAGTTAACATCAAGACAACTTCCCATCTAGCCACCCATCTGATGGCTGCTCCAGCCTGAGCACAGTTAACTTGAGAGTTCTCTTAGATGAGCTATTGGTGAAACAACTAGTCCTTGCTGACATAGGATGCCTCTTTGCATCCTTATGGCGTACCCGGATGACCGCCCGTCGCCCAATGGCCAATAGATGTTGTGTAGATAGAGCATATCACATACGTCTTATAAGAAGCGATCATCTGTGTTATTATTGGTCTTCGCGCACATTTCTGATTACGGACCTGTTTGTCGCGTATCACACACATCTAGTTATATTGACCCATTTCTGTTATCTTGGCTCAACGCAAACAGTTCATTCGAGTGAATTGTTTGCCCTCTATCACACACACATTGATCTGGCTGACCGTTTCTTTTGCTCCGCCTAATCACAAACAGTTCATCCAAGTGAACCGTATGTCATATATCGCACACACGTTCATCTGGCTGCCCATTTCTGTTCTTCTGCCTCATCGCAGATAGTTCATTGAACTGAACGGTATGCCCTGCATCGCACACGCAACTAAAATATGAATCGTGTTTGATGCACCCGTCATTGCAAACATTTTGCATCTTTTTTGACGGTTTTTTACATCAGTGTTTGCGATTATTGCATTGCATACAGTTTCCTCGAAGGGTCTCTGATCGTAGTGTTGCGTTAACAGCATCCTGCAGTAGTGTTTGGAGATGTGCACAATAGGTAACTCCGACGTAGCTTTTTCAGGTCCAGAATTCCAGCTGCTAGCATTCTCCCTCTTTGTGTAAACCTTGCATATTATAAGAGAAAAGGCATTAGAATTACTCCATAAAGCATTATTATGCATAAAAACATTATAAATAACAATATGAAATCATGATGCAAAATGGACGTATCACGCCACATCCCTCCCGATGAACAAGACCCCGTTTCGACCGTAGGTGCTCGAAGAGAAGTCTGTTTCCTCTATTTTGCGGTACGCTACACCCCTCCCGATCAAAAGAACCTATTTCGACCGTAGGCGGTTAAATAGAAGTCTGTTTCCTCTGTTTTACGATACGCCAAACCCTTCTTGATGAACAAGACCATGTTTCGAACGTAGGCGGTCGACAAGAACTCCATTTTTTCCGTTTCGCGGTACGCCAGACCTCGAGTCGATGAACATGACCCTGTTTCAGCTGTTCCATCCAAGATGGTTGGCTCCCAATGAATAGGACGTGTTCCAACCCAGCCACTTGGCTCCCGATGAACACAATGTTGTTTCCTTCGTTCCGACCTAGCCGGTTGGCTACCAATGAACAGGACGCCGTCACTATACGTGTTCGAGACCATGCCCGTATGCACCTACATGGCCGTCCGTTTTGCAGCATGGATGTACGTATGTGTACACGTTTTAGACAAGACTTCATGAACTGCTACCGCTCCTTACTCGGCATGGTTAATCCTTGCAGAGAGACCGATCGACCAGTATGTACATACATGTGTAGGACCTTGAGAAGAGGTGTCTAGAGGGGGGGAGTGATTAGACACAAAGTACTAAAGTTGCAGTTTTTAAGATCTTTTTAAGTTTAAGTGGAGTTTAGGCACAAGTTTAACATTCACAATACATATCAAGCAAGCATGCAAAGAGTATAAAGGCAGCGGAAATTAAAGCATGCAACTTGCAAGAATGTAAAGGGAAGGGTTTTGGAGGATTCAAACGCAATTGGAGACACAGATGTTTTTGGCGTGGTTCCGATAGGTGGTGCTATCGTACATCCATGTTGATGGAGACTTCAACCCACGAAGGGTAACGGTTGCGCGAGTCCACGGAGGGCTCCACCCACGAAGGGTCCATGAAGAAGCAACCTTGTCTAGCCCACCATGGTCGTCGCCCACGAAGGATGTGCCTCACTAGCGGTAGATCTTCACGAAGTAGGCGACCTCCTTGCCCTTACAAACTCCTTGGTTCAACTCCACAATCTTGTCGGAGGCTCCCAAGTGACACCTAGCCAATCTAGGAGACACCACTCTCCAAGAAGTAACAAATGGTGCGTTGATGATGAACTCCTTGCTCTTGTGCTTCAAATGATAGTCTCCCCAACACTCAACTCTCTCTCATGGGATTTGGATCTGGTGGAAAGAAGATTTGAGTGGAAAGTAACTTGGGGAAGGCTAGAGATCAAGATTCATATGGTAGGAATGGAATATCTTGGCCCCAACACATGAGTAGGTAGTTCTCTCTCAGAAAATGTATGCTGGAAGTGTATGTTCAGTCTGATGGATCTCTCCATGAATGAAGAGGAGGTGGAGGGGTATATATAGCCTCCACACAAAATCTAACCGTTACACACAATCTACCAAACTCGCTGGGACCAAATCAACAAACTCGGTTGGACCGATTTAGTAAATAATGTGACCATTAGGATTTTTGGTGGGACCGAAATGCAACTCATTAGGACCGATTCGGTTAGGGTTAGGGCATAACTAATCTTAGTAAGACCGATTACCCAAACTCGGTGAGACCAATTTTGGTAATAAGCTTTCCAGAGAGTTGGTCAGGCAAACTCGGTTGGACCGATTACACAAACTCGGTGGGACCGATTTTGGTAATGAGGCAACCAGGAAGTTTGCATTGTAATCTCGGTAGTACCAATTGCTCAAACTCGGTGAGACCGATTTTGGTAATGGACATACACACACAGATTACAATCCCATCTCGGTGAGACCGAGATCCCTATTGGTAAGACCGATTTGTCTAGGGTTTGTGGCAGTGGCTATGACATTTGAACTCGGTGGCGCCGGATAGAAAGAATCGATGGGGCCAAATTTGACTTTAGGTTTAGGTCATATGTGTGGAAGTGGGAAAGTAGTTGAGGGCTTTTGGAGCATATGACTAAGCACTGTGGAGCAAGAAACTCATTAAGCAACACCTCATCCCTTCTTGATAGTATTGGCTTTTCCTATAGACTCAATGTGATCTTGGATCACTGAAATGTGAAATGAAGAGTCTTGAGCTTGAATCTTGAGCCAATCCTTTGTCCTTAGCATCTTGAAGGAGTTCCCACATCCTTTAGTCCATGCCACTCCATTGTTGAACTTATCTGAAACATACTAGATAAAAGTGTTAGTCCAACAAGAGATATGTTGACATTAATTACCAAAACCACCTAGGGAGCACTTGTGCTTTAAATCTCCCCCTTTTTGGTAATTGATGACAACATACATCAAAGCTTTAGATAAAGATATAGAGAATAGCAAGTAAGGCCTTGGAAGGACATGTAACAAGCATAGGCTCCACCTACATGTATGCAATCATGTGAATATGGAATATAAAAGCATGTGAGAGCATAACCATGATAGAGTAGGCAATGTTTTACATGTATCTTGGCCATATGCATCAGAGCAAAGAATATTAAAGAAAATACCTTCATGCCCATGAGTCATTCTTGCAAACAATATGTACATCAGCAAGAATTCCTCATACACATGATTGTGATGCATATACCTACCTTGTAATCTTGAGTTGGCTTAGGATGAAATGAACCTGCATAAACAAGGTTAGATAACACAGATACATCTACTAGCCAGAGCAAACAGAAGAAGCTACAAGGATACCAAGACTGGGATGACATGTAGAGATTGAGTACTAAGTACCACAATGGATTAGACATGTCCCCAAGAGTAAAGATATGTGTCGGTGTCAAAACCGGCGGATCTTGGGTAGGGGGTCCCGAACTGTGCGTCTAGGCGGATGGTAACAGGAGACGAGGGATATGATGTTTTACCCAGGTTCGGGCCCTCTTGATGGAGGTAAAACCCTACGTCCTGCTTGATTAATATTGATGATATGGGTAGTACAAGAGTGGATCTACCACGAGATCAAGGAAGCTAAACCCTAAAGCTGGCCTATGGTATGATTGTTGTAATGTATGTTGTCCTACGGACTAAAGCCCTCCGGTTTATATACACACCGGAGGAGGCTAGGGTTACACAGAGTCGGTTACAATGGTAGGAGATCTACATATCCTTATCGCCAAGCTTGCCTTCCACGCCAAGGAAAGTCCCATCCGGACACGGGACGGAGTCTTCAATCTTGTATCTTCGTAGTCTTGGAGTCCGGCGGATAATGATAGTCCGGCTGTCCGGACACCCCCTAGTCCAGGACTCCCTCAGTAGCCCCTGAACCAGGCTTCAATGATGATAAGTCCGGCGTGCATAATGTTCGGCATTGCAAGGCGGGTTCCTCCCTTGAATAATCCAGAGAAGATCATGAACACCAGGATAGTGTCCGGCTCTGCAAAATAAATTCCACATTCCACCGTAGAGAGAATAAAATGTACACCAGTCCAATCTGCTGACGTATTATGCGGCGTGACATCACACCGCTACCAAGCCTTTGTTTGAATTGTTTTTTACTATACCACCTCAGCACGTTTAGCGAAGCGGTTTCCTTGGCACGTCTTGTCGAAGCAGAGATCGTGTTCCCCTTATTCCAGGATTCTCATCAATACGTGCGTGGGTAACCCAACCGTGCCCGTCGCCACGCCTCCTCCATCGAAGGTGAATCCCGAATGGTCACGGAGACGACCCTTGGTATTTTTCCCCTTTATAAGAGGACCAAGGACCGTTCCTTTTCTTCAATCTCGCATCGAATCTCCTTCTCGCTCCTAGTTCCAGCACCCAGAGCCCCAGATTCGAGCGCTTTGGATTCTCAACCATGTCCGGCTCCGACCTTCATGGTCGGTGGATGCCCTCCTCCGTCACGGAGGAGGACGTGTCAAAGCTGCGGGAGGCCAAGTACCTGTCCTACGAGATTTCGCACAGGTTGCCTACCCAAGGGCAGGCCGTGCCCGCCCCCGAGCCAGGTGAGTACGTTGTCTTCGTACCCCACCTCCGTCGGGGTTTAGGCTTCCCGACGGACCCCTTCGTGAGAGGGCTCATGTTCTACTACGGGCTGGATTTTCACGATTTGGCTCCGGAGTCCATCCTCCATATCTCCGCATTCATTATCGTCTGCGAGGCCTTCCTCCGCGTCACCCCCCACTTCGGCCTGTGGCTGAAAAACTTCAATGTGGAGCCGAAGATGATCGGGGGGCGTCAAGCGGAGTGCGGCGGGGCGGCCATAAGCATAAGGGCCGATGCCCCGTGGCCTGAGGGTTCCTTCCAAGAGGAACTCGGACTGTGGCAACAGGAGTGGTTCTATATCAATGCTCCGAAGGGCAGCAAGCAAAAGCCGCCGCCTTCATTCCGCCCGGGACCTCCACGCCGACTGATGTCGTGGGTCAACCAAGGGCTCAATTGGGTGCCGTCCGAAGACGTGCCCTCATTGCGGGGCCAGATTCGAGACCTCCAAGTGAGGGAGATCAATCTGGTCGTGGTGATGCAGGTAATGCTAACCAGGCGTCTCCTGCCCTGCAAACGCCGTCCTCTCCGTCTATGGGAGTTCAACCCGGAGGGACCTCAAATTCTCCAACACTTCATGGGTGCAACACCCGTGGAGATGTACAGGTTGTTCTTCGGACCGCAGGTGGCTTGTCCGGAATTGACCGAGGACGCAGGCCTAAACCGCAATCGCCCGGATACTCAGGTAAATAGCTCAGAGTCCGGACGTTTTATTTATCTACTTTTCCAGGGTTCACCTCCTGACCCATAACTTTTCACAGGAGTGGGTAGCGCGATCGAAGCTGATAAGGTGTCCGGCTCCCCTCCCAGAGACCGCACTGGAGCCCGTGCTGGTCAGAATGTTGGAGGTCGCGCCCGTAAAATGGGGCGATGGGAAAGATAAAGGAGCTATTACTTCGCCCAAAGGGGCATCTGAAGAGGGGGGAATCAAAAACCCCTCCTTCCAGGGGGAGAAGAGGACCGCCTCCGAAGATCCGGAGGCCAAAGCCCCTAAACGGGGGAAGAGATCTTCACCGGGGGGTCCGGCGTCCGGGGAGAATCCGGACGTACAATCATCACCAAAGGATCAGCCCTCCAACGAGCCGTGAGTATGAAAAGGGGAGTTCATTAATAAGAAAATACCTCCATTTGTGCTTCTGTGGGTGACCGAAATTTTTATCTTGAAGTTCGGATTTGCAGCCTTCGCAGATGAGTTCGTCTTCGGGGGACCTTCTTCCGGAGATGATGGAGAGCGAAACGCCCCCGTCTGCTGCGCCGTTAGATAGGGCAGACGAGCCTGAAGTATCGTCACGGAGGGTGTCCCCGAGTCCGGAGGGGCCGGGGAGTTCGGCGCCCGCTAGTGTCCGGCCGGGAGAACTGAAGAATCTGCTGGAGAGGGCGTCCATCTCAGAAGATCACCGTGCGTTGATGCGTATGGTGATTGGAAGGATTTCGTCCGCCGAGAGCGGATTGCGTGATGCTGCTACGAGTTTGCTGGCGGGATTTGAGGTACGCGAAAATGACGCACCTGTTGTTTTGGCCGTTTTGCACATAAAAGTGCGCCCTGTATAGGTAGTAGCCCCTGAGACTCGGTAGGTTGTCGAAAGCGACAGCGTGTCGAGGATCGAAATCGCAAGTAATGAATGTCGCCGCTCCTATGCAGGTGGCGGATAGTCCAAGGGCTAGCCGGACTAGTGGGGTTGCCGAGTTAATGCGGCAACTTGACGTGGCGGATGCGGACATCGCACTTGTCAACCGGCGACTTGACGAGTCGCAAGGTAAATGAGTTCTCTACAGTCGCTTTATTAAGGGGGTCAAAGCCCTCCTCTAATAAATTAAATGCTATTATACAGACGGTGCTGCTGCTGTGGAGAGCCTTCGGGCCGAACTTGCTCAAGCTAAGGAGCAAGCCCGAAGGAGTGACGCGGCTGCCTCGAGGGCGGCCGAGGAGTTGAAAGCCGAAAGGGCTGCACACTGCCTAAGCAGGGAAGAGGTGGCCGAATTGGCCGTGAAAGTAAAAGATGCTGCCGACCGCAATGAGGCTCTTGAAAAGGAGCGCTTATCGGAGCGGGAAGACCTGAGAAAGGCCACCGCCGAGGCCAAGGATGCCCGCTCTACAATGCGGGCCATGAAGGAGGAGCTGCGCCAGGCCGGAGATATCGTGGCTGGCAAGCCTTTTCTGCTGCGTCGCCGGTTTATGGATCAAAAGTATGCTCAATTTGATCGGATGTGGAGTCCGGAGGATCCGTATATGGACTTAGCGGCAAGTGCGGCTGATGCCATTGAGCACTTCCGGAGCCAGAAGGATCACAAGACGGAAGACCTATTTTGGTCTCAATTCCATAGTCCGGATCGCTCACTTCCGTTGACCGACCGGTTGGCCGAATGAGCCGAGCTAAATAGATTATCCGGACTTGCCATGACTGACATCGTGGCTCATGTCTGGCCAGAGAGGCCCAAGGCGACGAGCTACTTCGGCTTACTGCAGCAATTCCTTGGAGCGGTGCCGCATATCAAGGAGATGAAGCGGTCGGCCTACATCGAAGGCGCGCGGATGGCTCTTGCCCGCGTGAAGGCGCATTAGACAGAGATGGATGCCCCCGCTGTTGCCGCCCGGGGTTCGGATGAAAGCCGGCTCCCCGCCGAGCACTATTTCGGGGAAGTTATGCTTGGTGCTCATGTAATAGAGTCGCAGTGCTCAAAAATGTCACGTTCAAATGAACGTTTTAGCTTGTAAAACGATGATTATGCTATAACTGCTTTTTATACTTGTGCGTCCCAAGTAGTAAAACTTCTCCTATGCGGCCGTTTACGTATACATTTGTATAACCTGAAAGATTGCAGTCTTCGGCTTCAGCCCCCACGCACAAGGTGCGGGGGTGTTCGCAAAAATAGCGCGTGTTCACACTTAATCCGACGTCTCGGTCCTGTTTAGGAGGTGGTAGCGTAGCAAACGAGGCAATCCGAACTATAATGCTTTATCACTTTCACTTAGCCAGTGGAGTTTGAGGGTGGGGCGACGATATAGCCCCTGGGGGCACTGCACTTCTCCGATTTCGGGGCGCGTGTGTGCCTGACCGGGAAACGGTCCTTCGTCAAAGCGGGGAATTCTAAACATTCCGGTAGTCGATCGAGTGGTTGACCAGTCTCTCGCTATATCATGACATTCAGTTTTCGGCTTTCTCTACTGAGGTGCTCGCCCAGCCGTACTGGGGCACAATCGCAGTAGTTCTCCTGGTGCCGCGTTAGCCGGTGATACGGAACGTAAGGCAGCAAAACACAGGAGCCGGGCAAACCCAACATTTGACCAAAGACATGATTCGGAGCTGATGCATATAATGCCTAACTCGAGACGCCGAACACTCCCTAAGGTGTTCGGTCTTTATGATAATGGGCGGAATAATGCCCTAAGCCCCTAGTGTCCAGGTACGGGCATGGTCTTCTGACGTGGCCGATGCCAAAACGTCAGGCTCCGCTTTGGTTATAGGAACAAACCAAGGGAGAATAACAACAAGAGACAGTAGAAAAGGTTTACGCAGGGTCTTAATCTGAAAAGAATCCTCGCAACGGGTCCCTACTGCACGTCTACGCCTGTGTCTTCGTTGTGCCGTTATCCTGGACGGGTATGCACGTTGTTCATCTGTAAAAAGAGAGGAACGCTTAGTTTGAAAACAATTCGTGCGAAAAAGGTATGTGTGAGAAAAAATATGAATAAGCAAAGTGGGGCTTGGATGAACCCGCGGTTGTTTGTGCGCGCAGCCCCTTGTGAAGGGGTGTGCGGCTAGGGAGCCCCTAGCCTACTGATGCCGGACTCGTCTATCCGTGTCTGGGGTCTTTGGGTGACCCTCGCACTGAGATGATGCCACGCGGACCAGGCATCTTGAGTGTAAGAGACGCGTAATGTGGTATGGCGTTGAAACGGACAAAAGCCTTTCGTCCCAAGAGTGCTTGATGTCCACTTTTAAATGGGGCGATATGAAAAATTAGTTTTTCGCGCCGAAAGTTGTTCGGTGATCCGAACACGACTTCTAGTAATAGGGAGCCTGTGCACTTGGCATAAGGGCCTGGCGTCACTCCTTTGAAGGAAGTGCGGCTGTGTCGAATTTTGGTAGGGTCTATCCCCATCTTGCGGATTGTGTTTGAATACAGCAGGTTTAAGTCGCTGCCTCCGTCCATTAGGACTTTAGTAAATTGTAATCCGTCAATTATGGGATTCAATATCAGGGCAGTCCGTCCCGCGTTTCGAACGCTTCTGGAATAGTCCAGGTGGTCGAAAGTGATTGGTTTTGATATCCAATCTCTATGGTCTGCTGGGTTGGACCGTGCGAGGCTCTTTTTAGGAAGTGCCGCACTATTTTTCCGTATTATCACATGAAGTGAGTTTACTGCTTTGACCTCTTGTGGGAAAGTCTTTTGTTTTCCGGTGCTCTGCTGGTGGGGTTTATCGTCTTCGCTTGACGCGTCGAGCCCCTTGTATTCGGCGTTTAGTCGGCCGGACTGTTTGAAAACCCAACAGTCTCGATGGGTATGGTTTGCAGGCCTTCCGGGGGTACTGTGGATTTGACATATCCGACCCAAAATCTTGTTTAAGTTGGACAGTTCATCGCCGTCATCCTTAAGAGGTGGTGTTTTGTTGTTTGGCCGCGAGCTTTTGAATCCAGCGTTGACTGCCGTGCTCTTTGGGCTTTTCTCTTGATTCCGGCGCTGCTCTTTTCTGCGCCGTGATTTTCCGTTTCCATCTCTTATCTCGGATGTACTTGGGTCGCTGGTGATGCATCTTGCTAGCCAGCTATCCTCTCCCGCACAGAAGCAGGTCATGAGGCTTGTTAGCGCGGACATTGTCCTCGATTTCTCTTGGCCGAGGTGTCTGGCAAGCCATTCGTCTCGGACGTTGTGTTTAAAAGCTGCTAAGGCTTCGGTGTCCGGACAGTCGACTATTTGGTTCTTTTTAGTGAGGAACCTGTTCCAGAATTTGCGCGCTGACTCTCCGGGCTGTTGAGTTATGTGACTTAGATCATCTGCATCCGGAGGGCGGACATAAGTCCCTTGAAAATTTGCTCTAAACGCGTCCTCGAGCTCTTCCCAACTTCCCACAGTGTTTTCTCGGAGGCCTTTAAGCCAATGACGGGCTGGCCCTTTGAGCTTGAGGGGTAGGTATTTCATGGCGTGGAGGTCATCTCCTCTGGCCATGTGTATATGTAGTATATAATCTTCTATCCAGACTCCAGGGTCTGTTGTTCCACCGTAGGCCTCTATGTTTATTGGTTTAAATCCTGCTGGGAATTCATGGTCCAACACCTCATTGGTGAAACATAGTGGGTGTGCGGCGCCCCTGTATTTGGGTGTGCCGCTATTTTTGGACACTTGACGTGTTGCCTTGCTTCCTGGGGCCTTCTTCTTTGGCCCGTGGATGGACCTGGCTGGGCCATCTGTCTTTCCAAGCTCATTGGTTGGTTTATGTGTGGCGCCGCTTTTAGAATTTGGCCTGTCATCCGGCCGTCTATCCAACCAGGCAACCTCTTTATTTTTTGACTGTGGGGGCTCTATGGCCTCGTCGTCAAATTCTGGTAGCAGCTTGCGCTTCGGGTAGCTCTTTGATTGGTGGCCATTGCCGTATCTATCCGCGGTTTTGAGTACTTTGCTCCACCTCATTCTGAGTGTGTCTTCCGCTGTTTTGAGCTTCCGCTTTTCCTTCTTCAAGCTTCTTGCAGTGTTGACGAGTCTTTTCCGAAGGTTTTTACCTTCCGGCGGCGTGTCCGGCGTGAGATCGTCCGAACCGTCGTTTTCGCCGGGCCTGGACTGGTTATCTGACTCGTCCTGTTCGGACGGTTGCTTATCTGCATGTTCGTCGTCCACTTTTGTGCCCTGCTGTATTGCGGGGTCCTTAGGAGCGTTGTTGTCGAGGCGGGGCTTAGGGCGGCGTCTGCGCCGCCGTTTTGGTTGTTTATCGGCGGGTTATCTTCTGCCGCGGCCCGTTGGTCCTCGTTATCGCTCTCTTTTGGGGTATCCACCATGTATATGTCGTATGACGAGGTGGTCCTCGCGTGCCCTATAGGCGCTGTTTCTTTTTTGTTTCCGGCGTCGTCGTCTATACCGTCGATGTGTTCGGAGCCGTAGTCTAGCATGTCGGTTAGATCGTCGACAATGGCTACAAAGTGGGTGGTGGGTGGGCTCTAAATTTCTTCGTCGTCCGTATCCCGACCGTCCCGGCCATAGTCCGGCCAGGACTCTCCCGATAACGAGAGATGCTTTAGTGAATTTAGGATGTCGCCAAAGGGCGAGTGTTGGAAGATGTCCGCGGCGATGAATTCCATGACCGGCGCCCAATCCGAATCGATTGGTAGGGGCGTGGGAGGTTCAGAGTCCGGCAAGGAGTCCGGCGCCTCGGAATCACGAGTTTTGCGGGGGACAAGATTGGTGTCCGGCTCCATCGCCGTGGAAGTTGAAGCCCCCGAGGCGGTGTCCATCCACCGATCCTCTATCTGGGCGATCGGCTCCGGACTAATGGCCGGAGCGGATTCATGTGCGGCCACCATGGAACTGTTCAGCGGCAGAGCTCGATCATGCCCATCGCAACAGTGCGGCGCGCTTGGCTGTGGCTCGAGTCCGTCGAAGATCAAGTCTCCGCGGACATCGGCCGTGAAGTTTAGGCTTCCGAATCTGACCTGACGGCCAGGGGCGTAGCTTTCGATCTGCTCCAGATGGCCAAGCGAATTAGCCCGCAGTGCGACGCAGCCGAATACAAAGATATGTCCGGGGAGAAAAGTCTCACCCTGGACAGCGTCGTCGGTTGCAGATGCCATCAAGCCTATCGGTGACGACACAAAGGAACTCTCAATGAAAACACCAATGTCGGTGTCAAAACCGGCGGATCTCGGGTAGGGGGTCCCGAACTGTGCGTCTAGGCGGATGGTAACATGAGACGAGGGACACAATGTTTTACCCAGGTTCGGGCCCTCTTGATGGAGGTAAAACCCTACGTCCTGCTCGATTAATATTGATGATATGGGTAGTACAAGAGTGGATCTACCACGAGATCAAGGAGGCTAAACCCTAAAGCTAGCCTATGGTATGATTGTTGTAATGTATGTTGTCCTACGGACTAAAGCCCTCCGGTTTATATAGACACCGGAGGAGGCTAGGGTTACACAGAGTCGGTTACAATGGTAGGAGATCTACATATCCGTATCGCCAAGCTTGCCTTCCACGCCAAGGAAAGTCCCATCCGGACACGGGACGGAGTCTTCAATCTTGTATCTTCGTAGTCTTGGAGTCCGGCGGATAATGATAGTCCGGCTGTCCGGACACCCCTAGTCCAGGACTCCCTCAATATGCAATGAATTTGAATGATTTCTTTCCCTTAGATGTCTTGCTCCCCCTGAATCTAGCATGGGAACTGGGAGAAGATAGGGAATAGAAAATCAAAGCTGAAAGATATAAATGAACAGGGCTAATGCAAGTTAATGCAAATAAGCACATATGGACATGTCTTTCCCCTTAGTAAGACATGTGGCATCTCTCCTCTTGAACACCAAGCATCTGGGATCCTTGAGAAATACTTTTTACTTAAGTATTCTCTCCGCATGGAGATATCTCTCCCCTTGAGGAGGTGATATACTCTTTCTTTGATGTGATCTCTTTCTAAATGATAAGCTTTGATGTGATATCTCTCTCTCTCTCTCCCATTTTGACATCAATTTCCAAGAAGGGCTTTCTGGAATCTGTCTAATGGGTTTGGTCCTTGAGTCACAGCAGAAAGAAATGAAAAAAAATGTGATGCTTGTAGAGGACAAGATTCATTTAGTGGAGCTGGATCAAAAGAAACACAGAATATGTGGCAAACTGTTTTTCCTGTTGTGAAATCGGTGGCACCGAGTGGTATGCTTCGGTTGTACCGAAAGGATTCGGTTGGACCGAAAATAACATATCGGTGAAACCAAGTTCTTTGCAGAGAAAACACTTGTCACCTCAGCTCACTGGACTAGTAAGATCTCACAAAGATTTGCAAGGAATTTACATAATGATATGCAATGAATTGGAATGCAGAAAATGCAGAGCAAACAGAAAGAAATCTAGATGAAGTTTTTTTTGAAAGGGGAAACAAATATGCATGAGACAAATGCAGAAACACAGAAAAGAACACAAGAGAACTTCATCTAGAGATGGTCGGCGACAAAGTCACCTATGTTAGAGTATATTGACTAAGGAGTCAAGTGAGATCACTTGATCATAGGTCATACTCATCGTTTAAGCTCAAAATGGGGTTGCCATTTTTTGTTTAAGCATCTTGATGTATTCACATCTTGTCGAGTTGCTTTAACTCATGTCTCGAAGTAAAGCTTCTCTAAGATAGAATAACATATCTTGGTTGGTGGTGTTGTCCATGTAGTTGAACTTGTGTGGGTTGCTCAAGGTTGATGTAGCTCATCAAGAATTGGGAGCACCACTTGGAATTTGGGTCCATCTTCCTACATTGGTTAGTTCTTGCAAGGAAGAGCACTTGTGTATTCAAAAATGACAATCATGAAGCTCAACATAGAATTTGTCAAAGGATATGTTTGAATGGTTCCGTGCTTCCTTGTCTTCAACCACCATAGTGTAGAGACTTGGTGATGTAGAGATTGCTCAAGATATGAGTAGATTGCAATCTCATGGAATTAGATTCATCCAAGTACCTACAAGGGTTAGATAACATGCAAGGTACAAATATATCCAAGACATAATATTGTTATCATAAGAGAAAAATATCAAGGATTAGTCATAAGCTCATGTCTTGCATGTATCCGATGGAGTTTCTACTCCAAGTTTGAAGCATCAATGATGTTCAATTCTCCTCTTAACCTGAAAAACACTTTCTCATCAAGAGGCTTAGTGAATATATCCTCTAACTGCTTTTCGGTGCGAACATGCTTAAGATCAATGTCACCCTTAGCAACATGATCTCGAATGAAATGATGATGAACTTCAATATGCTTAGTTCAAGAATGTTGTACATGATTATGACCAATTTTGATAGCAGTTTCATTTTCACAAAGCAATGGAACATGTCTCACATATATCCCATAATCTTTAAGAGTTTGGGTCATCCAAAGTAATTGAGCACAACATGAACCAGCGGCAATGTATTCCGCTTCGGCGGTGGATAAGGATACCGAGTTTTGTTTCTTGGAAGACCAAGACACAAGAGATCTACCAAGAAATTGACAGGTACCCGAAGTGGACTTTCTATCAACCTTGTCTCCGGCATAGTCCGAGTCGGAATAGCCAACAAGATCGAAAGAGGCCCTCTTAGGATACCAAATGCCAAAATTTGGTGTATGGATTAAGTATCTCACTATACTTTTCACGGCCTTAAGATTGTTGGAAATATGCCCTAGAGGCAATAATAAATTAGTTATTATTACTATATTTCCTTGTTCATGATAATCATTTATTATCCATGCTATAATTGTATTGATAGGAAACTCAGATACATGTGTGGATACATAGACAACACCATGTCCCTAGTAAGCCTCTAATTGACTAGCTCGTTGATCAATAGATGGTTACGGTTTCGTGACCATGGACATTGGATGTCGTTGACAACGGGATCACATCATTAGGAGAATGATGTGATGGACAAGACCCAATCCTAAGCCTAGCACAAAGATCGTAGTTCGTATGCTAAAGCTTTTCTAATGTCAAGTATCTTTTCCTTAGACCATGAGATTGTGCAACTCCCGGATACCGTAGAATGCTTTGGGTGTACCAAACGTCAGAACGTAACTGGGTGGCTATAAAGGTGCACTACAGGTATCTCCGAAAGTGTCTGTTGGGTTGGCACGAATTGAAACTGGGATTTGTCACTCCGTGTAAATGGAGAGGTATATCTGGGCCCACTCGGTAGGACATCATCATAATGTGCACAATGTGACCACGGGGTTGATCACGGGATGATGTGTTACGGAACGAGTAAAGAGACTTGCCGGTAACGAGATTGAACAAGGTATCGGTATACCGACGGTCGAATCTCGCGCAAGTACAATACCGTTAGACAAAGGGAATTGTATACGGGATCGATTGAGTCCTTGACATCGTGGTTTATCCGATGAGATCATCGTGGAACATGTGGGAGCCAACATGGGTATCCAGATCCTGCTGCTGGTTATTGACCGGAGAACGTCTCGGTCATGTCTACATGTCTCCCGAACCCGTAGGGTCTACACACTTAAGGTTCGATGGCGCTAGGGTTATAAAGGAAGTTTGTATGTGGTTACCGAATGTTATTCAGAGTCCCGGATGAGATCCCGGACGTCACGAGGAGTTCCGGAATGGTCCGGAGGTAAAGATTTATATATGGGAAGTCCTGTTTTGGTCACCGGAAAAGTTTCGGGTTTTTCCGGTAACGTACCGGGACCACCGGGAGGGTCCCGGGGGTCCACCAAGTGGGGCCACTAAGCCTGGAGTGCTGCATGGGCCAAGTGTGGGAGGGGACCAGCCCCAGGTGGGCTGGTGCGCCCCCGCACAGGGCCCAAGGCGCAGGGAAGTGGGGAAGGGGGCAAACCATAGGGCAGATGGGCCCCAAGGCCCACCCTAGGTGCGCCTCCCCCCTCTCCCCCTTCTGGCCGCCACTAGATGGCATCTGGGGGCTGCCGCCACCCCTGGGGAGGGAACCCTAGAGGGGGCGCAGCCCCCTCCCCTCCTCCTATAAATAGTGGGGGTTTTGGGGCTGCCCAACACACGAGAACCTCTCCCTCTTGGCGCAGCCCTACCTCTCTTACTCCTCCTCTCCCGCGGTGCTTGGCGAAGCCCTGCAGGATAGCCACGCTCCTCCATCACCACCACGCCGTTGTGCTGCTGCTGGATGGAGTCTTCCTCAACCTCTCCCTCTCTTCTTGCTGGATCAAGGCGTGGGAGACGTCACCGGTCTGTACGTGTGTTGAACGCGGAGGTGCCGTCTGTTCGGCACTAGGACCTCCGGTGATTTGGATCATGACGAGTACGACTCCTTCAACCCCGTTCTCTTGAACGCTTCCGCTTAGCGATCTACAAGGGTATGTAGATGCACTCTCCTTCCCCTCGTTGCTGGTTTCTCCATAGATAGATCTTGGTGACACGTAGGAAAATTTTGAATTTCTGCTACGTTCCCCAATAGTGGCATCATGAGCTAGGTCTATGCGTAGATTCTTTGCACGAGCAGAACACCAAGTAGTTGTGGGCGTTGATTTTGTTCAATATGCTTACTGTTACTAGTCCAATCTTGTTTCGACGGTATTGTGGGATGAAGCGGCCCGGACCGACCTTACACGTACTCTTACGTGAGACAGGTTCCACTGATTGACATGCACTTGGTGCATAAGGTGGCTAGCGGGTGCCAGGCTCTCCCACTTTAGTTGGAACGGATTCGCTGAAAAGGGTCCTTATGAAGGGTAAATAGCAATTGACATATCACGTTGTGGTTTTTGCGTAGGTAAGAAACGTTCTTGCTAGAAACCCATAGCAGCCACGTAAAACATGCAAACAACAATTAGAGGACGTCTAACTTGTTTTTGCAGGGTATGCTATGTGATGTGATATGGCCAAGAAGAATGTGATGAATGATATGTGATGTATGAGATTGATCATGTTCTTGTAATAGGAATCACGACTTGCATGTCGATGAGTATGACAACCGGCAGGAGCCATAGGAGTTGTCTTAATTTATTGTATGACCTACGTGTCATTAAACAACGCCATGTAATTACTTTACTTTATTGCTAACCGGTAGCCATAGTAGTAGAAGTAATAGTTGGCGAGACAACTTCATGAAGACACGATGATGGAGATCATGATGATGGAGATCATGGTGTCATGCCGGTGAAGATGATGATCATGGAGCCCCGAAGATGGATATCAATGGAGCTATATGATATTGGCCATATTATGTCACTACTATATAATTGCATGTGATGTTTATTATGTTTATGCATCTTGTTTACTTAGAACGATGGTAGTAAATAAGATGATCCCTTACAGCAATTTCAAGAAGTGTTCTCCCCTAACTGTGCACCGTTGCTAAAGTTCGTCGTTTTGAAGCACCACGTGATGATCGGGTGTGATAGATCCTTACGTTCACATACAACGGGTGTAAGACAGTTTTACACATGCAAAAACACTTAGGGTTAACTTGACGAGCCTAGCATGTACAGACATGGCCTCGGAACACAGAGACCGAAAGGTCGAGCATGAGTCGTATAGTAGATACGATCAACATGAAGATGTTCACCGATGATGACTAGTCCGTCTCACATGATGATCGGACACGGCCTAGTTGACTCGGATCATGTAATCACTTAGATGACTAGAGGGATGTCTATCTCAGTGGGAGTTCATAAGATGAACTTAATTATCCTGAACATAGTCAAAAGATCTTTGCAAATCATGTCGTAAGCTTTCCATTGTTTAGATATGTTCCTAGAGAAAATATAGTTGAAAGTTGATAGTAGCGATTATGCGGACAGTAGAAAGCTTATGTCCTTAGTGCACCGCTCAGTGTGCTGAACCCCAAACATCGTTTGTGGATGTTGCGAACATCGGACATACACGTTTTGATAACTACGTGATAGTTCAATTAAACAGTTTAGAGTTGAGGCACCAAAGATGTTTTCGAAACATCGCGGAACATATGAGATGTTTCGAGGGCTGAAATTGGGATTTCAGGCTCGTGCCCACGTCAAGAGGTATAAGACCTCCGACGATTTTCTTAGCCGGCAAAGTAAGGTAGGAAAGCTCAATCGTTGAGCTTGTGCTCAGATTGTCTGAGTGCAACAATCACTTGAATTGAGTGGGAGTTGATCTTCCAGATGAGATGGTGATGTTTCCCCAAAGTCATTACCACCAAGCTGCTAGAGCTTCGTGATGAACTATAACATATCAGGGATAGATATGATGATCCTTGAGGTATTCGTGATGTTTGACACCGCGAAAGTAGAAATCAAGAAGGAGCATCAATTGTTGATGGTTGGTGAAACCACTAGTTTCAAGAAGGGCAAGGGCAAGAAGGGATACTTCATGAAACGGCAAATCAGCTGCTGCTCTAGTGAAGAAACCCAAGGTAGAACCCAAAGCCAAGACTAAGTGCTTCTGTAATAAGGGGAACAACCATTGGAGCAGGATTACCCTAGATACTTGGTAGATGAGAAGGCTGGCAAGGTCGATAGAAGTATATTGGATATACATTATGTTAATATGTACTTTACTAGTACTCCTAGTAGCACCAGGGTATTAGATACCGGTTCGGTTACTACGTGTTAGTAACTCGAAATAAAAGAGCTACGGAATAAACGGAGACTAGCTAAAGGTGAGCTGACGATATGTGTTGGAAGTGTTTCCAAGTTTGATGTGATCAAACATCGCACGCTCCCTCTACCATCAAGATTAGTATTAAACCTGAATAATTGTCATTTGGTGTTTTGCATTGAGCATAGACATGATTGGATTATGTCTATCGCAATACGGTTATTCATTTAAGGAGAATAATGGTTACTCTATTTATTTGAATAATACCTTCAATGGTCTTGCACCTAAAGGAATGGTTTATTGAATCTCGATCGTAGTGATACACATTTTCATGCCAAAAGATATAAGATAGTAATGATAGTACCACTTACTCGTGGCACTGCCATGTAAGTCATATTGGTGTAAAACACATGAAGAAGCTCCATGTTGATGGATCTTTGGACTCACTCGTTTTTGAAAAGTTTGAGACATGCAAACCATGTCTATTGGTGTATACGCATGAAGAAACTCCATGCAGATGGATCGTTTGGACTCACTTGATTTTGAATCACTTGAGATATGCAAATCATACCACATGGGCAAGATGACTAAAAGGCCTCGTTTTTCAGTAAAATGGAACAAGATAGCAACTTGTTGGAAGAAAACACATTTTGATGTGTGCAGTCCAATGATTGCTGAGGCATGTAGTGAATATCGTTATGTTCTTACTTCACAGATAATTCGAGTAGATGTTGAGTATATTTACTTGATGAAACACAAGTCTGAATTATTGAATGGTTCAAATAATTTCAGAGTGAAGTTGAAGATCATCGTGACAAGAGGATAAAATGTCTATGATATGATCATAGAGATGAGTATCTGAGTTACGAGCTTTGGCACGCAATTAAGACATTGTGGAAATTGTTTCACAATTAATACCGCCTGGAACACCATAGTGTTATGGTGTGTCCGAACATCATAGTTGCACCCTATTGGATATGGTGCGTACCATGATGTCTCTTATCGAATTACCACTATCGTTCATGGGTTAGGCATTAGAGACAACTGCACTCACTTTAATGGGGCACCACGTAATTCCATTGAGACGACACCGTTTGAACTGTGGTTTGGAGAAACCTAAGTTGTCGTTTCTTAAAGGTTTGGGGCTGCGACGCTTATGTGAAAAAGTTTCAGGTTGATAAGCTCGAACCCAAAGCGTATAAAATGCATCTTCATAGGACACCCAAAACAGTTGGGTATACCTCCTAATTCAGATCCGAAAGGAATATGGATTGTTTCTTGAATCGGGTCCTTTCTCGAGGAAAAGTTTGTCTCGAAAAGTTGAGTGGGAGGATGGTGGAGACTTGATGAGGTTATTGAACCGTCACTACAACTAGTGTGTAGCAGGGCACAGGAAGTTGTTCCTGTGGCACCTACACCAATTGAAGTAGAAGCTTATGATAGTGATCATGAAACTTCGGATCAAGTCACTACCGTACCTCGTAGGGTGACAAGGATGTGTACTGCTTCAGAGTGGTACAGTAATCTTGTCTTGAAGGTCATGTTACTAGACAACAATGAACCTACGAGCTATGGAGAAGCAATGGTGGGCCCAAATTTAGACAAATGGTTAGAAACCATGAAATCCGAGATAGGGTCCATGTATCAGAACAAAGCATGGACTTTGGTGGACTTGACCAATGATTGACAAGCCATTGAGATAAATGGATCTTTAAGAAGAAGACGGACGTGGATGGTAATGTCACCATCTAGGAAGCTCGACTTGTGGCGAAGAGTTTTTCACAAGTTCAAAGAGTTGACTACGATGAGATTTTCTCGTCCGTAGCGATGCTTAAGTCCGTTGGAATCATGTTAGCATTAGCTGCATTTATGAAATCTGGTAGATGGATGTCAAAACGAGTTTCCTTACCAGTTTTCGTAAGGAAAGATTGTATATGATACAATCAGTAAGGTTTTGTCGATCCTAAGGATGCTAAAAGGTGTGCTAGATCTAGCGATCCTTCTAAGGACTGGAGTTAGCATCTCGGAGTTGGAATATGCACTTTGATAAGATGATCAAAGATTTTTGGTTTATACAAAGTTTATGAGAAACTTGTATTTCCAAAGAAGTGAGTGGGAGCACTATAGAATTTCTGATAAGTATATGTTGTAAACATATTGTTGATCAGAAATGATGTAGAATTTCTAGAAAGCGTATAGGGTTATTTGAAAAGTGTTTTTCAATGGAAAACCTGGATTAGGCTACTTGAACAATAAGCATCAAGATCTATAAGATAGATCCAAATGCTTAATAATACTTTCAAATGAGCACGTACCTTGACATGATCTTGAAGGTGTTCAAGATGGATCAGTCAAAGAAGGAGTTCTTGCCTGAGTTGTAAGGTATGAAGGTAAGACTTAAAGCTCTACCATGGCAGAAGAGAGAGAAAGGATGAAGGTCGTCCCCTATGCTTTAGACGTAGGCTCTACAGTATGCTATGCTAAGTACCGCACCTGATGTGTGCCTTGCCACATGTCTGGCAAGAGGGTACAAAGGTGATCAAGGAGTGGATCACCAGACAGCGGTCAAAATTGTCCTTGGAGTAATAAGGACATGTTTCTCGGTTATGGAGGTGATAAAGAGTTTGACGTAAAGAGTTATGTCGATGCAAGCTTTAACACCTATCCGAATGACTCTGAGTAGCAAACCGGATACATATAGTGGAGCAACCATTTGGAATAGCTCCAAGTGGAGCGTGGAAGCATCATTTACAATATGACCTAGAAATTTGCGAAGTACATACGGATCTGAATGTTGCAGACCCGTTGACTAAAACCTCTCTTACAAGCAAAACATGATGAAACCCCAGAACTCATTGAGTCTTAATCACATGATGATGTGAACTAGTTTAGTGACACTAGTAAACTCTTGGGTGTTGGTCACATGACGATGTGACCTGTGAGTGTTAATCACATGGCGATGTGAACTAGATTATTGACTCTAGTGCAAGTGGGAGACTGTTGGAAATATGCCCTAGAGGCAATAATAAATTAGTTATTATTACTATATTTCCTTGTTCATGATAATTGTTTATTATCCATGCTATAATTGTATTTATAGGAAACTCAGATACATGTGTGGATACATAGACAACACCATGTCCCTAGTAAGCCTCTAATTGACTAGCTCGTTGATCAATAGATGGTTACGGTTTCCTGACCATGGACATTGGATGTCGTTGATAACGAGATCACATCATTAGGAGAATGATGTGATGGACAAGACCCAATCCTAAGCCTAGCACAAGATCATGTAGTTCGTATGCTAAAGCTTTTCTAATGTCAAGTATCATTTCCTTAGACCATGAGATTGTGCAACTCCCGGATACCGTAGGAGTGCTTTGGGTGTGCCAAACGTCACAACGTAACTGGGTGGCTATAAAGGTACACTACGGGTATCTCTGAAAGTGTCTGTTGGGTTGGCACGAATCGAGATTGGGATTTTGTCACTCCGTGTAAACGGAGAGGTATCTCTGGGCCCACTCGGTAGGACATCATCATAATGTGCACAATGTGACCAAGGAGTTGATCACGGGATGATGTGTTACGGAACGAGTAAAGTGACTTGCAGGTAACGAGATTGAACAAGGTATCGGTATACCGACGATCGAATCTCGGGCAAGTAAAATACCGCTAGACAAAGGGAATTGTATACGGGATCGATTGAGTCCTTGACATCGTGGTTCATCCGATGAGATCATCGTGGAACATGTGGGAGCCAACATGGGTATCCAGATCCCGCTGCTGGTTATTGACCGGAGAATGTCTCGGTCATGTCTACATGTCTCCCGAACCCGTAGGGTCTACACACTTAAGGTTCGATGACGCTAGGGTTATAAAGGAAGTTTGTATGTGGTTACCGAATGTTGTTCGGAGTCCCGGATGAGATCCCGGAAGTCACGAGGGGTTCCGGAATGGTCCGGAGGTAAAGATTTATATATGGGAAGTCCTGTTTTGGTCACAGGAAAAGTTTCGGGTTTTTCCGGTAACGTACCGGGACCACCGGGAGGGTCCCGGGGGTCCACCAAGTGGGGCCACCAACCCTGGAGGGCTGCATGGGCCAAGTGTGGGAGGGGACCAGCCCCAGGTGGGCTGGTGCGCCCCCCCACAGGGCCCAAGGCGCAGGGAAGTGGGGAAGGGGGCAAACCCTAGGGCAGATGGGCCCTAAGGCACACCCTAGGTGCGCCTCCCCCCTCTCCCCCTTCTGGCCGCCACCAGATGGCATCTGGGGGCTGCCGCCACCCCTGGGGAGGGAACCCTAGAGGGGGCGCAGCCCCCTCCCCTCCTTCTATAAATAGTGGGGGTTTTGGGGCTGCCCAACACACGAGAACCTCTCCCTCTTGGCGCAGCCCTACCTCTCTTACTCCTCTCCCACGGTGCTTGGCGAAGCCCTGCAGGATAGCCATGCTCCTCCATCACCACCACGCCGTTGTGCTGCTGCTGGATGGAGTCTTCCTCAACCTCTCACTCTCTTCTTGCTGGATCAAGGCGTGGGAGACGTCACCGGGCTGTACGTGTGTTGAACGCGGAGGTGCCGTCCATTCGGCACTAGGATCTCCGGTGATTTGGATCACGACGAGTACGACTCCTTCAACCCCGTTCTCTTGAACGCTTCCGCGTAGCGATCTACAAGGGTATGTAGATGCACTCTCCTTCCCCTCATTGCTGGTTTCTCCATAGATAGATCTTGGTGACATGTAGGAAAATTTTGAATTTCTGCTATGTTCCCCAACAAAGATGACATTCTTTGGGAGCAGCTTGATATCGTGCACACATGCACACACTTAGCATGATATCGGGACGTGAAGCACATAGATATAACAATGAACCAATCATAGAGCAATAAACCTTTTGATCAACCGGTTCACTATCTTTGATCAAGTCAAGATGTCCACTAGTAGGCATGGGTGTAGACATACCTTTGCATTCTTGCATATTGAACTTCATGAATAAGTCCTTGGTGTACTTCGTTTGAGAAACAAAGGTACCTTCCTTAGTTTGCTTGATTTGCAACCCAAGAAAGAATCTGAGTTCACTCATCATAGACATCTCAAACTTCTCCGACATTAGCTTCCCAAACTTTTCACTAAAATGAGGGTTAGTTGAACCAAATATAATATCATCAACATAGATTTGGCATACAAATAGTTCTCCATTAACCCTTTTATTAAAAAGAGTAGAATCAATTTTCCCAATTTCATAGCCTTTTTCAATAAGGAACTTGGTCAAGCATTTATACCATGCTCTAGGAGCTTCTTTAAGACCATAAAGAGCTTTGTGAAGTTTGTAAACATGATTGGGTTTCTTAGGATTGACAAAGCCGGGAGGTTGCTTAACATAAACTTCCTCCTCTATTTCACCATTTAGAAAAGCACTTTTAATGTCCATTCTGTACAAGGTGATATCATGATGATTAGCATAGGCAAGTAAGATGCGAATGGACTCAAGTCTAGCAACGGGAGCGTAAGTATCACCATAGTCCATACCTTCGACTTGTGTGTAACCTTGGGCGACGAGACGTGCTTTGTTGCGAACTACTTGTCCATCTTCATCTTGCTTGTTGCAAAACACCCATTTGGTACCGATGATGTTGTGGTTGTTGTCGGGCTTCTCAACTAATGTCCAAACTTGGTTCCTCTCAAAGTTATGTAGCTCTTCATGCATAGCATTTATCCAATCTGGATCTTCCAATGCTTCTTCAACCTTCATAGGTTCAATGCTAGAGATGAAAGAATAGTTTTCACAAAAGTTAGCTAAACGAGTTTTAGAGCGAGTGATTCTCCCAGTTTGAATATCATTGTAGATTTGCTCGACGGGATGATCCTTAGCAATTCTTGCTCGAACTCGTGAAAGCTTTTGCTTCTTTCTTGGTTGAACTTCTTCTTCATCTCGTTCTTCTTCTTGGCCTTCTTCATTGTTGGCGTTGTCGTTCTCTTGTCGTGGTGGAGAAGGAGGTTGTTGACGTTCATCTTGATGCACTTCCTCGTTTTCTTCATCTTGGTGTGTCCCACTTGTGGATGCTTCCGTATCAATTCTTGGTTCACCTTGTCGTGAAGTAGAAGCTTCCACTTGGACGGACGGGGTACTCTCCTTCACCTCCGTTGGACGAACTTGCCAATAGACAAGTCTTGGATTGCTTCCGAAGGATCTTTGTCTCCTAAATCAATTGGCAATTGCTCTACTTGCGAGCCGTTAGATTCATCAAACTTCACATCTACCGTCTCTTCAACCTTTCGGGTGAAATTGTTGTAGACATGGTAAGTGTGAGAGTTTGAGCCATAACCTAGTAGGAAACCTTCATGAGACTTAGGAGCGAATTTAGAATGGCGATGCTTATCAAGAATGTAGCACTTTGAGCCGAATACTCGAAAGTATCCAACTTGGGGTTTGTTAGTGGTGAGGAGCTCGTATGCCGTCTTGCCGAGTAGCTTGTGAAGATACAAGCGATTTGTTGCATGACAAGCTGTCTCAACCGCTTCTGCCCAAAAGTGCTTCGGTGTCTTGTACTCATCAAGCATTGTTCTCACCATTTCGATGGGCGTCCGATTCTTCCTCTCAACAACTCCGTTTTGTTGAGGTGTGTACGTAGCCGAGAACTCGTGTGAAATCCCTTCTTCATCAAGAAAGGTGTCCACATTTGCGTTCTTGAAATCCGTTCCGTTGTTGCTGCGAACCTTCTTGATCTTCACTACAAATTGATTTTGGGCCTTCCTGGCGAAGTTTTTGAAGATCCTTTGGACCTGCAATTTATCATCGAGAAAGAACACCCACGTAAATCTTGAAAAATCATCAACTATAACTAGACTAAAAGAATTTCCACCGAGACTCTTGTAGGAGTTGGGACCAAAGAGATCCATGTGAAGTAGCTCGAGTGGCCTCCTTATGGTCATGATGTTCTTCACGTGATGCCTTCCTCCAACCTGTTTACCGGCTTGACAAGCACTGCAAAGTCTATCCTTATCAAATATGACATCGTTAACTCCAAGGATATGATCTCCTTTAATAAGCTTGTCAAGGTTTCGCATACCAACATGACCTAGTCGTCTATGCCATAACCAACCTTTTGAGGATTTAGCAATGAAGCAAGTTTTAGGTTGAGCCTTTTTAGTGAAATCAACAATGTATAGATCACCTCTACGCACACCGGTAAAGACTATTTTATGATTGTCTCGACGAAACACTTGGCAATCTACTTCAGTAAATAGGACATTGAAACCGAAATCAGCTAGTGTAGATACTGAAAGTAAGTTGTATCCAAGTGATTCAATGAGCATGAAATTTTGTATGGAGCTATCATGTGATATGGCCACCTTACCGAGGCCAACCACCTTACCCTTTGAGTTGTCACCGAAAGTGACATACTTTCCAGGACTATCATTTTCAGCAAGCTCACGAAACATGTCTTTATCCCCGGTCATGTGATCGGTACATCCACTATCAAGAACCCATTCCTTTCCTCCTGACATATATCCCCGAAGATTTGCCATAAGACCAAAGTGTCTCATTGCATCATCAAGATCGAAGTCACTATCATCATCCTCATCATAGTATCCATGTTCAACATCGTCATGTGGTGGATCAAATCCTTGAGAGGGTAATGCATTAGAGTGAGTTTGACAATGATCTTGCTTATGAATTTTTATAGCTTCGGAAATAATATCACTAATAATTCCAACATTTCCTTTGGCACACATAAGGTTTGTAAGCTCAAATAGACGATCACCAAACATAGGATCACTAGTATTCATCTTGCTCAGAGCAATAGACTTATGGAGAATTTCATCAAGATTTTTCAAGGAATAATTTGGAAAGCGTTCCTCAAGAAATTTCCATATAGTGTAGGCACACTTAAAAGTAGGCAAACATCCAATCAAGTTTCTAGGCAATCCTCTAATGATAAGTTCGGCAGTTCTAAGATTCCTAATCATGTCAATTGACTCATCATGGGTAGGACGCATAGGGTCAACATGAGGTGCACAAGGGCTAGCAATGTACTTGTTCAAATGATATTGATTGAAAATTACAAGCATCTCATTTTTCCACTCATGAAAGTACTCTCCATCAAGAATAGGCACTCCATGTCTAAGACTCCCCAAAGTAGACTCATCCATCTTCCTCCAATGGTGATTAAACCAAGGCAATGGAGACCAAAGCTCTGATACCACTTATAGGACCTCGAGAAGAGGCGTCTAGAGGGGGGTGATTAGACACAAAGTACTAAAGTTGCAGCTTTTAAGATCTTTAAGTTTAAGTGGAGTTTAGGCACAAGTTTAACATTCACAATACATATCAAGCAAGCATGCAAAGAGTATATAGGCAGCGGAAATTAAAGCATGCAACTTGCAAGAATGTAAAGGGAAGGGTTTTGGAGGATTCAAACGCAATTGGAGACACGGATGTTTTTGGCGTGGTTCCGATAGGTGGTGCTATCGTACATCCACATTGATGGAGACTTCAACCCACGAAGGGTAACGGTTGCGCGAGTCCACGGAGGGCTCCACCCACGAAGGGTCCACGAAGAAGCAACCTTGTCTATCCCACCATGGCCGTCGCCCACGAAGGACTTGCATCACTATCGGTAGAGCTTCACGAAGTAGGCGATCTCCTTGCCCTTACAAACTCCTTGGTTCAACTCCACAATCTTGTCGGAGGCTCCCAAGTGACACCTAGCCAATCTAGGAGACACCACTCTCCAAGAAGTAACAAATGATGCGTTGATGATGAACTCCTTGCTCTTGTGCTTCAAATGATAGTCTCCCCAATACTCAACTCTCTCTCATGGGATTTGGATCTGGTGGAAAGAAGATTTGGGTGGAAAGCAACTTGGGGAAGGCTAGAGATCAAGATTCATATGGTAGGAATGGAATATCTTGGCCTCAACACATGAGTAGGTAGTTCTCTCTCAGAAAATGTATGCTGGAAGTGTAGGTTCAGTCTCATGGCTCTCTCCACGAATGAAGAGGAGGTGGAGGGGTATATATAGCCTCCACACAAAATCTAACCGTTACACACAATCTATCAAACTCGGTGGGACCGAATGAACAAACTCGGTCGGACCGATTTAGTAAATAATGTGACCATTAGGATTTTCGGTGGGACCGAAATGCAACTCGGTAGGACCGATTCGGTTAGGGTTAGGGCATCACGTAATCTCGGTAAGACCGATTACACAAACTCGGTGAGACCGATTTTGGTAATAAGCTTTCTAGAGAGTTGGTCAGGCAAACTCGGTTGGACCGATTACACAAACTCGGTGGGACTGATTTTGGTAATGAGTCAACCAGGAAGTTTGCATTTTAATCTCGGTAGTACCGATTGCTCAAACTCGGTGAGACCGATTTTGGTAATGGACATACATAGAGAGATTACAATCCCATCTCAGTGAGACCGAGATCCCTATCGGTAAGACCGATTTGTCTAGGGTTTGTGGCAGTGGCTATGACATTTGAACTCGGTGGCGCCGGATAGAAAGAATCGGTGGGGCCGAATTTGACTTTAGGTTTAGGTCATATGTGTGGAAGTGGGAAAGTAGTTGAGGGCTTTTGGAGCATATCACTAAGCACCGTGGAGCAAGAAACTCATTAAGCAACACCTCATCCCTTCTTGATAGTATTGGCTTTTCCTATAGACTCAATGTGATCTTGGATCACTGAAATGTAAAATGAAGAGTCTTGAGCTTGAAGCTTGAGCCAATCCTTTGTCCTTAGCATCTTGAAGGAGTTCCCACATCCTTTAGTCCATGCCACTCCATTGTTGAACTTATCTGAAACATACTAGATAAAAGTGTTAATCCAACAAGAGATATGTTGACATTAATTACCAAAACCACCTAGGGAGCACTTGTGCTTTCAACATGTTCACGACCAGACAGACAACCCTATGTACTATTTGATTGGGTGGGTCCCAGCTCTCAAGGAGGATAAGGAGGCACTTCCTTGTGTGCAAAGATATAGGTAGTGGGTCCCAGCTATCAGGGGGAGGAATCATTTTTCGCCTCTAATAAGGATGCACTTCCTTGCGTGTGAAGATGTAGCTGGTGGGTCCCAGCTGCCAGGCTCTCCACGTACAGTCCTCTTCTGATGGCTGTTGTTCGTTGACCACGTTGACGACACCCTACCAAGATCACCAAGGCGGTGGATGACAGCGAGGCCTGGGAAGGGAAGGACTAGGAGCTGGGGAAGATGTGACAGTGGTTGCCCACGTGGAGGGAGTACAAGCGCTTACTAGATCTGCTGTGGTGTGAGGCTGTCGCTGTTGAAGAATAACAGGAGGTGTGGGCGAGTAGAGGGATGACATGGCCGACGGTGGCAGCATAGCCGGCCACGGGAGGTAGGAGCAGGCGGTCCCACCGATGAAGGTTTGGGACGCTGGAGCAAGAAGATTAGGGATTGAAGAAGAAGTGCGGCCGTTGAATGTGGTCAGTGTTGCTAGAATAGTTTGTTGACCAAGTTGACAAAGCCCTGCGTACGTGTCAACTTAGTAGGCCCACAAGCTAGCCTCCGAATCTGGTGGGTCCCAGCTAGCATGGGGAGGAATCATTTTTGTTGCACGTAAAAAGGAGGAACTTCTTTCTATGCAAAGATGTAGCTGATGGGTCCCAGCTGTCATGGGAAGGAAACATTTTTTTCGTGTAATAAGAAGGAACTTCCTTGCGTGCAAAGATTTTAGCTGGTGGGTCCAACCTGTCAGGGGGAGGAATCATTTATTCTTGTGCAATAAGGAGGCACTAGCTTGCACGCGAAGATGTAGCTGGTGGTTCCGAGCTATCAACCTCTCCACGTACTCCACATTGGCTCTCGTTGTTGACCATGCATCATCGAGCGCACCACGGTGGTGGACGACGACGAGGCCTAGGATGGGAATGATCTAGAGTCGTGGAAATATGGGCACTAGTCCCTGGCGGAGGGGAGTATGATGGTTGACTGGTTCGGCTGCGGGGTGAGGCTGCCGCCATGGGAGAATAACAAAAAGTGTGGGTGAGTATAGGTAAGACCTGGCCACCATTGGGAGTAGGGTGGGGCGGCGAGGCCTGTGCAGGAACACAACCGACCACAGGAAGCAGATGCAGGTGTTCCCACCGATGATGGTTTTGGTGGCTAGAACAAGAGCAACTAGATCAGATATTGAAGAAGCAGGATGGCTGTTGGATGTCAATCCAATGGCTACGGTTGTCAGAATAATTTGTTGACTTTTGTTTTTGACCATTAAATTATTTTTTAGTTGACCATTAAATCATTTTGTTGACTAAATGGACAACACCTTGCGTAGGCTTCGTCCTAGTGGGCCAACAAAGTCAGCTTCGAAAGCTGTGGTGGACATGTGGCCCATTTATTTTTGTTTTACAACGCATTTCATTTTGTTTTCCAATACATCTGTTTCCTGGGCTTTAACTAAAAAATAATCTGTTTCCTAGGCTGGGTAAAAAGAATATTAGTCAATTTACTATTTATGAGAATTTATAGCACATTTGATTATTTATTTGAACACACCTATTTACCGGGCTGGGTGAAAAAATAATATTGTAGACATGCAGCCCATTTATTATTTCTGATAATTTACAACCTATTTGATTTAGTAGAAATGGACCAATTTTCTCGGATTGGTGAAAAAACAATGTTGGTCTGGACAGAGCATTTCTCATAAAATAATAATATCGTGTTATGGATTTTATTAAAAAAACATAAGTTGGGCTTGGTAATCTTATTATATAAAAATTATAGATACGTTGGAGACGTATCAGGGACAGAACAAGCATTCACGTCCAGGAGTACGGCACACGCCACCAGCATGACTTCCATCTGACACCATATTTCTTGGAGTCCGTGCTACAGCTATCCCTTCAACCGCGTCGTTTCTCTAACTCAGCCATCACGCGGTGAGCGAGGTGGGGGTTTGCCGATAGTCGGTTTCCTCAACTGTAGTCCCACTTGTAAGGCCAACTCTAATGCACGACCCCAAACGTACCTCCATTTTGCCCGGATTCTGTCCATTTGGGTAGGGTAATGGGGTCGTGTCAGGGCCATTTCTCGGATGCGGTGGCCGTGCGCCCAACGCGTGGACGCATCCCGGTCGTGTACATTTTTCTTTGCAAACACATATCTTTTTTTCATCATTGATTTTTGGTACATGGAAATACATCACCAAAATTTGACTAGAATAGCAAGACCAAAGAAAACAAGAACCACAAGAATACATTTTAGAATATATCCTGTAACAGGCTGGTTTTTGGCCCTTTTCTTTTTCTTTTGTTTTATTTGGTTTTTGCTATGTTTTTCTTTTTGGAGTGGTTCTGTGGCCTTGCCACCTGGGAAATGATCCTCATTCCCCCTCCCAAGTGGCTCATCATTCTAAAATCTTGCCAAGATCATGTCACTTCACTCCTTGACCAAACCCTAAAATCTTTTTCAAGGGAATATTACTTTTTCTATTAAAGGAACAACCCTATCTGCCTTAGGTTGTGAAGTGCTACGTCTTGAGCTTGCGTTGGTTTTCCTTGAAGAGGAAAGGGTGATGCAGCAATAGTAGCGTAAGTATTTCCCTCAGTCTTTGAGAACCAAGGTATCAATCCAGTAGGGGGCTCCTCAAAAGTCCCATGCACCTACACAAACAAACAAGAACTCGCAACCAACGCAATAAAGGGGTTGTCAATCCCTTCACGGCCACTTGCGAAAGTGAGATCTGATAGAGGTAGTATGATAAGATAAATATATTTTTGGTATTTTATAATATAGATAGGAAAAGTAAAGATGCAAATAAAAGTAGATTGAAAGCTTATATGACAAAAGATAGACCCGGGGGCCATAGGTTTCACTAGTGGCTTCTCTCAAGATAGCATAAGTATTACGGTGGGTGAACAAATTACTGTCGAGCAATTGATAGAAAAGCGAAAAATTATGAGATTATCTAGGCATGGTCATGTATATAGGCATCACGTCCGTGACAAGTAGACCAACTCCTGCTTGCATCTACTACTATTACTCCACACATCGACCGCTATCCAGCATGCTTCTAGAGTATTAAGTTCATAAAGAACAGAGTAACGCATTAAGAAAGATGACATGATGTGAGGGATAAACTCATGCAATATGATATAAACCCCATCTTTTTATCCTAGATGGCAACAATACAATACGTGCCTTGCTGCCCCTGCTGTCACTCGGAAAGGACACCGCAAGATTGAACCCAAAGCTAAGCACTTCTCCCATTGCAAGAAAGATCAATCTAGTAGGCCAAACCAAACTGATAATTCGAAGAGACTTGCAAAGATAACTTAATCACACATAAAAGAATTCAGAGGATATTCAAATATTTTTCATAGGTAAACTTGATCATAAACCCACAATTCATCAGATCTCCACAAACACACCACAAAAAGAGTTACATCGAATAGATCTCCAAGAAGATCGAGGAGAACATGGTATTGAGATTCAAAGAGAGAGAAGAAGCCATCTAGCTAATAACTATGGACCCAAAGGTCTGTGGTAAACTACTCACAACTCATCGGAGAGGCTATGGTATTGATGTAGAAGCACTCCATGGTCGATTCCCCCTCCGGCGGAGCGTCAGCGAAGGCTTCAAGATGGGATCTCGCGGATACAGAAGGTTACAGCAGTGGAAATAGTTTTTCGTGGTCTCTTCTGATGTTTTCGGGGTACATGGGTATATATAGGAGGAAGAAGTAGGTCGGTGGACGCCCGAGGGGCCCACGAGACAGGGGGCACGCCCAGCAGGGGGGCGCCCTCCACCCTCGTGGCTGCCTCGGTTGTTTCTTGACTTTCACTCCAAGTCCTCTGGATCACGTTTGTTCCAAAAAGATCGCTCCCAAAGGTTTCATTCCGTTTGAACTCAGTTTGATATTCCTTTTCTTCAAAACACTGAAATAGGCAAAAAAACAGTAATACGGGTTGTGCCTCCGGTTAGTAGGTTAGTCCCAAAAGTGATATAAATGTGTAAAGTAAAGCCCATAAACATCCAAAACGGGTAATATAATAACATGGAACAATCCAAAATTATAGATACATTGGATACATATCAAGCATCCTCAAGCTTAATTCCTGCTCGCCCTCGAGTAGGTAAATGATAAAAACAGAATTTTTGATGTGGAATGCTACCTAGAATAATTCTCAATGTTATTTTTTCTTTATTGTGGCATGAATGTTCAGATCCAAATGATTCAAAATAAAAGTTCATATTGACATAAGAAATAGTAATACTTCAAGCATAGTAATCAAAGCAATCATGTCTTCTCAAAATAACATGGCTAAAGAAAGTTATCCCTACAAAATCATATAGTATGGCTGTTGCTCTATGTTCATCACACAAAGTATTTAATCATGCACAACCCCGATGACAAGCCAAGCAATTGTTTCATACTTTAGTAATCTCAAACTTTTTCAACTTTCACGCAATACATGAGCGTGAGCCATGGACATAGCACAATATGTGGAATAGAATGGTGGTTGTGGAGAAGACAAAAAGGAGAAGATAGTCTCACATCAACTAGGCGTATCAACGGGCTATGGAGATGCCCATTAATAGATATCAATGTGAGTGAGTAGAGATTGCCATGCAATGGATGCACTAGAGCTATAAATGTATGAAAGCTCAATAAAAGAAACTAAGTGGGTGTGCATCCAACTCGCTTGCTCACGTAGACCTAGGGCATTTTGAGGAATCCCATCATTGGAATATACAAGCCAAGTTCTATAATGAAAAATTCCCACTAGTATATGAAAGTGACAACATAGGAGACTCTCTATTATGAAGATCATGGTGCTACTTTGAAGCACAAGTGTGGTAAAAAGGATAGTAGCATCGTCCCTTATCTCTTTTTCTCTCATTTCATTTTTCTCTTTTTTTCTTTTTTTCTTTTTTTTCTTTTTGGGCCTTTTCCTTTTTTTCTTTTTGGCCTTTTCTTTTTTTCTTTTTTTTCTTTTTGTAAAGTCCGAAGTCTCATCCCGACTTGTGGGGGAATCATAGTCTCCATCATCCTTTCCTCACCGGGACAATGCTCTAATAATGAAGATCATCACACTTTTATTTACTTACAACTCAAGATTACAACTCAATACTTAAACAAGATATGACTCTATATGAATGCCTCCGGCGGTGTACCGGGATATGCAATGAATCAAGAGTGACATGTATGAAAATTATGAAGGTGGCCTTGCGACAACACTACTAGGGAAAAGGCTAGCAGCAGCGCGGGTTTTAGATGTATCAGTAGCGCGGGGACAGGCACTACTAGTAAGGCGCTACAGCTAACGCGTAGCAGTAGCGCGTGCTCACCGGCGCTACTGCTACTCAAGTGTAGCAGCAACGTGGTTAGAGGAAGCTCGCTACTGCTAGTAGCGCTAGCACGCTTTGCCTGGACGCGCTACTGCTATTGAGGTGCCGCTGCTAACTTTTATACACTCGCTACTGCTAATTTAAGTAGTTTTGTTTGGCATATTTGTTTTGTATTTGAACTGGCTTTGTAGAAGAATCTTTAACACATAGAAATGTCATCATGATACACATACAAATGCCTGCGAGACCACAAATGTAATCATAGCATGTACATACAAATAGTCTCATCATAATCATCATCCAACACAAAGTGATATCTTGTCATCATCTCGAAAATAGCGATACATGCAAGTCTCGAATACTTGCAACTACAACAACGTCATCCATCTAAACAAAGGTATACGCAAGAATTGCTATCACTATGAGTGAGAGCGGAACTATGCAGTACATGAGGTGGCGGTTACGAGTCCTCTCTCGCGCTAGCGTGAACCTCAAGTAACTAGCTTCTCCTTCTTGTCTGCTTTTGAAGCCTTCATGGCTGGCGCCCGTGAACCCATTCACTTGCGCCTGACACTCATGACACTCGTTGTACACCCCCGGAACCTTCCCTTTGTACACGATATAGCATTTCCATCTCGCCATCAAGAAACTAGGTACCTGTTAGAGATGCATGTTCATGAAGAGGATGTACAATCATATATATGCAACAAAATATACTAGAGCAACACCGAAAAAGAAAGGGTTAGCAACTAGATGCAACATATACAGTATGCAAATTAATTAACTAGAGGTACGTAGGTCATCATACGCAAACTAACAAAGTAGCATTACGCAAGTTCGGCAGGGACCGTGGACATCACAAAGTTTCATCGCTACAAAAAGTATACAAGTTCAACCGACACATATCATCATCATCGACATCATAAATCACTAGAAGTTCCATCCTTCCATATCATCGAGGACGAACCCTAGCTTCTTGAACGGCGTGAGGTCTAGATGTTGCATGCCTATGCGAGTTCGGACATCAGCTCGCGATATAGGGCCGTGGTGGAACATCCCCTTCTCATCGACGACTTCTTTCATGATGATCGTCGCAATGTCGCTTTGGATGCGAAAGAAGTCATCTCTAAGTTTATAATTCGCTTCTCCATGAGATTCTAGCCACTTGTGGATATGATCATCATTTCTGCTGTTAATGCGAAGCTTTTGGTGATCCGTGTTGAACTGAATCATGAGATGGACGATGTAGAATCCATCCTTCTTGCTTGGTTTTGGGACATGGATGCAGGAGAAGTTAGTTTTATGCGCGAAACCCATCTTCTTGTTCCTTTGTTTCTTGATCTGCACGTGGCCACCTCTAAAGCTGAAGCCTTGGAGAGCATCATCTAGAATATTCATTATGTGGGTGTAGTCCTTTTTCTCGTAGTCTCTGGAAGGGTCAAAATACACGGCGTGGGAGACTTGCGGGTAAAGAACGATAAGGATGGCGCTCCCATTGCTGCGGGAAAAGACACCTCAAATTATTCCCCATATGAGAGAGAAGGAATGATTGAAATGTACGAAAGGGTTGTCCGGAAGTGACTTACTTTGGATGATAAGGCACGAGGACAAATTCCCGGTCCTTATTCTGTACCATGAAGTTTTGGAGGTACTCCCTAGCAGTTTCACGCTCAAAGTCGCCGAGACTCAAGAAAGACTCGTGCATGTAGTACGGATCCGCCACACAAATTTGCGAGACTTCTTCACTCTTCACGACGGAGCTCATATGTAGCGCAAAAAGGCGGACGATAGTAAAATCAAGCCGCCTTGTTAGAAACATCTCAAAGATATGGTCAAACCGCAGGAAGAACACCTCCGCGGGCCGTGTGTCGACGTAGCACTTCCCCTCAGGCACATGAGCCTCATATGTCGGATATCCTGGATCCTTGGAGGCTAGTAGGCTTTTCTCAGTCGACAGCATATGGTCGTGCAGTCTCCTGAGATCCCTTGATAGTGCCTCCAGCAGTTTCAGCGGTAGCATTGGCTCGCCCGTGAGATGGAACATGACCGCACCTTTCACGGGTACACGCTCTTCGGAATGCATCGTCTGGCTGCTATGTGCTCTGGCTTGTTTGGAGGCAGTTACCTTCCCTGATCTCTTCCTCTCCTTTTTCTTGGGCACACCTTCCAGACCCTTCCTTAACCCCTGCCCCAGTGTTCCCAGGCTAAGTACTGTACGACCCTCGCGCCCGGCTAGTTGAGCCTGTGTTAAGGTGGCATCTTCAGGCGTGTCCTGTGAGGATTTCATGAAGAGAGACTTTTTGCAATCCATGGTACGACCCTGCCCGGGCATATCGTCCATATCCTCATTAGCAAGCTGATAGCCCGATTCGTCATATGGTTGACTCATCATATCTATGTCACAGTCATACGCGTTTGTATTGAGGTAATCCATAGGGTTGACCTCCGTCTCATCATCCATTCTCTGTTCTACAGGAGAAATTACATCAGCCAGTACTATTGCACCCCCTTCATCATGTCGTCCGCCGCTCTCACCCGGCACTACAGGAGCTGGTAATTGCGTAGGTGGGGTGGTGGTCTCCACACATGCTTGTTGATGTGTGGTAGTTATTGGTGTGCTCTCGGCCGGCTCCAGATGAATAAGATTCTTCAGCCATAGCAGCACCCAACCGTTGCAGCTTCCAATCCGCGGCGGGGTCTTGTCGTCCGCTCCCACATGCTGTACCGGAGGAGGCAAATCCTCGTGCCCTGATTTCACACTGGTCAAGCTAACCCTGAAGTGCCCAGTGGGGATCGGCTGGTTGTGGAACGTGCGTTGAGAAGGGTCCATTATCATCCCCTTTCCCACGTCCACCTTCTGGCCTTTGATCAAGTAGAGTATGGTGCACGGGGTTTCTTTCGCCTGCAAACACATATGTCTGTGGCGTAAAACAACCGAAAGGCAACAAAAATGGAATATTATATATATATATGTTGGTGCAACATGTAATTACCGTGACGGCGTCGAGCTCAGCCAAAGACGAAGGCCCACCTAGCGCGCCTGGCATTGAGGACGAGCTGCTATGAGCGGGAGCGGCTGCGAGAGGAGGCCCGGTTGCTTGAGCAAGTGATGGTGCGATGGTGTTGTTGTTCATGGAGTTGCTCGCGACGAAACAGGGCATCGGGAAATCATGTACCGTCTTGTCTGGATTTTCCTTCGCCCAGTTGATGATAACTGGAACCAAGTTAGTAGCGAAATCATTTCTGCAGGCAGTTACAGCTGCATTGACCGCCTGCTGTAGCAAATCATATTTGTCCTCGGTTGCTTTTTTCGCGTCCTCAGCTGCTTTTTTCTCGACCGCAAGCTTCACCTTTGCGTCGATGTCCGCCTGACTAAACTTATTTTTCTGCTTCTTGGCCTCCGGGCCATCATTGTAAAACACCTTCCATGTGGCGTCGTCTCCAGCGCCGTGCACACGACCATATTGCGGCAGCTGGTCCAAAGGGAGTCCCTTAAGTTCGTTCAAGGCCCGGTTGAGAGGGGTGTCCCACTTGGGCCTCATCGGAGAAGTAGGGCTTTCGGCTGCAAGCTGGTGTTGCTTCTCCAGTAGTCTAATCAATTTCCTCGTGATCTTGTCCGTGTAAAAAACCTTTTTCTCCTTGTCCCACTTGTAGTGGGCCCTGATGAAGTCATGCTCCAAGGGGTTGGTGAACTTCATGAAGGGGTCTGGGAGACCCGCGGCTTCACGTTCCGCGTCCTCCTTATCCCATATGGGCCTTTTACCGAGGTAGCCACGGCTTCCGAGGCGATGCTTCCCCGTGTTCCTTTGCTGAAGGCTTTTGAATTTCGCAGCCTTAGCCTTGGCTGCCTCGGTAGCGCATGTGTCCTTGAACTTTTCGAACTCCTCTTCCGTAAGTGTCGGGTTTTCCTCCAGAATCTTGGACAGGGGTTCATCAGCCTCAATAGCTCGTTTCACCCTCCCTTTCCAGGAGGCCAAATCATTGCTGAACATGCCCATGGCGTGATTGTTAATCTTTTTCATCTTCGGATCATCCCAAGGTTGTTCTATGTTATCATCCCGGTCGGGGAACTTGAATCTCTTGTGCAACTTCGTTAGGAGCAACAGCGTCAAATGTTCTTCACTCCTTAAGTCATCGTCGTTGATGCTCGCGCATTCCCGTAGGATGCATCCTACTTGGTTCCCATAGCACTTGCGAGGTTCTTCCGGCTCTAACGGCTCAAACTTGCCAGGTGCCATCTTTGTGATCACAAGTCGTCCAATCCCTAGTTTGTTAGGTTTTCGTATCCTCTGCTTCTTATGCTTCCTCTTTTCGGTAGCGGCATCGGGGCCGGTACCTTCCCCGCCGGTACCTTCCCTGCTGGTACCTTCCCCACCGGTCTCGGTGCCCCCATCGGTGCCGGCACCGTCAGTGTCGATGTCGGCTCAGTACCATCATCGAGGCCGACCTGCAAACCTTGCTTAGCAGTCAAATAGCCGAGGTACTCTTGTTCACCCTCATAATCCATATCATCTGCATCTTGGTCAGAAGGCCTAGTTTCTTTGTTGTTCGACATGTTTCCTATGATTAAGTGTCCTCATTTATTTCTAAAAGTATGAATAAATGAGAAATGACATAAAAAGAAATCTATGTGCCAGCACTCGATATGCCAACTATGTAGCACAAATCATGCCTTTATTCACGGGAAATTTCGGCATGACCTTTGCTAAAAAATGGACATATCGAGCGCCTGAAATTCACCGGAACGGAAATGAATCAACATTCCGGCGTAACATAGGCCACTCAGATCATTTTCCAAACATGACATGTGCAAAACATGACATATGCACATATCACATGTCCAGTTCAAATTTGCATATAAATTCAGCTAATTTTGAAAGCTAGCTAAATTCATAACTAAATAGATAACCTAATTAATTAACATAACCGAAGAACCCTAGCAGAGAGAGATGGGGGGTTTACAAAGGGCGCAGGGGCGAGGAGGCAGGCCCGACGATGGCCGGCAGGGGAGAGGAGGGAGGCGAGGGCCGACAGGTCGGGGGCGAGTGCGCCGGGGTCAGGGGCGAGCGCCGGCGCCGGAGTCGGGGGTGAGGGCCGGCCGGGTCGGGGGCGAGCGCCAGGGTCCGGGGCTAGCGCCGGCGCCGG
>NC_041393.1:447998795-448003311 GCF_002162155.2 Triticum dicoccoides | reverse complement strand
GGCCGGGACGGGGCGAGCGCCGGGGTCGGGGGCTAGCGCCGGCGCCGGCGGAGTCGGGGGCGAGCGCCGGGGCCGGACCGGGCGCGGCGGTGCGACGGGGGAGAGAGAGTGGGGATTTGGGGGGAAAAGGCGGGATGAAGCAGGGCGAGTGAGAATTTTGGGTTAAGTGGACGTAGCAGTAGCGCATTATGTCAAAACGCGCTGCTACTAACATCAGTAGCTGTAGCGGTTTAGGCAAAATGCGCTACTACTAAATTCAGTAGTTGCAGCGGTTTATGCAAAACGCGCTACTACTACTGTCGCTACTGCCAGTTTCCCTTTTTCTTTTCCTTTATTTTATCCCACTTTTATTTCCCGAGGGCAGTGAATGAAGGGAGGGCGATATATATTGCATCATTTTACGGTTAAATATGTATGCAAAATAGGAACATATATATTACACATCATTGGACCCATGCATAATAATGGTTAAGTGTGTATACAAAATAGGAACATATATATATATTACACATCATTGGACCGATAACATACGTTTCCTCAGTGCTGACGTTTTTGTTTTTGAGTCAGCTTCTTTCCCTTCTTGTTCGTCGAAGAATAATTGAGCCCCTCATTGTGACTTTGCCTTTTCCATGGAGTACGATTTTTCTTAGGTAATGTATATTGATTCTTCTTTTGACGTATACTTCATCATCATCGTCATCTTCCCTCATTGGGTTGCCGTACTGATCATAGTCTTCCTCGTTGGCGACTCCATCCATTCCAATGATGTTCCTTTTGCCTCTCCTCACGACAACACGGCCGGGATTGCGCGGGTCAGTTATGAAGAAGCATTGTGTCACGTGCTTAGCATGTACCCATGGCTCGTTTTTTGTGATAGCGTTCACGGTAGAGCTCTTGGCGTCGGGTATAGTCATGGTAGTGAACATCCGGCATTCTCTTTCGACATTCTTAGCCCATCTAACATGAAACATCGTCGTGTTGTGTAGTCCAGAGTAGTCAAGCTTCCAGATCTCCTCGACCCTTCCATAAAATCGTTCAGTTGCGCCGTTGTCGCTGCCAGTCATGCATTCCATCGTCACCCCTGAGTTCTGATCATCACTGTCCATATCTTTGGCCTCCGTGTAGAACGTGTATCCGTTGATATCATATGCCTGATAGGTTACGAGGTTGGGCGAGGGGCCATGTGCTAAGGCGTATATGAGCAATCCGTCCTTAGAGCCCTCCTCCGGGGGATTAGCAATAATATGCTCTTTGAACCAATGCAGGAAAGTGGAGTTGTGCTCTCTAGTAACTTCGGCGTCCGTCCTGCATACCCCCTGGTCACGATACTTCTTTGCGATAATTTATTTGTGCAGTGCCACGAAAGGATCTACCACGTCTAGGTGTTGTAGCACTACTAAGTTTGCTCTGTCAAAGCCGCTACGTCGATCTGAGTATGCCACGTGCAGTTCCCTGCGACCGTTGCAGTGACCATCTCCTTCGAGCCTCCCATCGTGCTTGTTAACGGGCAAACCAACACTAACACCAGGCGGCTGGTCTGCGCCATATAGAAAATTCTCACAGAAAGAGATGCACTCTTGTGCCAAATAGCCCTGGATGATGCTTCCATCTGGACGAGACATGTTACGAACGAATCCTTTGATGATCCCATTCATCCTCTCAGACGGCATCATGTTGTGCAGGAATGACGGCCCCAGGTCTATTATGTCATCCACAATATGGACACACAGATGCACCATCACGTCGAAGAATGCGGGCGGGAAGTACATCTCAAGCTCATTCAGTATCACAATGATCTCTTCCTGTAGCCTTTGGAGCTGCTTCACACTGATCGACTTTCGAGAGATGACGTCGAAAAAGTTGCAGAGACCAATAAGCGTGTCACGGACATGCTTGTCCATTATCCCTCTAAGGCAACAGGTAGTATCTGCGTCATCATCACATGACAGTCATGAGACTTCATCCCGCTGAACCTTTTCTTGTCCGTGTCTAGATATCTGCTTATCTTGCCACAGTAACCAGAACTAACTTTGACTCCGGTAAGGCACTTAAAGAATTGATTGATCTCAGCCTGACTTAAGGTGAAGCAAGAAGGGGGGCAATAATCCTCTTTCTTTATTTTCTTGCCCTTCTTCTCCCGTGCCCCTGTCTCTTTCTCTGTCTCGTCTGACATTTTACGGGGTGGCATGTGCAGATCTTCCCTGATTTTCAAATCTTGCAAGTCTTTTCTTGCCTTCGGCCCATCCTTGGTCTTATCCGGCATGTTCATCAGTGTTGCTAGCAAGCTCTCAAGGACATTCTTATAGATATGCATTTGATCAAGGCAATGAGGTGTATCAAGTTTGTGCCAGTACTCCGAATCCCAGAACACAGACCTCGTCTTCCATACCTTCAGCAGCGGCTCCAGCGCCTTTCTCATCGTCTTTCCCGGCGCGGGGCACTCCTTCCAGTTTTTCAACAGCTCATCAATTTCGGCACCGCTCCGCTTACGTGGAGGTCCTCGATGCTCAGCGTGACCATTGAATAGATCTCCACGGTTTCTCCACGGGTCGTCCTGTTCAAGCCATCTTCGATGCCCCATGTACACGATTTTCCCAGACCCGCCATCTTTCCTTGATGTTAGCTGCTGAGACGTCGTATCATCCATGCACCGCGTGCATTCGCAATATCCATGGCACACCTGGCCTGCCACATATCCGTAACCGAGATAGTCCTGCACTGTCGTGATCAGCGCGGCTCTCATGTTGAAATACTCACCTTTGCTGGCGTCCCATGTCTTGGCCGGTGTTTTCCATAACGTGTCTAACTCCTCTTGAAGTAGCCCCAGATACAAATTAATATTATTTCCTGGTTTTTTTGGCCCTTGAATAAGCATGTTCATGTGAATGTACTTCGATTTCATGCACAACCAGGGGGGAGGTTGTACATCCATACAAACACGGGCCATGTGCTATGGTTGGTGTTCTGGTTGCCAAACGGATTCATGCCATCGGTACAGGCGCCGAGCACGATGTTCCTTGCATCACATTCAAAATACCAATAGAAGCTGTTCAACGCTCTCCACTGGCTTCCATCCTTCACGTGTCTCAGCTTCGGATCATCTCCATCGTCGGGCTTCTTTCTCTCCGCATGCCAGCGTATTAGCTTAGCTTCCTTGGGATCTACAAAATACCTCTAGAGAAGGGGAGTGATCGGTAAGTACCATACAACTTTCTGGGGACATTTCTTCCCGACCTTCTTGTATCGAGAAGCATTGCACACCGGACAACTTGTTTTTTCCGCGTGCTCCTTCCGATAAATTATGCAATCGTTGATGCATGCATGGTATCTAACGTGTGGCAGATCAAGAGGGCACACAATCTTCTTGGCCTCATCAACACTAGTAGGACATAGATTACCCGCGGGATGAACATCCTTTAGGTACTTGAGATGCTCATCGAGGCTAGTGTCGGTCCATTTATTTTTAGCCTTTGTCTTCAGGAGTTGGAGCGTGAAACTCAAGCGGGTCACCTCAGGATTGCAACCATCATACAATGGAGTGTTCGAGTCTACCACCAGTTGCTCCAGCTTAGCCTCCTCTCTAGAAGCAGCTCTCTCAGTACTCGTCTCCTTGCGAAGCAATGCTTGAACATGAGGGTCCCGCACAATTGAACTTAGTACCGACGAACTCTGCTGCGTGGAGTCCATGTCGTTCTCTCCGCCGCCATGTCCGGCCCCTTCTCCTCCGTCATGTCCGGCCCCTTCTCCGCCGCCATGTCCGGCCTCTTCCCCGCCGCCATTATCGATCATCTCTTTGTCTTGCCCCGTGTCATCATTGCCTGCCCCGTCGGCATCCTCAACATCGTCATCCTCATCTTCAATTATCCACCGAGTATAGCCATCCATGAAACCAGTCATGAGCAGGTGCGCTTCGACACGACCATCGTCATGGGGGTCGAGCCAAACTATTCCTTTGCATTTTCGACACGGACATAAAACCTCTGTCCGGTTATTTTCTTTCATGTCCTGCACCGCCGACCGCAACCACCTGTCCACGATCGTTCCACTGACCATCGTCAACTTTGCACGGTAATAATAAACAAATTGATTATAAAAATTCATGCATGCATCAAAGTCATAAAAAATTTGGCATGACCTTCCCTAAAAATAGGACATATATGGATCTAGAGTTTGCCCGGAATTCGCCGAAACGGAAATAAATCGACATTTCGGCAAAACATAGGCAACTCAAAAGCACAATTTGGTGGCGTCAACTCATGCCACACACACAATTTCCACAAACATATCACACACACATAAACATATTTCCATTTTGCAAAAGCATGAAATTTTCATCACCTCTATCTCGATCGAGATCGAGCACACGGTGGAGATGATGTTGTAGGGAGATCAAAAGTGCACAAAGCTCTTCTTGACAAAGATAGATCTAGTTAGGGGGCAAATAGGTCACTTAACTAAATCCTACATCTACCTAGCTACCTAATTTGGGAGGAGACAACTTCAACTAGTGGAGGGG
>NC_041393.1:447933720-447998325 GCF_002162155.2 Triticum dicoccoides | reverse complement strand
GGATAGAAGAGAGAGAGTAATGGGGGAGAAGTATTGAGGAGAAGAAGAAGAGTGAGAGTGGGAGCATGTGGTGGATGTAGGGGGAAGGGAAGAGAGGTGGGGGAGGGGGAGGTAGGGGGAAGGGAAGAGAGGAGGGGGAGGGGAGGGACGGGTGGGGAAAGGTGTTGGGTTGGTGCGGGTTAGTAGTAGCGCGGGATCTAAAACGGGCTACTGCTAAGGAATTAGCAGCAGCGCGCTTTGGGATACGGCGCTACTGCTAACTGGGACAAAAAAGTGTGGCAATTTGAAATTTAGCAGCAGCGATCTCGGAAAAAGCGCGCTACTACTACATACTTAGCAGTAGCGCAGTTCGCGCGACCGCGCTACTGCTACTTAGAGTTAGGGGAACACCGCCGGTCGATATTTGTAGCAGCGCGTTTTACGCCGAGCGCGCTACTGCTAAATCCTTATCAGCAACGAGTTTACATAACACGCGCTACTACTAGTTAGCAGCAGCGCTCCTTTTTGAGCCGCGTTGCTGCTAAGATTCTGTGTATAGGCTTTTCCCTAGTAGTGCAAATACGATGTCAACTACATGATTATGCAAAGAGCAATATGACAATGATGATGCGTGTCATATAAACGGAATGGTGGAAAGTTGCATGGCAATATATATCGGAATGGCTATGGAAATGCCATAATAGGTAGGTATGGTGGCTGTTTTGAGGAAGGTATATGGTGGGTGTATGGTACCGGCGAAAGTATCGCGACACAAGAGAGGCTAGCAATGGTGGAAGGATGAGAGTGCGTATAATCCATGGACGCATCATTAGTCGTAAAGAACTCATGTACTTATTGCAAAAATCTACAAGTCATCAAAAACAAAGTACTACGCACATGCTCCTGGGGGGATAGATTGGTAGGAAAAGACCATTGCTCGTCCCCGACCGCCACTCATTAGGAAGACAATCAATAAATAAAATTGTGCTCCAACTTCATCACAAAGCGGTTCACCATACGTGCATGCTACGGGAATCACAAACTTCAACACAAGCATTCTTTAAATGCATAATCACCTAACTAGCATGACTCTAATATCACCATCCTAATATCTCAAAACAATTATCAAGCATCAAATTTATCATAGCATCAGATTCACTTTCTATGATAGTTTTTATTATACCCAACTTGGATGCCCATCATTCTTGGACCATTTTATAACCATAGAAAATACCTTGCCATTCTATGAGACTCTCAAAATAATATAAATGAAGCATGCGAGATCAACAATTTCTTCAAAATTAAGCCACCGCCGTGCTCTAAAAGATATAAGTGAAGCACTAGAGCAAAAATTATCTAGCTCAAAAGATATAAGTGAAGCACATAGAGTATTCTAATAAATTCCAATCAAGTGGGTTCTCCCAAAATGTGTGTACATCAAGGATGATTGTGGTAAACTAAAAAGCAAAGACTAATATCATACAAGATGCTCCAAGCAAACCACATATCATGTAGCGAATAAAAATATAGCTCCAAGTAAAGTTACCGATAGACGAAGACGAAAGAGGGGATGCCTTCCTGGGGAATCCCAAAGCTTAGGCTTTTGGCTATTCTTGAATATCTTGGGGTGCCATGAGCATCCCCAAGCTTAGGCTCTTGCCACTCCTTATTCCATAGTCCATCAAATCTTTACCCAAAACTTAAAACTTCACAACAGAAAACTCAACAGGAAATCTCATAACCTCCGTTAGTGCAAGAAAGAAAAACTACCACATAAGATACTGTAATGAAATCATTCTTTATTTATATTGGTGTTAAACCTACTATATTCCAAATTCTCTCTGGTTCATACCCTTACATACTAGCCATAGATGCATCAAAATAAGCAAACAACACATGAAAAACAGAATCTGTCAAAAACAGAACCATCTGTAGCAATCTGTAACTCTTGAATACTTCTGGAACTCTAAAATTCCTACCAAAATAGTAAGTCCTGAGTAATTTGTCTATTGATCTACATCAAAAAGAATCAACGCAAAATCACGTTTCTGTGAATTACTAAAATTATTTTCGTGCGCGCAAAGTTTCTGTTTTTCAGCAGAATCAAATTAACTATCACCATAGGTTATCCTATAGGTTCTACTTGGCACAAACACTAATTAAAACATAAAAACACATCTAAACAGAAGGTAGATTCAAAATTTATTACTAAACAGGAGCAAAACAAAAAAACAAAGATAAAATTGGGTTGCCTCCCAACTAGCGCTATCGTTTAATGCCCCTAGCTTGGCATAAAAGCAAGGATAGATCTAAGTAGTGCCATCTTTGGCACTCAATTCATAAGTAGCTCGCATGATAGATTCATAAGGTAATTTGACTTTTTTCTTGGAAAGTGCTCCATGCCTTTCCTTAATGGGAATTGGAATCTAATATTCCCTTCCTTCATATCAATAATCGCGCCAATCGTTCTAAGGAAAGGTCTCCCAAGAATAATAGGACAAGAAAGATTGCAATCTATATCAAGAGCGATAAAATCTGCGGGCACCAAATTCCTATTTGCAACAATAAGAACATCATTGATCCTTCCCATAGGCTTCTTCATGGTAGAATCCGCAAGGTGCAAATTTAAAGAGCAAACATCAAGATCATGGAAACCTAGAATATCACATAAAGTTTTCGGAATCGTGGAAACACTAGCACCCAAATCACACAAAGCATAGCACTCATGATCTTTAATTTCAATATTTATAGTAGGTTCCCACTCATCATTAAGTTTTCTAGGTATAGAAACTTCCAAATTAAGGTTTTCATCATAAGATTGCATCAAGGCATCAACAATATGTTTGGTAAAGGCTTTATTTCGACTATAAGTATGAGGAGAATTCAACACGGATTGCAACAAGGAAATACAATCTGCTAAAGAACAATTATCATAATTAAATTCCTTGAAATCCAAGATAGTGGGTTCAATGCTATTTAAAGTCTTGACCTCTCCAATCCCACTTTTACCAAATTTAGCATCAAGATCTATGAACTCCGAATCATTGGGACACCTTTTAACTAAAGTTGACTCATCTCCAGTCCCATCATTATTAAGATTCATATTGAAAAACAAATATTTAATAGGGGACACATCAATAAATTTTAGATATTCATCATTATTTTCATGGAAACTAGAAGAACACGCCTTTACAAAGCAATCTTTCTTAGCACGCAATTTAGCTGTTCTTTCTTTGCACTCATCAATGGAAATTCTCATAGCTTTGAGATACTCATTGATATCATGCTTAGGAGGAGTAGATCTAAGTTTCAAAGAATAAACATCAAGCGAAAGTCTATCAACGTTCCTAGCCAAATCATCAACTTTAAGCAATTTTTCTTCAAGCATGGCATTAAAATTCTTTTGAGAGATCATAAATTCTTTCACGCTATTCTCAAAATCAGAAGGCATATTATTAAAATTACCATAAGAATTATTGTAGGAGTTTCCATAATTATTAGAGGAATTACTAGGGAACGGTCTAGGATTAAAGTTTCCTCTATAAGCATTGTTACCAAAATTATTCCGACCAACAAAATTCACATCCATAGATTCATTATTATTCTCAATCAAAGTAGACAAAGGCATATCATTGGGATCAATAGAAGCACTCTTAGTAGCAAACAATTTCATAAGTTCATCCATCTTTCCACTCAAAACATTAATTTCTTCTATAGCATGCACGTTTTTACTAGTAGATCTTTCGGTGTGCCATTGAGACTAATTAGCCATAATATTATCAAGGAGTTTGGTAGCTTCTCCTAAGGTGATTTCCATAAACGTGCCCCCGCGGCCGAATCTAAAAGATTTCTAGAAGCAAAATTAAATCCAGCATACAATTTTTGTATGATCATCCATAAATTCAAACCATGAGTAGGGCAATTGTGAATCATCAATTTCATTCTTTCCCAAGATTGGGAAACATGCTCATGATCAAGTTGTTTAAAATTCATAATATCGTTCCTAAGAGAGATGATCTTAGTGGGAGGAAAATACTTAGAGATAAAGGCATCTTTACACATATTCCATGAATCAATACTATTCTTAGGCAAAGACGAAAACCAAACTTTAGCACGATCTCTAAGTGAAAACGGAAATAACTTCAATTTAACAATATCATTATCCATATCTTTCTTCTTTTGCATCTCACACAAATCAACAAAGTTGTTTAGATGGGTAGCGGCATCTTCGCTAGGAAGTCCGGAGAATTGATCTTTCATAACAAGATTCAGCAAAGCAACATTGATTTTGCAAGACTCAACATCATTAAGAGGAGCAACCGGAGTATTAAGGAAATTATTATTATTGGTATTGGAAAAGTCACACAATTTGGTATTATCTTGCGCCATCACGACAAGTAATCCAACACACAAGCAAACAAAAAGGCAAGCGAAAGAGCGAGGAGATTGGGAAAGAGAGGGCGAATAAAACGGCAATGGTGAAGTGGGGGAGAGGAAAACAAGAGGCAAATGGCAAATAATGTAAGTGCGAGGGAGATGAGTTTGTGATGGGTACTTGGTATGTCTTGACTTGAGCAAAGACCTTCCCGGCAATGATGCCAGAAATCCTTCTTGCTACGCCTTGAGCTTGCGTTGGTTTTCCTTGAAGAGGATAGGGTGATGCAGCAATAGTAGCGTAAGTATTTCCGTCAGTTTTTGAGAACCAAGGTATCAATCCAGTAGGAGGCTCCTCAAAAGTCCCACTCACCTACACAAACAAACAAGAACTCGCAACCAATGCAATAAAGGGGTTGTCAATCCCTTCACGACCACTTGCAAAAGTGAGATCTGATAGAGATAATATGATAAGATAAATATATTTTTGGTATTTTATGATATAGATTGGAAAAGTAAAGATGCAAATAAAAGTAGATTGAAAGCTTATATGATAAAAGATAGACCTGAGGGCCATAGGTCTCACTAGTGGCTTCTCTCAAGATAGCATAAGTATTACAGTGGGTGAACAAATTACTATCGAGCAATTGATAGAAAAGCAAATAATAATGAGATTATCTAGGCATGATCATGTAAATAGGCATCACGCCCTTGACAAGTAGGCCGACTCCTGCCTGCATCTACTACTATTAGTCCACACATCGATCGCTATCCAGCATGCATCTAGAGTATTAAGTTCATAAAGAACAGAGTAACACATTAAGAAAGATGACATGATGTAGAGGGATAAACTCATGCAATATGATATAAACCCCATCTTTTTATCCTCGATGGCAACAATACAATATGTGCCTTGCTGCCCCTGCTGTCACTGGGAAAGGACACCGCAAGATTGAACCCAAAGCTAATCACTTCTCCGATTGCAAGAAAGATCAATCTAGTAGGCCAAACCAAACTGATAATTCGGAGAGACTTGCAAAGATAACTTAATCACACATAAAACAATTCAGAGGAGATTCGAATATTTCTCATAGATAACCTTGATCATAAACCCACAATTCATCGGATCTCGACAAACACAGCGCAAAAAGAGTTACATCGAATAGATCTCCAAGAAGATCGAGGAGAACATGGTATCGAGATTCAACGAGAGAGAAGAAGCCATCTAGCTAATAACTATGGACCCGAAGGTCTGTGGTAAACTACTCACAACTCATCGGAAAGGCTATGGTGTTGATGTAGAAGCCCTCCATGGTCAATTCCCCCTCCGGCAGAGCGCCAGCAAAGGCTCCAAGATGGGATCTCGCGGATACAAAAGGTTACGGCGGTGGAAATAGTTTTTCGTGGTCTCTTCTGATGTTTTCGGGGTACATGGGTATATATAGGAGGAAGAAGTAGGTCGGCGGACGCCCGAGGGGCCCACGAGACAGGGGGCGCGCCCAGCAGGGGGGCGCACCCTCCACCCTCGTGGCTACCTCGGTTGTTTCTTGAGTTCCACTCCAAGTCCTCTCGATCACGTTTGTTCCAAAAAGATCGCTCCCGAAGGTTTCATTCCGTTTGGACTCCGTTTGATATTCCTTTTCTTCGAAACACTGAAATAGGCAAAAAAAACAGCAATACGGGCTGGGCCTCCGATATAGGTTAGTCCCAAAAATGATATAAGTGTGTAAAATAAAGCCCATAACATCCAGAACGGGTAATATAATAGCATGGAACAATCAAAAATTATAGATACGTTGGAGACGTATCATGAAGCAACCTATATTTCTGTCCATCCAAAAATTCCCAAATAATTTTCATAATTCCTTTGGGTCATATATAGCTCAAATATGCCCAAACATTTCCTTGGCCAGTTCAAAAATAAATCCCCAATAATTATTCTTCCTTTCTGCCCTGAATGGCACTTTTTGAAGGAAGTGTCATTTATATTTTTCCTAGTGGCTCCCAACCTTTTTGGGCATGTTTATATGTCGAAAACTGCCTCATGCACAAGTTTAACTTTATTTGCCTAGCCAATCTTCCTCAGTGAATTTTCAAAGTTTCTATCAAACAGATGGCTTTGTGAAGAAAGTACTAGCTAGGAGTCTCAAAATGAGTTGAACTTTTGCACACTCCTTAATGTGCTCATATTAACCCCCTCCACCCATTTGCAGCCTCATCCAATCATCTATGTGAGCACAGGAGCAAATCTTTAATTCTGGCAATATTTTCAGGTTGTGAAGCAAGTGTATTTTATATTGCTTCAAAAATCCTGATAAATCACCAGATCATTCTTATACCCATAAAACCTCTCTCCATCCAATTTGGCATCATTTCATTGAGCCACTTGATTACCAAAATTAGTTCAAGTTTCTGGACAGAAATGATGTTTGTGAAGCAAGTGCCATTTTGGTTTGTCCATTTGGCATGAGCTTTTTACAGCATCTTCATATGTCCAAATAATCAAGCTTTGACCAATCTTAGCCCAAGTTGCTACTCTATGTGAGAGCATCATCATGATCTTCATTTCTGGACCAAAAATGCAGTTGTGAAGCAACTATATTAAACCTTGGTCCTAATCTTCTCAAAGTTACCAGGATGAAAGTCCTTCTTACCCTAAACCTCGCAGACAAACTCTCTGGCTCCAGTTCCTTTCCTGTTGATTAGCAGTTCTCGTTCAAGTTTACTGCAGTAAACTTGAGAACTTGATTACCATTTAACCAGAGCGCTTTTAACCAAACTACCACCACAGTTGAGACCTCCCCTGGATGAACTTACCCGTAGACAACAAGTTTCAGCCCATCTCCCCCGCTACATGTCAGTGCACGCGGTGACCGCATTAATGGCATCACTGTGCACGCGCCCTGTGTGAAGTGGTCGTGCCTAGTGGCTGTTTGTGCTTCGGCACCTCCTCCTCTCGTCACCTTCGCGCGCATGAGCGTGTCCAGCAACTGGCCCGCGTCGTCGCCATTCCCCTGGAACCCTCTTCCCCTTCGTCTGTTTCCTCACCGTCGCTCACCGACGCTCGCCGCCGAACGCCCACGGGAGCACAATGCCCCGATGTGTTTTAATGGTGCTCGGCTTCTTCCTCTGCTCCTCGGCATCGTCTACCTCTTCGTGATCCCGGCATCAATGCTTCATCGTCTTCCCGTGCCCGCCCGTGCTCGCTGAGCTAGCTAGAGCTTTGGCCAAGCTCGAGCGGCGGCACTCAGCCTCGGCCTACTGAGCACACCACTCGCCTCCCCTCACTCCTCTAGACCTCCCCAGCCTTTCACCCGAGCTCGAGAGCCTCTGCTCGACCCCCATGGCCACCGTGCCTGCCGTCGGCCTCGGCCTAAATTGGCTCAAGCCGAGCCCTCCCCTTCCTTTCTTCCACCACCAGTAGAACCCCTCCACTCCGGCGAGTCTCCCCTGCCCATCCCCTCATCACCGGAGCCCTCGAGGCCGCGTCATCCCCAAGTTGGTCGCCGCCCTTGCCCTCTGCCTCCAAGTGGTGCCGCGGCCATGCTCTTTCCCGGCGCCTGCTGCTGCTCCAAGCGGGAGTAGCACCTCCTCCCGAGCCCACCGGTGGCTTCGCCCTCGCCGGAGACGGCCGGAGCCGGCCAAGCCCGTCGACGTTCGCTCCTCCCCTGCCTCGCCTCTGCTTCTGGTCGGGGGAGCGGGGGAAGAAGATGACCGAGCCAGGCCAGGCGGGCCCCGCGTCACCTCGACCCCACCGGTCAGCCTAACAGGGCGTTGACCCCGGTGCCCACGTGGATAAGTGACGGGCCCCGCCCAGCCCCGACCCCACCTGGCAGCCTCACGCGTTGACCCGCCCCCGCCACGTCAGATAAGTGGAAACATATTTCCGTTTTACGTTTTCAACTTTTGAAAGCGTATTTCTAACTTTACGCCTCTGCCTTATCCACTCAGGGACCCGTCTGTGAATATTCTTTTTGCAGAAAAGTCCCTGATCTTCTACACCACATAACTTTTCAACCGTAACTCCAAATGAGGTGAATCCAAAGCCCACTTCTTCGTTTCGTCGAGCCCGTTCTGTTGGACACCCTTTCACCATGTTTTGAAATTCTGAAAATGACCATTATGCCCTTGCCCTTATTTAGCCCCCTTCGAAAGAGTACGATTTCCGGCGATTCGTTCCGCGAGTTTCTCGCACTTTCTCCCGGTGATTTCTTCCACCCCAGGAAAGCCACACCCTCCATTTGCATCACTATAATGCAGCGACATGGTTTAATTTATTTAAACTTGTTTAAAATATTGTTTTAGCTACTTGTGATCTGTGCATCGCATTTTCTCGGAGTATTATTTTGATCTTGTTGATGCCATGCTATTGTTTGGATTACTAGGAGTTATGTTTGTAGTTGATGAGTATCATGTTGCCATTGGAGTATTAGTGGTTGATATTATGATTGTATTCATAATGATATCTGTTATTATATTTTGGAGAATTACTTTGGATGTCATGTTGCCTTTGATTATTAGTGGTTAGTATGATTATTTTCATGATGCTAGTCGATGTTCTGTTGCTTGGAGTATTAATTTCGGAGATGATGTTTACATGTGGATCTTAGATGGATAGCTTTGTTCTGGTTATTGGAGTAGTAGAGTTATTGTTTCTTAGATTCATCATGATAGAAATATTATGCTATCTTTGGAGTATTTTGATATGATGATATTATGCTCAAATTATTTGTTGGATATTGCTATGACTTGGATTATAGTTTGATAGTTGATATCGGAGTATCAGTTATCACAATTCTATTTTTGGGGATAAATTCCGTCATTAAGTTGGTCAGGTGCCACCGAACCGAGCTTTCTCCAGTGCAACCACATTTGCCTTTATGGGAAGGCCCTAATGCGATGTTATTGCCGTGTCTCTCGCCGGTGCCTCCAATGAGGGAAGGTTATGGGCGCGCGCTACCCTAATCAGGTAGGCGGACATAAGCCTTGTGTGCCCGTTGTTATTGTTATGTGCACATGTCCCCGTTTGAGACGGTTTATTGTTTTGGCCACGATGGTGGCCGTTGGTGTCTTTGGTAGACACTGGGCCACCCAGGACTAGCCCAGTGGGGAGTGAGTCGGAGTGTCCGGGAGAGTGTCATGGCAGTAGATCGGTTTTGTCGGAATGCCGTTGGTCCACCCGAATGGGAGTGCGAGGCCATGGATTCCGTGGTGTGGGTAAAGTGCGCTACCTCTGCAGAGTGTGTTTGTTTAAGCTATCGATAGCGGCATCCTTGGTCATGGCCATGGGTTCGTACTAGGTCACACCGTTCGATCAACACTCACATGACGGAATGACTTATAGGTGATTTATATGTTGACCTTTTGAGCAGTACAGATTGGCAGGATGTTGATGATGATGTTGGGGACCAAGTGTTGGTCATGGTAAGTGATCGCCAGAAAGATCACCGTTTGAGACCAAGTGTTGGTCATTGTTGTGATCGCCGAAAAGATCACTGTTTGAGACCAAGTGTTGGTCATGGTTGTGATCACCGGAAAGATCACCGTTTGGTTTTCATCACGAGGTGATCGAGATGGTATATTGCTTGGCCGGTTAGCCAAGAGAGATATGGTTATGGAGATCTGAGATGGTGATTTATCAGTATTATAGTAGTTTCATATCATGCTTAGTAGTTGCTATTGTATCATGGTAGTTGTTCATTTAATTAACCTACGTAATGCTATGTTGTTGTCTTGCCTTGATGTTTTTGGTTGTTGTGAGCTTGCAAGTACATTCAATGTACTGACCTGGCGTGTCATGCAAGATTGCAGGTGATGTCGTGATTGCTTGATTGCTTGTCGTGGTTTCCGTTCGTGCCAGCTAGATCGTGTCCCAGCCAAAGTCCCTGCGGAGTGGAGTTCACCACCTTCGTGATTGTTCCGCTGCTAGAAGATTTCCGCCGCTTCGAGTTGTTCTGCTGCTAGGATAGAGCAAGTGTAGTATCGCGGGCATAGTGTCACCGTGCTGATGTGCTTCTTTGTAACATCAGACCCGTGTATTATTATTCTTGTAATAAGAGCTGATTTGTTCTATGTAAAGCAGTGCCATATTCCAGAGACTTCTCCTCGATCTCTGGGCTGGAATACGGGGCGTTCCGGTTTCTCTTAGCTGGGGTGCCACAGGCTTGGTATCAGAGCAGGTCTGGCTCTAGGACGCCCTAGTCAGCGCGAGCGGTAGAAACCAGTAGCAATCGGCAGTATAGAGTCTGGCTTGTTTATTGCATTTGGTTACTGCATTTGTTTGTTGCATAGCATGCATATAGCCTTAGTATTTGTGATAACGGTTTATCTGATGAGTGTAGCTGGCATCGGTTCAGATCCACTATAGCTCAGCCTTTGCATTTCTCCAGCTCCTTTTTCTTTCGGTGGTCGGTGTCATTTCTGTCCCAGCAGAGTGGTGCCAAGTGATCCTGACACTGTTTGCAAAAATGGTGCTCAGGTATCGCATCGATGTCTTTCTTTCAGTCCCGTCTATCATTTCGGTGACGGACATGCTTCTATCCCGGATCGTTGTTTTATTTTGTTGTGTTGGCAACCCTTAATGATCTTAGTTATCAAGAAAGGGCAATGTCAGCAGCATCAGTTTTTCCCTGCTATCCTATTTCTTGGATGAGTACGGATCTTTTTCCGTCCGATTGATAATAATGTGGTTGCAACCTTCGTGTCCCACTACATGGTTACCAAGTACGTCCTCGCCTCTGAGCTAGTTCAGGTTGCCACCTGGCTAAGCTAGCACTTGGTGTAGCGCTGCTTAAACCAATTCTTCCACACATTTATTCGTCCTCGTGCACATCGTCACAGCATGCTAGATCGTAGAACCGGAGATCCCGCGAGATTTGTGTGCTTAAGTAGGCATGCATATTGTCTGACTAGCAGTAATATGTTACATTGGTTGTGTGTGAATTGATTGTTGTTGTGTGCTTTTGTTTAGTTGAGTTTTCTTTTGCTTCTTTCTTTTTGGGCCCCAGTGTTACATTATTTTTCCCCTATAAAGGGTTGCTCATCCACCAACACCGGACTCAAAGAAGCAATAAGGATTTGAAATATTTGGAAGAAGCTCAGCTAAACATTTTGGGTCTACCCAGTCAACCGCATTATAGCATTAATATCTGTTCAGAATACCAATGGTGTGTTGGATTGACTATCAGCATCGAATCTACATCAGTACCAAATCCTCACAGTAGTTATGATCCAGCCAGCAGGAAGACAAGTCAGTTGCAAGATCAACGGTATGTTTTCAGACAGAGGTATGGATCATATACAAAGTTTTGGCTCATCAATGCATGATGCTTGAAATATGTTATCATCCGAAATAAAGTCAGAATGCGATATGCTCAAGGAAGACAGCCTAACCATTTTTCTCATGCAAATAATCAGCCTCAGAATATTATAGGCATGTGTATGGATTTCAGTCTGCATATCAGTATGAAGTTTTGGATATAAGAAACCTAGTAGTCTTCCACACGCCATCGGAAGAAATTTATGATGCAAGGCTCCTCAAATTTTCCTCCGCATGATATGTGAACAATTTCCGGTCCATGATACCCCGTCTTTCACAGCAAGATACCTCGGTAAAAGCTTTTGACAAACGGAAATGAAATTTTCTCAACAAGCAAACCCGAGGAGAAGCTTCTCAAGTACGGAACTCAGGCTTCTCCAGCACAATACTCATGACAAGCTTCGTGTGTAAGCTGTAAAGCCTTCTTCTGCACGATACCCAAACAAAGATTTGAGCAGAAATTAACAAGTCTTACTCAACAAGCTACTCGGATGGCTTCTCTCGTAAGCCACCCAGTCTGTGTTAGTACCACAATAATGCACCATCCTTAGAAATTAGCTGATGAGTTGCCAATATATGGCAGTACCGCTCAAGGACCAGACTTCCAATAATTTTGTCAGAGGTAAAAGTCAGTCAAAACATATGCCTACCACAAGGATCGAGTGTTCGGTGGCATATCCTTCTTATATATGGTGAGCATGCATCCCTAGTCATATCAGTCACTCATACGTGATGCGACAATGATCCAACCGATATACCTAAGAAAAGTAAGGATCCCCCAACCTCGTGAGTCAGGCAAAATAAAGATGAGCAGCAATAAATATCATGAATTACAAGGATCGACAATATCTGGAGATGATATCACAGAATCAACAGTCTTGATGATGGTCATCAAGGTCATTATTCTCGCAACTGACAAGGAGATATCATAAAACCTTGTCACCTTCTTGTATGATTAGCCTCAGTAATGAGCTCCGTACAGCTACAAACCCTGGGTATATGTCATGCATGTGCGGACACCGATCAAAAAAACAAGCACAAGGAATAATGTCAAAAATATTAATCACATCCATAGTAATACGAAGAATCAAGGACATGTGTGGACAAGTTATTTTGTAAGGTATCCTAACAAAGAAAATCATGACCGTAAAAAGGATGAGACTGACAGCAAAGGTATGATGATTTTTGCACGACCATCATGGTCTAGATACCCAAGTCAGTTGAAAGCCATAATTCCATATGGATCCACAAAGGCATACTCTCAACGGCCTACTCTATTTACAAGGATTTTTCATATCCCGCTGACCCGCTTGACATGGTTAGTGTGGAATATCCAAATCTGTTCTGTCAGATGCAAGATTCCTTTGCAACCTCAGCAGTCTAACTTCAGCGGCAGCATGAAAGCATATCACAACCTATTACCACAGATGGGTATCTCGACCACATGAGAAAAAAATCAAAAGTTGAGCAATCAGCTCAGACCCGGTATACTTACCGACAGAATCAAGTACACGGTCAGTCTGTCAGGAAAAGCATTTTTTCCGTCAGCCCCCTGTCGGGCCAGTTTGAGGATGTAAATATTTGAAGTATGGCACAGCTATATCTCCATACACCATTATATAGCTCACGACAGAAGGCAGTCAAATCGTTGGTACATATCTCATGCTCGAGCCAAAGACATAAATCTAGATAAATCAGTGCCACCTATGAGCAGACAGATCCCATCATAAGATGGCCATGATAATTCTCAGCATTTATTGAAACCAGAAGGCCTGTATTTATTTGAAGCAACCCCATAACAGAAGTAAAAAGGTTTTCATGACCAAAGGAAAATTTATACTCGGATCTATTGGATATCACCGCAGATATGAGAAAATTCACGTCAACAAAAAGATTTGGTATGTGAGCAAAAATCCTTCAGAATATGTGGAAAGGTGAAGCAAACCACCCCAGAGGAAGGTAAGTTGATCATCTGAAATTCTTGTGGGAACAATAAATAAAGGAGAAAGGATACCCGAGTTCAAAACGGTGTCCTCAAGTCATACTAGTTCCCTGAGCAACCAAATCTCGAGGACGAGATTTCTTTAAGGGGGAGGTTTGTAACAGCCTGGTTTTTGGCCCTTTTCTTTTTCTTTTGTTTTATTTGTTTTTTGCTCTGCTTTTCTTTTTGGAGTGGTTCTGTGGCCTTGCCACCTGGGAAATCATCCTCATTACCCCTCCCAAGTGGCTCATCATTCTCAACTCTTGCCAAGATCATGTCACTTCACTCCTTGACCAAACCCTAAAGTCTTTTTCTAGGGAATATTCCTTTTTCTATTAAAGGAATAAACCTATGTGCCCTAGGTTGTGAAGCAACCTATATTTCCGTCCATCCAAAAATTCCCAAATAATTCTCATAATTCCTTTGGGTCATATGTAGCTCAAATATGCCCAAACATTTACTTGGCCAGTTCAAAAATAATTCCTCAATAATTATTCTTCCTTTCTGCCCTGAATGGCACTTTGTGAAGGAAGTGTCATTTATATTTTTCCTAGTGGCACCCAACCTTTTTGGGCATGTTTATATGTCCAAATAATTTCCTCATGCATAAGTTCAACTTTATTTGCCTAGCCAATCTTCCTCAGTGAATTTTCAAAGTTTCTGTCAGACAAAAGGCTTTGTGAAGTACTAGCTAGGAGTCTCAAAATGAATTGAACTTTTGAAAACTCCTTAATGTGCTCATATTAACGCCCTTCACCCATTTGCAGCCTCATCCACTCATCTATGTGAGCACAGGAGCAAATCTTTGATTCTGGCAATATTTTCAGGTTGTGAAGCAAGTGTATTTTATATTGCTTCAAAAATCCTGAAAAATTACCAGATCATTCTTATACCCATAAGACCTCTCTCCACCAAATTTGGCATCATCATTGATCCATTTGATTACCAAAATTATTTCAAGTTTCTGGACATAAATGATGTTTGTGAAGCAAGTGCCATTTTGGTTTGTCCATTTGGCATGAGCTTTTTACAGCATCTTCATATGTCCAAATAATCAAGCTTTGCCCAATCTTAGCCCAAGTTGCTACTCTATGTGAAAGCATCATCATGATCTTCATTTCTGGACCAAAAATGCAGTTGTGAAGCAACTATATTAAACCTTGGTCATAATCTTCTCAAAGTTACCAGGATGAAAGTCCTTCTTACCCTAAACCTCGCAGACAAACTCACTGGCTCCAGTTCATTTCCTGTTGATCATCAGCTCTCGTTCAAGTTTACTGCAGTAAACTTGAGATGTTGATTACCATTTCACCAGAGCGCTTTTAGCCAAACTACCACCGTAGTTGAGACCTCCCTGGATGAACTTACCCGTGGACAACAAGTTCCACCCCATCTCCCCCGCTACATGCCAGTGCACGCGGTGACCGCGTTAATGGCATTGCTACGTCTTGAGCTTGCGTTGGTTTTCCTCGAAGAGGAAAGGGTGATGCAGCAAAGTGTAGCGTAAGTATTTCCCTCAGTTTTGAGAACCAAGGTATCAATCCAGTAGGAGGCTCCTCAAAAGTCCCACGCACCTACACAAACAAACTGAGAACTCCCAACCAATGCAATAAAGGGGTTGTCAATCCCTTCACGGTCACTTGCGAAAGTGAGATCTAATAAAGATAGTATGATAAGATAAATATATTTTTGATATTTTTGTTATAGATGCAAAAAAGTAAAGATGCAAATAAAGTAGATGGAAAGCAAATATGATAAGAGATAGACCCGGGGGCCATAGGTTTCACTAGAGGCTTCTCTCAAGATAGCATAAGTATTATGGTGGGTGAACAACTTACTATCGAGCAATTGATAGAAAATCGCATAGTTATGAGATTATCTAGGCATGATCATGTATATAGGCATCACGTCCAAAACAAGTAGACCGACTCCTCCCTGCATCCACAACTATTACTCCACACATCGACCGCTACCAGCATGCATCTAGAGTATTAAGTTCATAAGAACAGAGCAATGCATTAAGCAAGATGACATGATGTAGAGGGATAAACACATGCAATAGGATATAAACCCCATCTTGTTATCCTCGATGGCAACAATACAATACGTGTCTTGCAACCCTTTCTGTCACTGGGTAAGAACACCGCAAGATTGAACCCAAAGCTAAGCACTTCTCCCATGGCAAGAAAGATCAATCTAGTAGGCCAAACCAAACTGATAATTCGAAGAATTCAGAGAAGATTCAAATATTATTCATAGATAAACTTGATCATAAACCCACAATTCATCGGATCTCGACAAACACACCGCAAAAAGAGTTTACATTGAATAGATCTCCACAAGAGAGGGGGAGAACATTGTATTGAGATCCAAAAAGAGAGAAGAAGCAATCTAGCTAATAACTATGGACCCGTAGGTCTATGGTAAACTACTCACAACTCATCGGAGGGGCCAGGATGTTGATGTAGAGGCCCTCCGTGGTTGCTTCCCCCTCCGGCAGACTGCCGGCAAGGGCTCCAAGATGGGATCTCGTGTATACAGAAGGTTATGGCGGTGGAAATTGTGTTTCGTGGTGCTCCTGGATGTTTTCGGGGTATGTAGGTATATATAGGAGGAAGAAGTACGTCGGTGGCCGCCCGAGTGGCCCACGAGATAGGGGGCGCGCCCTACAGGGGGGCGCCCTCCTATCTCGTGGGGCCCTTGGAGCTTTCTTGACTTGCACTCCAGGCTCTCCGGATCATATTTGTTCCAAAAATAACGCTCCCGAAGGTTTCATTCCGTTTGGACTCTGTTTGATATTCCTCTTCTTCGAAATACTGAAATAGGCAAAAAACGGCAATATGGGATGGGCCTCCGATTAGTAGGTTAGTCCCAAAAATGATATACAAGTGTAAAATAAAGCCCATGAACATCCAAAAGGGGTAATATAATAGCATGGAACGATCAAAAATTATAGATACGTTGGAGACGCATCAATCATCCCCAAGCTTAGTTCCTGCTCGTCCTCGAGTAGGTAAATGATAAAAAAGAAATTTTTGATGTGGAATGCTACCTAGCATAATTCATAATGTAATTTTCTTTATTGTGGCATGAATATTCAGATCCAAATGAATACAAAATAAAAGTTCATATTGACATAAGAAATAGTAATACTTCAAGCATACTAATCAAAGTAATCATGTCTTCTCAAAATAACATGGCTAAAGAGAGTTATCCCTACAAAATCATATAGTCTGGCTATGCTCTATCTTCATCACACAAAGTATTTAATCATGCACAACCCCGATGACAAGCCAAGCAATTGTTTCATACTTTAATAATCTCAAACTTTTTCAACTTTCACGCAATACATGAGTGTGAGCCATGGACATAGCACTATATGTGGAATAGAATGCTGGTTGTGGAGAAGACAAAAAGGAGAAGATAGTCTCACATCAACTAGGCGTATCAACGGGCTATGGAGATGCACATTAATAGATATCAATGTGAGTGAGTAGGGATTTCCATGCAACGGATGCACTAGAGCTATAAATATATGAAAGCTCAACAAAAGAAACTAAGTGGGTGTGCATCCAACTCGCTTGCTCACGAAGACCTAGGGCACTTTGAGGAAGCCCATCATTGGAATATACAAGACAAGTTCTATAATGAAAAATTCCCATTAGTATATGAAAGTGACAACATATGAGACTCTCTATCATGAAGATCATGGTGCTATTTTGAAGCACAAGTGTGGAAAAAGAGATAGTAGCATTGCCCTTCTCTCTTTTTCTCTCATTTTTTTCTTTTTCTCTTTTTTTTCTTTGGCCTTTTTTTTCTTTTTTTAGCCTTTCTCTTTATTTTATTTTCCTTTTTCTTTTTTTTTCTTTTTGTAAAGTCCGAAGTCTCATCCCTACTTGTGGGGGAATCATAGTCTCCATCATCCTTTCTCACTAGGACAATGCTCTAATAGTGAAGATCATCACACTTTTATGGATTTACAACTTGAAGCGAGAACAAGATATGACTCTATGTGAATGCCTCCGGCGGTGTACCGGGATATGCAATGAATCAAGAGCAACATGTATGAAAATTATGAAGGTGGCCTTGCCATAAATACAATGTCAACTACATAATCATGCAAAAAGCAATATGACAAAAGTAATGTGTGTCATATGAACGGAACGGTGGAAAGTTGCATGGCAATATATCTCGGAATGGCTATGGAAATGCCATAATAGGTAGGTATGGTGGCTGTTTTGAGGAAGGTAAATGGTGGGTGTATGGTACCGGCGAAAATTGCGCGATACAAGAGAGGCTAGCAATGGTGGAAGGGTGAAAGACTGCGTATAATCCATGGACTCAACATTAATCAAAAGAACTCATATACTTGTTGCAAAAAATTTAGAAGTCATCAAAAACCAAAGTACTACGTGCATGCTCCTAGGGGGATAGATTGGTAGGAAAAGACCATCGCTCGTCCCTGACCACCACTCATAAGGAAGACGATCAATAAATAAAATTGTGCTCCAACTTCATCACAAAGCGGTTCACCATACGTGCATGCTACGGGAATCACAAACTTTAACACAAGCATTCTTTAAATTCATAATCACCCAACTAGCATGACTTTAATATCACTACCTCCATATCTCAAAACAATTATCAAGCATCAAATTGATCATAGCATCCAATTCACTTTCTATGATAGTTTTTATTATACCCAACTTGGATGATCATCATTCTAGGACCAACTTTATGATAATAGCAAATACCATGCTGTTCCAAAAGACTCTCAAAATGATATAAGTGAAGCATGAGAGACTAGCAATTTCTTCAAAATTAAGACACCACCATTCTCTAAAAGATATAAGTGAAGCACTAGAGCAAAAACTATCATGCTCAAAAGATATAAGTGAAGCACATAGAGTATTCTTGCAAATTCTAATAAAATAGGCTTCTCCCAAACGGTGTGTACAGCAAGGATGATTGTGGTAAACTAAAAAGCAAAGACTAATATAATACACGACGCTCCAAGCAAAACACATATCATGTAGTGAATAAAAATATAGCTCCAAGTAAAGTTACCAATGAACAAAGACGAAAGAGGGGATGCCTTCCCGCGGCATCCCCAAGCTTAGGATTTTGGTTATCCTTGAATATCTTGGGGTGCCATAAGCATCCCCAAGCTTAGGCTCTTGCCACTTCTTATTCCATAGTCCATAAAAGCTTTACCCAAAACTTGAAAACTTCACAACACAAAACTCAACAGGAAATCTTATAAGCTCCGTTAGTGAAAGAAAACAAAACCACCACATAAGGTACTGCAATGAACTCATTATTTATTTAATTTGGTGTTAAACTTATTGTATTCCAACTTCTTTATGGTTTATAATCTAATTTACTAGCCATAGATGCATTGAAATAAGCAAACAACACACGAAAAACAGAATCTGTCAAAAACAGAACAGTTTGTAGCAATCTGTAACTAACGAAAACTTATGGAACCCTAAAAATCCTACCAAAATAGGAAGTCCTGTAAAATTTGTATATTGAACAGAAGCAAAAAGAATCAACACAGAATGACGTTCCTGTGATTTAACAAAATTATATTCGTGCCTGCAAAGTTTCTGTTTTTCAGCAGAATCAAATCAACTATCATCGTAGGTTATCCTATAGGTTCTACTTGGCACAAACACTAACTTAAAGATAAAAACACATCTAACCAGAAGGTAGATGCAAGATTTATTACTAAACAGGAGCGAAAACAAAAAACATAAAGAAAAATTGGGTTGCCTCCCAACTAGCGCTATTATTTAACGCCCCTAGCTAAGCATAAAAACAAAGATAGATCTAACGAGTGGCATCTTTGGCACTAAATTCATCAATAGCGCGTTTGTGATCTCTATGGATTTTTTTCCCTTTTAGTATTGGCTAAACCTTTAGGCAAAAATTCAAGAAATTCATTGGTAGCAAAAGGTTCCTTAACGATAGAAAGGCAATTGGGAAGAACACTTATGGATTTGAGATCCGCATCTCCCTTACTAGAAGATTCACCCTTATTTTTAGGAACATAAATAAACTTGGCAATTTTAGTAGGGGGTTTTGGAGTGTTTTTTATGGGGGAAAACACGGAACCCAAGTTTGTAATGATATCCTCAAGTTTACTGATTCTAGAAGAGTCTAGATCTATTTTTTCATTGACTATAGGTTCTTTCTCCTTAAGATTTTTCAAAGTAACTCCTACCCTAGATCCAAACTGGGGAATGTGATTATGAATATTTTTATCCAAATTTTCAATCAAATCAACAGTGGCAATTTTATTTTCAATAATCTCAAGCCGTTGCATCACATGTTCTAGAGTTAAAACCGTTCCATTAACCAAAAAGGTGGTGGGCCAAACAAATCTAACATAGCATTATAAGCATCAAAAGTATGGCTACTCATAAAATCACCTCCGGTAGCAATATCAAGAACACATCTATTCCAAAGAGTAATGCCTACATAAAAATTGCGGAGAAGAACGGAAGTAGCAAGCTTCCTAGTAGCTTTACATTGGGCATTGCAAATTCTATGCCAAGCATCTTTTAAACTTTCCCTCTCCCTTTGTTTAAAATTGTGAATTTCTTGCTCGGGAGTGAGAATAAAGATAGGAGGACTAGCCATAATGACAAGGTAAATGAACTAACACGCGAGCAAACAGAAAAACGGCAAGCGAAAAGAGATGAGGAGATTGGGAAAGAGAGGGCGAATAAAACGGCAAGGGTGAAGTGGGGGAGAGGAAAACAAGAGGCAAATGGTAAATAATGTAAATGCGGGGGAGATGGGTTTGTGATGGGTACTTGGTATGTCTTGACTTGAGCGAAGACCTCCCCGGCAATGGCGCCAGAAATCCTTCTTGCTACGTCTTGAGCTTGCGTTGGTTTTCCTCGAAGAGGAGAGGGTGATGCAGCAAAGTGTAGCGTAAGTATTTCCCTCAGTTTTGAGAACCAAGGTATCAATCCAGTAGGAGGCTCCTCAAAAGTCCCACGCACCTACACAAACAAACTGAGAACTCGCAACCAACGCAATAAAGGGGTTGTCAATCCCTTCACGGCCACTTGCGAAAGTGAGATCTAATAAAGATAGTATGATAAGATAAACATATTTTTGGTATTTTTGATATAGATGCAAAAAAGTAAAGATGCAAATAAAGTAGATGGAAAGCAAATATGATAAGAGATAGACCCGGGGGCAATAGGTTTCACTAGAGGCTTCTCTCAAGATAGCATAAGTATTACGGTGGGTGAACAAATTACTGTCGAGCAATTGATAGAAAAGCGCATAGTTATGAGATTATCTAGGAATGATCATGTATATAGGCATCACGTCCAAAACAAGTAGACCGACTCCTTCCTGCATCTACTGATATTACTCCACACATCGACCGCTATCCAGCATGCATCTATAGTATTAAATTCATAAGAACAGAGCAACGCATTAAGCAAGATGACATGATGTAGAGGGATAAACACATGCAATTTGATATAAAACCCATCTTGTTATCCTCGATGGCAACAATACAATACGTGTCTTGCAACCCTTTATGTCACTGGGTAAGAACACCGCAAGATTGAACCCAAAGATAAGCACTTCTCCCATGGCAAGAAAGATCAATCTAGTAGGCCAAACCAAACTGATAATTCGAAGAGACTTGCAAAGATAACTCAATCATACATAAAAGAATTCAGAGAAGATTCAAATATTATTCATAGATAAACTTGATCATAAACCCACAATTCATCGGATCTCGACAAACACACTGCAAAAAGAGTTTACATCGAATAGATCTCCACAAGAGAGGGGGAGAACATTGTATTGAGATCCAAAAAGAGAGAAGAAGCCATCTAGCTAATAACTATGGACCCGTAGGTCTATGGTAAACTACTCACAACTCATCGGAGGGGCAAGGATGTTGATGTAGAGGCCCTTCGTGGTTGCTTCCCCCTCCGGCAGAGTGCCGGCAAGGGCTCCAACATGGGATCTCGCGGATACAGAAGGTTACGGCAGTGGAAATTGTGTTTCGTGGTGCTCCTGGATGTTTTCGGGGTACGTAGGTATATATAGGAGGAAGAAGTACGTCGGTGGCCGTCCAAGGGGCCCACAAGACAGGGGGCGCACCCTACAGGGGGGTGCCCTCCTATCTCGTGGGGCCCTTGGAGCTTTCTTGACTTGCACTCCAGGCTCTCCGGATCAGATTTGTTCCAGAAATAACGCTCCCGAAGGTTTCATTCCGTTTGGACTCCGTTTGATATTCCTTTTCTTCGAAATAATGAAATAGGCAAAAAACAGCAATATGGGCTGGGCCTCCGGTTAGTAGGTTAGTCCCAAAAATGATATAGAAGTGTAAAATAAAGCCCATAAACATCTAAAAGGGGTAATATAATAGCATGGAACAATCAACAATTATAGATACGTTGGAGACGTATCAGGCACCACTGTGCACACGCCCTGTGTGAAGTGGCCGTTTCCAGTGGGTGTTTGTGCTTCGACACCTCCTCCTCTCGTCACCTTCGCGCGCGTGAGCGTGTCCAGCAGCTGGCCCGCATCGTCGCCGTTCCCCTGGACCCCTCTCCCCCTCCGTTCGTTTCCTCACCGGCGCTCACCGACGCTCGCCGCCGAACGCCCACAGGTGCACAATGCCCCGACGTGTTTTAATGGTGCTCGGCTTCTTCGTCTGCTCCCCGGTGTCGTCTACCTTTCCGTGATCCCTGCATCAATGCTTCGTCATCTTCCCATGCCCACCCATGCTCGCTGAGCTAGCTAGAGCTTTGGCCGAGCTCGAGCGGTGGCACTCGGCCTCGGCCTCCCTCGCCCGCCTATAAATGGCCCTCCCCTCAGCCTCCCGAGCACACCACTCGCCTCCCCTCACTCCTCTAGACCTCCCCAGCCTTTCACCCGAGCTCGAGAGCCTCTGCTCAACCCCCATGGCCACCGTGCCCGCCGTCGGCCTCGGCCTAAATTGGCTCAATCCGAGCCCTCCCCTTCCTTTCTTCCACCACCAGTAGAACCCCTCCACTCCGACGAGTCTCCCCTACCCATCCCCTCATCATCGGAGCCCTCGAGGCCGCGTCATCCCCAAGTTGGTCGCCGCCCTCGCCCTCTGCCTCCGAGTGGTGCCGTGGCCATGCTCTTCCCCGGCGCCTGCTGCTGCTCTAGGAGGGATCAGCACCTCCTACCAAGCCCACCGGTGGCTTCGCCCTCGCCGGAGACGGCCGGAGCTGGCCAAGCCCGTCGCTGTTCGCTCCTCCCCTGCCTCGCCTTTGCTTCTGGTCGGGTGAGTAGGGGAAGAAGACGACCGAGCCATGCAAGGCGGGCCCCGCGTTGCCTCGACCCCACCGGTCAGCCTAACAGGGTGTTGACCCTGGTGCCCACGTGGATAAGTGACGGGCCCCGCCCCGCCCCGACCCCACCTGGCAGCCTCACGCGTTGACCCGCCCCCGCCACGTCAAATAAGTGGAAACGATTTCTGTTTTACGTTTTCAACTTCTGAAAGCGTATTTCTAACTTTACGCCTCTGCCTTATCCACTCAGGGACCCGTCTGTGAATATTCTTTTTGCAGAAAAGTCCCTGATCTTCTACACCTCATAACTTTTCAACCGTAACTCCAAATGAGTTGAATCCAAAGCCCACTTCTTTGTTTCATCGAGCCCGTTCTGTTGGCCACCCTTTCACCATGTTTTGACATTCTGAAAATGACTATTATGCCCTTGCCCTTATTCAGCCCGCTTCGAGAGAGTACGATTTTCGGCGATTCGTTCCGCGAGTTTCTCACACTTTCTCCCGATGATTTCTTCCACCCCAGGCAAGCCACACCCTCCATTTGCATCATTGTAATGCAGTGACATGGTTTAATTTGTTTAAACTTGTTTAAAATATTGTTTTAGCTACTTGTGATTTGTGCATGGCATTTTCTCGGAGTATTATTTTGATCTTGTTCATGCCATGCTATTGTTTGGATTACTAGGAGTTATGTTTGTAGTTGATGAGTATCATATTGCCATTGGAGTATTAGTGGTTGATATTATGATTGTTTTCATGATGATATCTGTTATTATATTTTGGAGAATTACTTTGGATGTCATGCTGCCTTTGGATTATTAGTGGTTAGTACGATTATTTTCATGATGCTAGTCGATGTTCTGTTGCTTGGAGTATTAATTTTGGAGATGATGTTTACATTTGGATCTTAGCTGGATAGCTTTGTTCTGGTTATTGGAGTAGTAGAGTTATTGTTTTCAGATTCATCATAATAGAAATATTATGCTATCTTTGGAGTATTTTGATATGATGATATTATGCTCAGATTATTTGTTGGATATTGCTATGACTTGGATTATAGTTTGATAGTTGATATCGGAGTATCAGTTATCACAATTCTATTTTTGGGGATAAATTCCGTCATTAAGTTGGTCAGGTGCCACCGAACCGGGCTTTCTCCAGTGCAACCACATTTGCCTTTATGGGAAGGCCCTAATGCGATGATATTGCCGTGTCTCTCGCCGGTGCCTCCAATGAGGGAAGGTTATGGGCGCGCGCTACCCTAATCAGGTAGGCGGACATAAGCCTTGTGTGCCCATTGTTGTTGTTATGTGCACATGTCCCCGTTTGGGACGGTTTACTATTTTGGCCACGATGGTGGCCATTGGTGTATTTGGTAGACACGGGGCCACCCAGGACTAGCCCAGTGGGGAGTGAGTCGGAGTGGCCGGGAGAGTGTCATGGCAGTAGATCAGTTTTGTCGGAATGCCGTTGGTCCACCCGAATGGGAGTGCGAGGCCATGGGTTCCGTGGTGTGGGTAAAGTGCGCTGCCTCTGCAGAGTGTGTTTGTTTAAACTATTGATAGCCGCGTCCTCGGTCATGGGCATGGGTTCGTACTAGGTCACACTGTTCGATCAACACTCACATGATGGAATGACTTATATGTGATTTATATGTTGACCTTTTGAGCAGTACAGATTGGCAGGATGTTGATGATGATGTTGGGGGCCAAGTGTTGGTCATGGTAAGTGATCGCTGGAAAGATCACCATTTGAGACCAAGTGTTGGTCATGGTTGTGATCGCCAGAAAGATCACCATTTGAGACCAAGTGTTGGTCATGGTTGTGATCACCGGAAAGATCACCATTTGGTTTTGATCACGAGGTGATCGAGATGGTATATTGCTTGGCCAGTTAGCCTAGAGAGATATGGTTATGGAGATCTGAGATGGTGATTTATCAGTATTGTAGTAGTTTCATATTATGCTTAGTAGTTGCTATTGTATCATGGTAACTGTTAATTTAATTAACCTCCTTAATGCTATATTGTTGTCTTGCCTCGATGTTTTTGGTTGTTGTGAGCTTGCAAGTACATTCAATGTAATGACCTGGCGTGTCATGCCAGATTGCAGGTGATGTTGTGGTTGCTTGATTGCTTGTCGTGGTTTCCGTTCGTGCGAGCTAGATCATGTCCCAGCCAGAGTCCCTGCGGAGTGGAGTTCACCACCTTCGTCATTGTTCTGCTGCTAGAAGATTTCCGCTGCTTCGAGTTGTTCCGCTGCTAGCATAGAGCAAGTGTAGTATCGCAGGCATAGTGTCGCCATGTTGATGTGCTTCTTTGTAACATCAGACCTGTGTATTATTATTCTTGTAATAAGAGCTGATTTGTTCTATGTCAAGCAGTGTCGTATTCCAGAGACTTCTCCTTGATCTCTGGGCTAGAATCCGTGGCGTTCCGGTTTCTCTGAGCCGGGGTGCCACATATCCAACTTCCATAATTGCTCTTGTAAGTTGGATTAGTGCCTTCTCGATGCATTCATTGTTGATCTGCGGAGGCTCAATCTTGCGTGCTTCTTTCTTCTTTGAGTGTAAAGAAGTAGACGTTGCTTCCTCGCATCTAGTCTCATGTCTAGCCTCTATTCTATCAACAAGTGCACTAGTCTCATCTCTAGCCTCTATGCTAGCTAAAAGTGCTAGAACATCTACTCCCTCCATCCCAAAATTCTTATCTTCAATTTGTCTAGATACGGATGTATCTAATACTAAAAACGTGACTTGATACATCCGTATTTAGACAGATTTAAGACACGAATTTTGGGTCGGAGGGAGTACTAAATTGCGCTCTATAAATATATCAATGCACTCTTCTTCCCAATAACAAAACTTGCATCCATTATACACAATAAAATTTTAAGTTGGCACAACTTGTCTAATCCGAGAGCACAACCGAAGATTTGCTCGAGTTCTTCCTCCTTTTGCCGACATACGGGACATCCAGCATCCAGGTCATGTCATGCAAGAAAATGGAGTGGTAGCTGAAGCCACGTGATGTGCATCTTGGGTTAAACAGTAAATAGAATCTTACTACTCTTGAGTAACTCCAAAAGCGGCCACCGAAGATCTTTATTGGATTTGTTTTTCATCACCAGCATATCGAGGTGAAAGATGTGCAGGTTTAGTGGGTCCTCTTGCATTTTCACTGACATGTGGGACCGCATATGAGCAAACAGACGATGGGCTCCACGCGTCTGCTGGTTGGCTGAGAAGAGAGATAGAGGAGGGCTGAGCACGGACTCCAGAAAATTTGTTCTACGTAACCAGCACCTCGATATAGGCTTGATATAGTGGGGTGGCATGGGCCATAACTAGTATTCACGTCTAGCAGTATGGCACACGCCACCCACACGAGTCCCATCCGACACCAATTTTCTTGGAGTCCATGCTACAACCATCTCTTCTCCCTCCTGTTTTCTCAGCCATCGCGTGGTGGGCGGGGTGGTGGTTTGCCGATAGTCGGTTTGCTCAACTGCGGTCCCACTTGTAAGTGAAAATGCAACACAGCACGCATTCCCCCTTGAGTGACGTGCCGGACCAACCGTGTGGGGGTGCGACGTGAACACTGCAGGCCTTTCCTTTTGAACTTGTAACTTGTAAAATTTGGTTCTGCTCCATGGCGCGACCGATTGATAGAAATAACAATTTTCCCTAGAGTAATGAGAAGTTTGGTTCTAGCGTGGTTCATGCGTGGAGTACGTACAAAAATTATGAAGTTGATGCTAAAGGTAAGATAATTACTAGTAGTACCATATACTACTACATGGATTTGACGGAAAGATAAAGATACATACGGATCCATCAACGACATCCTCACGCCCTAGTGCACTGGGTCAGCAAACGACGTGTGAGGATCAGCAGCGTTGGCGGCGAGCTCAACGTGCTTCTGAACAATGCCATCCAAGGTTGCCCTGCAGTCTAAGAAGGCCAGCGTCCTATCGTCCTCCTCTTGCGTGTAGTAGTCCTTGTGGATGATTTGCGCGTAGACGTGGGTGATTATCTCGATGGTGTGTTGATGCGCCAGGCGCTGCGCGGCGAGCGCGATCTCGAGGTGGACATTCTCCAGCACGACGGCGGGCAGTCGCAGGGCCACTAGTGTGTCGAAGAGGTTGTCACCATAGAGGCCATTGAGGGTGGCGGGCATCGCAGAGCCTGGGCGCGTGGGCTGGAGGCGTACATCAAGGTCGTCCGCGAGCTTCATGACAACGGTGAACTTGTTGAGGATGCCAACGAGGACCTCGTCGAACAAGGAGACGAAGTTGTCGTCCAAGCGGCCCCTCGCCCTGGTAGCCTCAAGCACTACCTGGAGACATTCCTCGGTGCCGGGCCACAGGCCGGCATCGTGGACCATCTTGCACAACTGTTGATGCTCGCGCTCACCGCCTTCATGGGTCTAGCTTTCAGTCAACTTATCTTGCGATTGGAGTGATCACTCTTGCCCTTGGTTAGGGTGCGTAGGTGCGTAGGATTTCGTGATAGATTGGACTGGCGGGGAGCCTTTATATGAGAAGTGCAGACTGCGTTGAATTCACGTATGTGTTGGCCATCTACTCCTCGGCCCTCTACTGCACCTGCCTTTGGCTGTATGACAGGTGGGCCAGCCACCCGTTGGGCCCATGTGTCATACACCCAAAGGCAGGTGCGTAAGTCAATGAAGCTGCGTCCCCCTCCGTGCCGGTGCAGTATAGTCATCTCACCGGAACTCTAGTTGGGGCCAAACGAGAGAACTTTGATGTTTACCAGTTTATTGGTCCCCTTTGCATTTTCTGCCAAGTTTTAACCTTTGATTTAACTATTAAATTGTTAATGCATGTAACCAAAAATGTTGTGTAAGTCACCTTACGAAAACCAAATAATCCCAAAACACTTAGGCACGGTACATTAACTCCCTCCTCGTTTCTTATTTCGTGACATATCAACCAATGAGAGATGTGGGTCGTGCATGCTTTCAATGACTTGAGACTACCAAACATGACATGCAGTGGTTAGTTCATTGCATGTAACCCTATTAATTAGCAAAAAGACATTAAGTTCTCTAGCCGATAGGAATAAAACAATACACCATTGATAACCCACAACTGTAGGGGATCGCAACAGCTTTCAAGGGTAAAGTATTCAACCCAAATTTATTGATTCGACACAAGGGGAGCCAAAGAATATTCTTGAGTATTAGCAGTTGAGTTGTCAATTCAACCACACCTAGATAACTTAGTATCTGCAGCAGAGTATTTAGTAGCAAAGTAGTATGATAATAAAAGTAACGATAGCAAAAGTAATGTTTTTGGGTTTTGTAGTGATTGTAACAATAGCAATGGAAAAGTAAATAAGCGAAGCACAAGATGTGAAAAGCTCGTAGGCATTGGATCAGTGATGGATAATTATGTTGGATGCGATTCCTCATGTAATAGCTATAACATAGGGTGACACAGAACTAGCTCCAATTCATCAATGTAATGTAGGCATGTATTCTGAATATAGTCATACGTGCTTATGGAAAAGAACTTGCATGGCATCTTTTGTCCTACCCTCCCGTGGCAGCGGGGTCCTAGCGGAAACTAAGGCCTCCTTTTAATAGAGAACCGGAACAAAGCATTAGCACATAGTGAATACATGAACTCCTCAAACTATGGTCATCACCGAGAAGTATCCCAATTATTGTCACTTCGGGTTTGTCGGATCATAACACATAATAGGTGACTATAGACTTGCAAGATAGGATCAAGAACACACATATATTCATGAAAACATAATAGGTTCAGATCTGAAATCATGGCACTCGGGCCCTAGTGACAAGCATTAAGCATAGCAAAGTCATAGCAACATCAATCTCAGAACATAGTGGATACTAGGGATCAAACCCTAACAAAACTAACTTGATTACATGATAAATCTCATCCAACCCATCGCCATCCAGCAAGCCTATGATGGAATTACTCACGCACGGCGGTGAGCATCATGAAATTGGTGATGGAGGATGGTTGATGATGACGACGGCGGTGAATCCCCCTCTCCGGAGCCCCGAACGAACTCCAGATCAGCCCTCTCGAGAGAGATTAGGGCTTGGTGTCGGCTCCGTATCGTAAAACGCGATGAAGCTTTCTCCCTGATTTTTTTCTCCGCGAGACGGAATATATGGAGTTGGAGTTGAGGTCGGCAGAGCCTCAGCGGGCCCACGAGTCAAGGGGGCGTGCCTAGGGGGGTGGGCACGCCCCCCACCCTCGTGGACAGGGTTTGGGGCCCCTGGTCTTGATTCTTTCACCAGTATTTTTTATATTTTCCAAAAAGTGCCTCCGTGGATTTTCAGGATATTCCGAGAACTTTTGTTTTCTACACATAAAATAACATCATGGCAGTTCTGCTGAAAACAGCGTCAGCCCAGGTTAGTTTCATTCAAATCATGCAAGTTAGAGTCCAAAACAAGGGCAAAAGTGTTTGGAAAGGTAGATACGTTGGAGACGTATCAACTCCCCCAAGCTTAAACCTTGGCTTGTCCTCAAGCAATTCAGTTGATAGACTGAAAGTGATAAAGAAAAACTTCTACAACTCTGTTTGCTCTTGTTGTTGTAAATATGCAAAGCCAACATTTAGGTTTCAGCAAATATTATGAACTAACCATACTCACAATAACACCTAGGTCTCACAATTACTCATATCAATAGCATAATCAGCTAGCGAGCCATAATAATAAAACTCGGATGACAACACTTTCTCAAAACAATCATAACATGATATAACAAAATGGTATCTCGCTAGCCCTTTCTGAGACCGCAAAACATAAATGCAGAGCACCTTTAAAGATCAAGGACTGACTAAACATTGTAATTCATGGTAAAAGAGATCCAGTCAAGTCATACCCACTATAAACCAATAGTAATGAATGCAAATGACAGTGTGCTCTCCAGCGGGTGCTTTTAATAAGAAGGTGATGACTCAACATAAAAGTAAATAGATAGGCTGAGGGAGTCCTGGACTAGGGGGTGTCTGGATAGCCGGACTATCATCATCGGCCGGACTCCAAGACTATGAAGATATAAGATTGAAGACTTCGTCCCGTGTCCGGATGAGACTTTCCTTGGCGTGGAAGGCAAGCTTGGCAATATGGATATGTAGAGCTCCTACCATTGTAACCGACTCTGTGTAACCCTAGCCCTCTCCGATGTCTATATAAACCGGAGGGTTTTAGTCCATAGGACGAACAACCATTACAACAATCATACCATAGGCTAGCTTCGAGGGTTTAGCCTCCTTGATCTCGTGGTAGATCCACTCTTGTACTACCCATATCATCAATATCAATCAAGCAGGAGTAGGGTTTTACCTCCATCGAGAGGGCCCGAACCTGGGTAAAAACATCGTGTCCCTTGTCTCCTGTTACCATCCGCCTAGACGCACAGTTCGGGACCCCCTACCCGAGATCCGCCGGTTTTGACACCGACATTGGTGCTTTGATTGAGAGTTCCTCTGTGCCGTCGCGATCAGGAAGGATGCCGCTTCCCGTCTTTAAAGATGGTATCATCGCCAAAGGAGCCTTGGCCGCCGGCCAAACTATCCAGCTAGGCGGTTTTCTCATGACCGCCTGTTCGGCCACCGCTTCGGCGGGTCATCAAAAGCAATCTTCTCGTCAACTCGGAATTCGCCGAGCAGCTGGATCCAATAGAGCTCTCATCCATAAACGGGCTCTTGGATCGCATCACCGCCCTGGGAGTCGCTACAGACTACGATCAAATTGGGCTTAAAACCGATCTGAGAGAGATTAACTCTCCCCAGGTTACCCACCATGTTGCGGTGGTAGAGGAACAACGCGGCGACTCTTCTTCTGTATTGAAAGCTAGTTATGTCCGGACTCCCGAACCCTCCATGCCGGATCCCCGCGGAGGGACGGATGTCGATCAAGTACTAAACCTAAAGTCAGGCAGCGGACCGGACTCGTTGGACAACGTCCAGCAATCCAAGCTTCCAGATTCGGAAATTTTTCGGCCTTTGAGCCTCAAGATGGGCAGGGTTCCGGACTCAATTCCGCCCACCCACCCAAACATATGCGATCTATCTCAAATCAAGATGGCGGAGGCGGACCAAGCCGCAACGGCATTCATTACTCCATACGGACCATTCTGCTTCAACGTGATGCCCTTCGGACTCAAAAACGCCAGCGCAACATATCAGCGCATGATTCAGACATGTCTGGCTACCCAGATCGGCAAAATAGTAGAGGCATACGTAGACGACGTGGTCGTCAAAACCAAACACGTCGAAACTCTAGTAGACAATTTGAGGCTCACATTCGACAACTTCCGAGCATATGACATTAAGCTGAACCCGGAAAAATGCGTTTTTGGCGTACCAGCCGGAAAGCTCCTGGGCTTCATTGTATCCGGTAGAGGAATTGAAGCAAACCCAGCCAAAATCCGAGCTCTGTCATAGCTGGATATTCCAAAAGACCTCAAACAAATACAAAAATTGACTGGATGTGTGGCAGCTCTAAGCCGCTTCATCTCCCGTTTGGGAGAAAAGGCACTGCCCCTCTATCGCCTCCTCAGGCGCACCGAACACTTCGAATTGACGAATGCTGCCACTGCCGGACTCGAAGAAATAAAGGCCATATTGGCAACAAATCCGGTCCTGGCCGCGCCTAACTTGGGCGAACCAATGTTGTTATATATCGCGGCAACACATCAAGTTGTAAGCGCGGTACTCGTCGTCGAACGAGAAACAGAAGGGCATAAATTCCCTCTTCAAAAACCAGTGTACTACGTATCCACTGTCTTAACTCCCTGCAAGTCCCGGTACCCGCATTATCAAAAGATAGCATACGCGGTGTTCATGGCATCCTGGAAGCTGCGACACTACTTTCAAGAGTGTTCGATAACAGTGGCCTCCGAAGTACCCCTCAACGACATCATAAACAACCGCGACGCGACGGGCAGGATTGCAAAATGGGCCATTGAGCTCTTACCATTTGACATAACCTACAAACCACGGCGAGCTATAAAGTCGCAAGTCCTGGCTAACTTCGTTGTTGAATGGACTGAAGCCGAACTCCCTAAAGAGTATGGCACATACTCCAATTGGATCATGCATTTCGACGACTCTAAAGTGTTGGCCGACTTGGGGGCTGGCGTCGTTTTGACGTCCCCAACCGGAGACACAGTCCAATACGTACTTCAAATAATGTACACAGACTCCAACAACGCAGCCGAATACGAGGCCCTTCTACACGGTCTCCGGATGGAAATCTCCATGGGCATTCAATGCCTCGAGGTACGCGGGGATTCAAACCTCGCAATATCACAAGTAAACGGAGACTTCGATGCCAAAGATCCGAAAATGGCAGCCTACCGTAACGCTGTCTTAAAACTGTCAGCTCGGTTCGAAGGACTCGAATTCCACCATGTAGTCCGAGATAATAACCAGGCGGCCGACGTGTTGGCACGTATCGGCGCAAAGAGCGACGCCGTCCCTCCAAACATCTTCCTGGAGCGGCTCTTTAAGCCATCCGTTGTATGGGAAGAGGAGTCCGGAAACAACAATCCGGAACCAACCGCACCGCCCAACGCCGAACATTCTGACACAACCGGTGGCTCAGCCAATGACATAACACCTTCCGCCCACGAAATAATGGCAGTCATTGCCCCGTGGACGGAACCATTCCTAGCCTACTTAATTAGGCAGGAACTTCCCAAAGACCAAAATGAGGCCTGCTGCATAGTTCGGCGATCTAAAGCCTACAAGGTCCATGAGGGGGAACTTTATAAGAAAAGCACAACCGGAGTCCTTCAAAGGTGTATCTCCGAAGAGGAAGGGCGAAATCTTCTGGCTGAAATTCACGCCGGACTAGGCGGACACCACGCTGCAGCCCGGGCCCTTGTAGGTAAGGCCTTCCGTACAGGATTTTATTGGCCGACAGCCCGGGCAGATGCTCAGGACTTAGTCCAACGATGCGTCGGTTGTCAGCTCTTTTCTAATCAGAGCCACTTGCCACCCACCGCCCTCAAAACTATACCCATCACCTGGCCGTTTGCGGTCTGGGGGCTGGACATGGTCGGACCCCTTAAAGGGGGAACCCACAAGCAAAAATACCTATTGGTCATGGTAGACAAATTCACCAAATGGATAGAGGTCAAGCCAGTTAAAACGGCCGAATCCGGACCTGTGATAGACTTCATATCGGGGTTAGTACACCGTTACGGTGTCCCCCACAGCATCATCACCGATAACGGCACGAACTTCACGGCCGACGAGGTTAAACTCTGGTGCAAAAATATGGGCATTAAACTCGACTACGCTTCAGTCTATCACCCTCAAACCAACGGTCAAGTTGAATGAGCAAATGGTCTAATCATGAGCGGCATCAAACCCAGATTAGTGCGGTCCCTTACGGAATCTAACACGCACTGGGTAGAGGAGCTCGACTCTGTACTCTGGGGGCTGCGTACCACGCCAAACCGTACTACCGGGTTCACGCCATTTTTTATGGTATACGGCGCAGAGGCAGTTTTGCCCTGCGATATAATTCATGACTCACCTCGAGTGCGCATGTACGAAGAAAGAGAAGCCGAGTTGGATCGGCAGGACAGCTTGGACGCATTAGTGGAGGAGCCCGACGTGGCAAAGGCTCGTTCCGAAGTACGGGCTAAAACTTACAATGTTGGCGAACTAGTTCTACGCCTGCCGGACAAGAAAAAGGACAAACTCAAGCCCAAATGGGAAGGTCCCTTCATCATCGACCAAGTCCTGACCGGCGGAGCATACCGTCTGCGAAACGCATCGGACAACCGACTCGAGCCAAACCCATGGAACGCAGCCCACCTTCAAAGATTCTACGCCTAGCGCCGGACTTAGAGTTCGTCTCCCTCCCCCGTCCGCACTTTATACTTCAGTTGCCTTTTGTTTCTCTATTTTATCCTACTCTTTTCATAATGCCCTTGAGGGCCGATTTGCGCATTGTTCGCACATACTTGATGTGCTATCCGCACTCATTATACTGGGGGCTTCTTTAACAGAAGCTTACTTATACGGGCTTCATGCCCAACACATGTGTCAAACTTCCACATGTACCTTTTATTCACCATTATATGCATCGATATGACTTAAGTTTTGGCCAAGCTAGGTTGCCTGGCTCCTGTGCTTACCCCTACGTTCTCGATTGTTCGGCTAGGAGGTAAAGGGAGCACCTCTGCGATTGCTACTGCCAGGTCAGCCGGATGTGTACCTCAGACTGGGTGAAGCCGAAAGCTAGCGTTCTTAAGGGAATATTCGGTCGGTGACTTGAAAGATGATTTTTTACACATTTATTTATCTTCCCCCAGATGTTTTCCTGCTCTTTTCGCAGTCCGGACATGCACTTTAGGGCATGCCTCCCAGGGAAAGGAACCCTTAACGGAACTATTCTCCCTGGAAGATGTTTCTTACTAACCATGTAATATAACATAACTAGTTGGGCACTTGTCTGATAAAGCACTAATGACCCCTACGCCTGGTCTCCATGCATGCCCCGGTTTTTTCATAACTGAGAGGGTATCCGGACTCTAGGGTCCCGAGGTTGAAGCGAAAAGGTCGGCAAAGAGAAACGATTTACAATCCGACTAGAAGGCATTTCACATGTCATTTTAAATACATCGTCAAATCAACTGACTGTACTCCTCCTCAATCCCGTCTAACAGGTTGTCTAATTTACAGTCCCGTTGGGAATACTTAGCGGCCAACTCTACTTGGCCATACACTAAGCTCATAGGGATCTCCTTCCCATCGGGCCCCACAGGTCCGACCTCGGCCATGTGGTTTGGGTCCGCCTTCTTGTACCACGTCTTCACCATGGCCCATGCCTCCCTGGCACCTTGACGGCAGGCCGATATCTTCCATAAACGGAAGCGCTGCCGTGCTCCCTGAAGCTTCTCCGCAAGCTCTCCAAGGCCCTCGGGTAGGGAGACGGACGGCCATAAGGCCTGGACGACGCCACTCATCGCCTGCCGAACACGTTCGAGCAGTTGCACCAGCTCGGGAAGTTGGTCACCCGTTGAACCGGGCATTTCCTCTGCAGGGCGACCTGTGAGCACACCTATAGACATATTTTTGTCAATCGACTTCCTCGCCAAACTCTTCTTTTCAAAAAAGTTCGCTCAAGCACTTACTATAGATGCCGCGACGAAGCCGCTGATTCTCCTTCACGGAGCCAGACAGCTCGGACCGAACACCTTTCAGCTCTTCTCCAAGCTGGGCGTGGGCATCCTGGAGTTTGTTCCTCTCCTGCTGCACCTTCGTAAGCACCCTCTCGCCGGCCTTCAGCTGGTGCAGTAGCTGTTGCTTGTCCAGATCAAGTCCGGCAACATCTGCAATATCATTGTCAGACTTATACGCACGCCACACATCGCTTATCTTTTTGAAATAATGTGTTACCAGAGGGGGTCTATGTGTCTCCTTCTGCGGCAGCTCGTGCGGCCTCAAGTTGGGCCTTGCACTCTTGTAGCTCCTGGGACAATTGGGTATTCTTCTCCGTAAGATCCTGCATATCAAATGATCCTTAAATCAGTTACTCTAACTACTTTAAGTCTCGGGGGCTACTGGCATATACAACTATTAAAATCTCTTACCCGTATGTCTTTTACATACTGCTCCGTGGCTCTGGTTAAACCATCTTGAGCGGCACGGAGGTGCGCGTCTCCCACGTTAAAGGCATTCAACACCTTTGGGGAGAAACACGCATCACGCAGTACTGTCCGGCGGCGCCTATGATTCATGGCGCTCTCCACCTCAGACCTGGTGGCGGACAGCCTGTCGGCATCCTCCGTTGGAGGAGTACCCGGCTCGCGCCTTGCACTCGCCTCCCCCTCCGGACCAGGTGGTGGAGCCTGGCTGGCAGAGGCTTGGTTGGCAACCTCTTCGGGCACAGTCCGGCGAGCGCTCTTCCTCCTGGAAAAGTTAGGAGCATTAATACACCTCCTAGGAGTCTTTTCCCTAAATAACGGTCGCAAGCTATACCGTTGCGGCGATGTTTCGATTCGCACCGCACCCTTCTTCCGCCTGCTGGGCCGGACTGACCCTTGTTGGTCAGCCGCCGCGGGTTCGGCTTCCCGCCTTGAAGGCACCTCCTACGAGACACCATTGTATACGGTGGTCAGAAATGCACAAGGACAAAATAATGGTGTCAGGACTTTGGTCATAATTACCTGGGAAGCCGGCGATAAGCCGGGGTAGTCAGCCATAATAGCGACTAGAGCATTGTCCATGCTGAGTTGGTGGAACACCCCGTCGATTAGCTCCACCTTTATGTCCGGATCCTCTTCGGAGGCCGGATCAAGGGATCTTCACGGATCCTCGGGTTGTGGAGTCGGACTATGTATGCTCCCCACGTCCCGGCGCAGTTCCTGCGTCAAAACCATAAAGTAAGGTACTTAACTTTGAAAGCACGGGTCGGATAAATAAACGTCCGCTTACCCAGCTTCGAGGGTTATTCATGGAGAACCCATTCAATGGGCTCGTCTGGAGGAAGTCCTCCTTCTCCCCCTTGTACAGGCCGGACAGAATCTTCACCAGATCTGCGGCCGATCCCGGCCCCTTGCGTCCATGACGGGTGGCATCATTCTCCCCGTTGAAATCCCACATGGGGTGGCCCCTATATTGGAGCGGCTCCACCCCTCGCATAATGCACGTGGCCATGACTCCAATCATGTTCAATCCGGAATGGGCCAGCAACCTTATCCGGCCCATCAAATAATGAACGCTCCTGTCTTCCTCCTGTTGAGGGCTCCGCGGGCGCCAACTTAGGCGTTTCTTCAGAGGAGCCTTGCAGAACTCCAGGAGGCCAATCCGAACTGGGTCCGGCAGTGGAGCATCTTCTACATAAAACCATTCCGAAGGCCAGTCTTCGGACGCCTTCTTTGGGGTTCCGGATAGATATCCGGTCCCGGCGATGCGCCATATTTCGGCTCCGCCCACTTGATATATTGACCCCTTGTAAGAACGGGGTATGAGGCAAAATAGTCTCTTCCACAGCGCAAAATGGGGCTCGATGCCCAGGAACAGCTTGCAAAGAGCCACGAAACCCGCGATGTACAGAATAGAGGCGGGCGTGAGGTGATGAAGCTGGAGTCCGTAGAACTCCAGAAGCCCCCGGAGAAACGGATGTATGGGAAACCCAAGCTCCCTTATTAGATAAGGGACGAAGCACACCCGCTCTCCTTTGGAGGGACTAGGGGTGGCCTCCGCTTGCTTTCCACCTTTGTAGGTGGCGAGCCCGGCTCGAACCGGGACCATAAAGGCCGGAGGAAGGTATCCCTCCGCTTGGAGTGTCACCAGCTCTTTGTGCGGAACTAAACATCTCCTCCAATCTCCTGGCTGAGGGCTGGGGGCGCGAGAGGAGGAGTTGCGTCGACGGTCCATGATGGAATGGATTTTTGGTCAGAAGCGCTCCGATGAGTACTCGCGGAAGGAAGATGGTGTGATTTGGATCTAGATTCTTGCCTCTCTTATAGACAGATTATTTGCGCAGCTAGGGGGAAAGACATAAAAACACCCTGGCCTTTCGCATTCATGTGACACGTGGAAGAGGGCCATTATTGGGCGCAGAAGCCAAGGAGCACAACATTTGTAAGGAAGCCGGACACTATCCGGCAAGCACATGGAATTTGGAGGAGAACCCGCCTTGCAATGCCGAAGACAATATGCGCGCCGGACTCGTCGTCACTGAAGCCTGGTTCGGGGGCTACTGAGGGAGTCCTGGACTAGGGGTGTCCGGATAGCCGGACTATCATCATCGGCCGGACTCCAAGACTATGAAGATACAAGATTGAAAACTTCATCCCGTGTCCAGATGGGACTTTCCTTGGCATGGAAGGCAAGCTTGGCAATACGGATATGTAGATCTCATACCATTGTAACCGACTCTGTGTAACCCTAGCCCTCTCCGGTGTCTATATAAACCGGAGGGTTTTAGTCCGTAGGACGAACAACCATTACAACAATCATACCATAGGCTAGCTTCTAGGGTTTAGCCTCCTTGATCTCGTGGTAGATCCACTCTTGTACTACCCATATCATCAATATCAATCAAGCAGGAGTAGGGTTTTACCTCCATCGAGAGGGCCCGAACCTAGGTAAAAACATCGTGTCCCTTGTCTCCTGTTACCATCCGCCTAGACGCACAATTCGGGACCCCCTACCCGAGATCCGCCGGTTTTGACACCGACATAGGCCCTTCGCAGAGGGAAGTAGGGATTTGTAGAGGTGCCAGAGCTCGATTTTAAAATAGAGATTGAATAACATTTTGGGCGGCATACTTTTGCTGTCAACGCAACAACTATGAGATGGCTGTATCTTCCATACTACATGCATTATAGGCAGTTCCCAAACAGAATGGTAAAGGTTTATACTCCCCCGGCCACCAACAAGCATCAATCCATGGCTTGCTCGAAACAACGAGTGCCTCCAACTAACAACAGCCCTGGGGGAGTTTTCTTTAATTATTTTGATTTGCTTTGATCTTTTTGGATCATGGGGCTGGGCATCCCGGTTACCGGCCCTTTCTCGTGAATGAGGAGCGGAGTCCACTCCTCTTGAGAATAACCCACCTAGCATGGAAGATATAGGCAGCCCTAGTTGAAACATGAGCTACTCAAGCATACAAAACAGAATTTCATTTGAAGGTTTGGAGTTTGGCACATACAAATTTACTTGGAACGGCAGGTAAATACCGCATATAGGAAGGTATAGTGGACTCATATGGAACAACTTTGGGGTTTAAGGAGTTTGGATGCACAAGCAGTATTCCCGCTTAGTATAGGTGAAGGCTAGCAAAAGACTGGGAAGCAACCAACTGAGAGAGCGACAACAGTCATGAACATGCATTAAAATTAATTCACACCGAGTACAAGCATGTGTAGGATATAATCTACCTTGAACATAAATATCATGAAGGCTATATATGTTGATTTGTTTCAACTACATGCGTGAACATGTGCCAAGTCGAGTCATTCAATTCATTCAAAGGAGGATACCATCCCATCATACCACATCATAATCATTCTAATAGCATGTTGGCACGCAAGGTAAACCATTATAACTCATAGTTAATCAAGCATGGCACAAGCAACTATAATCTCTAAATGTCATTGCAAATATGTTTACCTCATAATAAGCTGAATCAGGAACGATAAACTCATCATATTTACAAAAACAAGAGAGGTCGAGTTCATACCAGCTTTTCTCATCTCAATCAGTCCATCATATATCGTCATTATTGCCTTTCACTTGCATGACCGAACGATGTGTATAATAATAATAGTGCACGTCCATTGGACTAAGCTGGAATTTGCAAGCATTCAACTCAAGAGAGAAGACAAAGTAATATGGGCTCTAAGTTAAATAAACAATCATGCATGTGAGAGCCACTAAACATTTTCAATATGGTCTTCTACTCTCGACCCCCAAAGAAAAGAAAAGAAAAGAAAAGAAAACTATTTACACGGGAAAGCTCCCAACGAGTAAGAAGAAGAACGAGAAATCTTTTTGGGTTTTCATTTTAATTACTACTACAAGCATGGAAATTAAACTAACTAATTTTTTTGATTTTTCTTAAGGTTTATCAAACACACAAGAAGAAAATTAGCAAAAGAAATTTAAACTAGCATGGATAATACAATGAAAGAGTATGAGCACCAACGATTAGAATAGTGTGTGAACATGAATGTAAAGTCGGTGAGAAATACGTACTCCCCCAAGCTTAGGCTTTTGGCCTAAGTTGGTCTAATACCAAGGACCGCCTGGCTAATATCCGTAGTTGTAGCTGGGGTCGTACTGAGATGCGGCAGCAACCGCCTCCTGAGCTGCGGCATGTTGGCGCGCTGCCTCCGCTCTCCCCTCGTGTTCAACTGCTTCCTCCCTGGTAACAACATATCTTCCTTTTTCCTGATAATCAAAAAGGAGAGGAGCAAGAAGAGTAACATGGACGGCATTGCGTCTGTCATAGATTAGTCGATATTGGAGGAATTGTTCATTCCTCCTAAGAAAATGATGGTTGACCATAGCGTCATAATCTAAATAAGCAGGAGGTAACATCATATCCCCCTCTCGTGGGGCTATACCAAGATAATTATCCACACGGGTTGCATAAATTCCTCCAAATAAATCTCCATCTCTACCATTACTCTGCAACCTACGTGCAACTATTGCCCCCAAGTTATAACCTTTATAACCTAACACAGCACTCTTGAGGACACAAAGATCAGGGACATGCATATGACAGCTTCATCTTTACCGTTAATGCATCTACCAATGAAGAGAGCAAAATAATGTAGAGCAGGAAAATGAATGCTCCCTATGGTAGCTTGTGCAATATCCCTAGATTCTCCGACAGTAATACTAGCAAGGAAATCTCTAAATTCAGATTTGTGGGGATCATTAATATTACCCCACTACGGAAGTTTTCAAGCAGTTGTAAAATCCTCTAAGTCCATGGTATAAGATGTATCATAAATATCAAATAGGACACTAGGAGAATTACGTGTACAGTTATATTTAAACCTCGGCACAAAGGAATCAGTCAATTGATAGTACTGAGGACACTTATCTTGTAAGAAGTCCTCCGGATCAGCATTACGCACATACGCGTCAAATTCCTCCTTAAAGCCTGCTTCGACCATAAAATCATCAGATGGCCACTCACAAGCTCGAACATCTGCGTCCCTCGGTAATTCAACATCTTGCTCACGTATAGCAATCATGGGTCCTTTCTTTACCGAGGAACCACCTTGGTACATTCTTCTAGACATAATTCTTTTTCTGAAAAATTTCTGAAATTTTAGTAACTTCAAAATAAAAGTGAATAAAACTAAACAAGATTGATAGCAACTACTCCTACAGGTGCCTAGAGCCTATATCATGCATTAGAATTGCCTGGGACATCATAAATTTAACATGCAAGCTCAAGAACATGGTCACCTATGCAGCAAAAATTTGCAATGAATAAAGCACTAGAACAAAAACTAAATGGACCAATGGAGGAGTCACATACCAAGAAACAATCTCCCAAAGCAGTTTTTTGAATGGAGCTTTGATCAAGGAGATCGAAAATCGCAACAAAATGAGCTAGAACTCGTGCTTGAGCTAGATGGGGATTTTTTTTGGGAAGAAGATGGAGTGTGTGGGTGCTGGCATAAGTGGAGGGGGCCACCAGGAGCCCACGAGACAGGGGGGCGCGCCCTCCACTCTCGTGGCCTGGTGCTTGCCCCTCCTGCAGTGATTTCAGTGCCTAAAATCCTCAAATATTCCATAAAAAATCATACTAAATTTGCAGGGCATTTGGAGCACTTTTATTTTTGGGATATTTTTTAATGCACGGGTAATTCAGAAAACAGATGGATAATATTGTTCTTGCTTTGTTTATTCTAAATAACAGAAAGTAAAAAGAGGGTAAAGAAGGTTGTGCCTTCTAGTTTCATCCATCTCATGATCATCAAAATGAATCCACTAACAAGGTTGATCAAGTCTTGTTAACAAACTCATTCCGAATAACACGGAACCGGAGAAATTTCGAATAACACTAAGTTACCTCAACGGGGATATGAAAATCCCCAACAATAAGAATATCATACTTTTTCTTGACAGTAGGGAGAGGAAATTCAAAACCTCCAATAAAGATAGTTGGAACTTTTCCAATAGAATTGATGCTATGAACTTGATATTGTTTCCTCGGAAAGTGTACCATATGCTCGTTACCATTAACATGAAAAGTGAGATTGCCTTTGTTGCAATCAATAACATCCCCTACAGTATTCAAAAAGGGTCTACCAAGGATAATCGACATACTATCATCCTCGGGAATATCAAGAATAACAAAGTCCGTTAAGATAGTGACATTTGCAACCACAACAGGCACATCCTCACAAATTCCGACAGGTATAGCAGTTGATTTATCAGCCATTTGCAAAGATATTTCAGTAGGTGTCAACTTATTCAATTCAAGTCTACGATATAAAGAGAGAGGCATAACACTAACACCGGCTCCAAGATCACATAAAGCAGTTCTAACATAATTTCTTTTAATGGAGCATGGTATAGTTGGTACACCCAGATCTCCAAGTTTCTTTGGTATACCACCCTTAAAAGTGTAATTAGCAAGCATGGTGGAAATTTCAGCTTCCGGTATCTTTCTTTTATTTGTAATGATATCCTTCATATATTTAGCATAAGGATTTACTTTAAGCATATCAGTTAAGCGCATACGTAAAAAGATAGGTCTAATCATTTCAGCAAAGCGCTCAAAATCCTCATCATCCTTTGTCTTGGATGGTTTAGGAGGAAAGGGCATGGGCTTCTAAACCCATGGTTCTCTTTCTCTACCGTGCTTCCTTGCAACAAAATCTCTCTTATCATAATGTTGATTCTTTGATTGTGGGTTATCAAGATCAACAGAAGGTTCAATCTCTACATCATTATTTTTGCTAGGTTGAGCATCAACGTGAACATTATCATTAACATTATCACTAGGTTCATGTTCATCACCTGATTATGTTTCAGCATCAGAAACAGAGATATCATTCGGATTCTCAGGTGTGTCTACAGTAGGTTCACTAGAAGCATGCAAAGTCCTATCGTTTTTATTTTTCTTCTTTTTAGAAGAACTAGGTGCCTCTAAATTGTTTCTCTGAGAATCTTGCTCGATCCTCTTAGGGTGGCCTTCAGGATACAAAGGTTCCTGAGGCATTCTACCAGTTCTAGTAGCCACTCTAACAGCAAAGTCATTTTTATTATTTAATTCATCAAGCAAATCATTTTGAGCTTTAAGTACTTGCTCAGCTTGAGTAGCAACCATAGAAGCATATTTGCTAATGAGTTTGAGTTCACCTTTAACTCTAGCCATATTATCACTCACACGTCCTATCTCGAAAGCATTATTCTTTAACTCTCTACCAACATAAGCATTAAAACTTTCTTGTCTAGCCATAAAGTCATCAAATTCATCTAAGCATGGGCTTGGTAGAGGGAATTTCAACTTTATCGTATCTATAGAGAGAATTTACCTTTACTACCCATGTCGGGTTATCAAGACAATGTGGTTCTTCAATAGGCGGTATATTAAGACCATGTATTTCTACAATAGGAGATAAATTCTTAACATCTTCAACTTTAATACCCTTTTCTTTCATTGATTTCTTTGCCTCTTGCATATCTTCAGGACTGAGAAATAAAACACCTCTCTTCTTCGGAGTGGGTTTAGGAGTAGGCTCAGGAGTTGGCTCAATTGGTTTAGGAATTGCCTCAGGAATTGGCTTAGGAAGAGTCCAATTATTTTCATTAGTCAACATATTATTCAATAGTAATTCAGCTTCGTCGACTGTTCTTTCCCTGAAAACACAACCAGCACAACTATCCAAGTAGTCCTTGGAAGCATCGGTTAGTCCATTATAAAAGATATCAAGTATTTGATTTTTCTTAAGAGGATGATCAGGCAAAGCATTAAGTAACCAGAGAAGCCTCCCCAAGCTTGTGGGAGACTCTCTTCTTCGATTTGCACAAAATTATATATTTCCCGCAAGGCAGCTTGTTTCTTATGAGCAGGGAAATATTTAGCAGAGAAGTAATAAATCATATCCTGGGGACTACACACACAACCAGGAGCAAGAGAATTATACCAAGTCTTAGCATCACCCTTTAATGAGAACGGAAATATCTTAAGGATATAATAAAAGCGAGACTTATCATCATGAATAAGCAGGGTGGCTATATCATTCAACTTGGTAAGATGTGCCACAACTGTTTCAGATTCAAGGCCATAAAAAGGATCAGATTCAACTAAAGTAATAATCTCAGGATCAACAGAGAATTCATAACCCTTATCAGTAACACAGATAGGTGAAGTAGCAAAAGCAAGGTCAGGTTTCATTCTAGCATTAAGAGACTGTTGCTTCCATTTAGCTAATAATTTCTTAAGATCATATCTATCATTGCAAGCAAAGATAGCTCTAGCAGCTTCTTCATTCATAACATAACCCTCAGGAACAACAGGCAATTCATAATCATTGGGAGAACTTTCATCATCACTATCATCAATAATAGCATCTTCAATAATTTCATTCTCTCTAGCCCTAGCAAGTTGTTCATCAAGAAATTCACCTAATGGCAAAGTAGTATCACGCACAGAAGTAGTTTCATCATAAGTATCATGCATAGCAGAAGTGGCATCATCAATAACATGCGACATATCAGAATTCATAGCGGTAGCAGGTTTAGGTGTCGCAAGCTTACTAATAACAGAATGAGAATCTAGTGCAGAGCTATATGGTAGTTCCTTACCTCCCCTCGTAGTTGAGGGCAAAATCTTAGTTCTTTCATCTTTCAAGTTCCTCATATTGATCAACAGATAAAAATCCCAAGTGACTCAGATAATAGAGCTATGCTCCCCGGCAACGGCGCCAGAAATTAGTCCTGATAACCCACAAGTGTAGGGGATCGCAACAGCTTTCGAGGGTAAAGTATTCAACCCAAATTTATTGATTCGACACAAGGGGAGCCAAAGAATATTCTTGAGTATTAGCAGTTGATTTGTCAATTCAACCACACCTAGATAACTTAGTATCTGCAACAGAGTATTTAGTAGCAGAGTAGTATGATAATAAAAGTAACGATAGTAAAAGTAATGTTTTTGGGTTTTGTAGTGATTGGAACAATAGCAACGAAAAAGTAAATAAGCGAAGCACAAGATGTGAAAAGCTCGTAGGCATTGGATCAGTGATGGATAATCATGTCGGATGCGATTCTCATGTAATAGCTATAACATAATGTGACACAGAACTAGCTCCAATTCATCAATGTAATGTAGGCATGTATTCCGAATATAGTCATACATGCTTATGGAAAAGAACTTGCATGACATCTTTTCTCCTACCCTCCCGTGGCAGCGGGTTCCTAGCGGAAACTAAGGGATATTAAGGCCTCCTTTTAATAGAGAACCAGAACAAAGCATTAGCACATAGTGAATACATGAACTCTTCAAACTATGGTCTTCACCGAGAAGTATCCTGATTATTGTCACTTCGGGGTTGTCGGATCATAACACATAATAGGTGACTATAGACTTGCAAGATAGGATCAAGAACACACATATATTCATGAAAACATAATAGGTTCAGATCTGAAATCATGGCACTCGGGCCCTAGTGACAAGCATTAAGCATAGCAAAGTCATAGCAACATCAATCTCAGAACATAGTGGATACTAGGGATCAAACCCTAACAATACTAACTTGATTACATGATAAATATCATCCAACCCATCACCGTCTAGCAAGCCTACGATGGAATTACTCATGCACGGCGGTGAGCATCATGAAATTGGTGATGGAGGATGGTTGATGATGACGACGGCGACGAATCCCCCTCTCTGGAGCCCCGAACGGACTCCAGATCAGCCCTCCCGAGAGAGATTAGGGCTTGGCGGCGGCTCCGTATCGTAAAATGCGATGAAACTTTCTCCCTTATTTTTTTCTCCGCGAGACGGAATATATGGAGTTCGAGTTGAGGTCGGCGGAGCCTCAGGGGCCCACGAGACAGGGGGCGTGCCCAGGGGGGTGGGCGCGCCCCCCACCCTCGTGGACAGGGTGTGGGCCCCCTGGTCTTGATTCTTTTGCCAATATTTTTATATTTTCCAAAAAGTGCCTCCGTGGATTTTCAGGACATTCCGAGAACTTTTGTTTTCTACACATAAAACAACATCATGGCAGTTCTGCTGAAAACAGCGTCAGTCCGGGTTAGTTTCATTCAAATCATGCAAGTTAGAGTCCAAAACAAGGGCAAAATTGTTTGGAAAAGTAGATATGTTGGAGACGTATCAACCATGTATTTATTTATAGAGGGAGTAGTATATTTTTGTGACATGCATTACTAGATATTGCTAGTCAAATACTAAATCCAGATGGATGGGTAGTACTACTAAATCCAGATGGTGGTGCTAGTACTAGTAGTAGTAGTACCAATGTAGTAGCACTGTACTACCCGTTGGTCAAATTATTACGTGCTGCTCCTCATAGTGAAGTGACAAGACCTTGTGCCGGAGATGACACCTGAGTATAGGCGCCATGTTCGGCATACCATAGTCAGCCTCACCGTCTGCAGTCACTATCATCATGGCTGTAGAGCTAGCCTGCTTACAACTAGTCGTGTTCGACATAATTTCCCGTGCGTAGATGCCCGTGCATTACACGGAACACCAAGATTGGGGGTGGACGGCGCCGGCAGTGGCCATCGCGCCAGATTTTTCCATGGCCTTCTAGATGTGGTGGGGAGGAGACAAGGCTGATTGTGAGAGACAATGAGTTGTTTTTAAATAGGGAACAACTGCGGGCATCTTTTTGCAAAACTAGAGAAGTTTGGTTTGTATGCGTCGGATCTAGATCCAACGGCTATTAGTGAAAGATGGCAGGCACAACATCATCACCAACTCAGGACCTCTTTGATTAGTAGGATTTTGAAAACGAAGGAATAGGGCACGGCAATATTACAAGTTTCAAACTGATATTACAAATGTTAGGAGTAATGCTTCACCTAAGAAGAGGGAATTGCTAGGAAGTTTATGTAAGAACTTTCGTTACTTTAGGTGGATGCAGCATTATCGTACAAACTAAATGTTAGGGAACGTGGTAATTTCAAAAAATTTCCTACGATCACGCAAGATCTATGTGGGAGATGCATAGCAATGAGAGGGGAGAGTGTGTCCACGTACCCTCGTAGACTGAAAGCGGAAGTGTCAGTTAACGCGGTTGATGTAGTCGAACGTCTTCGCGATCCAACCGATCCAAGTACCGAACGTACGACACCTCCGTGTTCAGCAAACGTTCAGCTTGATGACGTCCCTCGTACTCTTGATCCAGTTGAGGCCGAGGGAGAGTTTCTTCAGCACGATGGCATAGTGACGATGATGATGAAGCTACAGGCGCAGGGCTTCGCCTAAGCACTACGACGATATGACCGAGGTGTGTAACTGTGGAGGGGGCACCACACATGGCTAAAAGATCAAATTGATGAACTTGTGTCTGTGGGGTGCCCCCTCCCCCGTATATAAAGGAGGGGAGGAGGAGAGGGTCGGCCTAGGAGGAGGCGCGCCCAAGGGAGGAGGATTCCTACTCATAGTAGGAGTAGGTTTCATCCTTTCCTTGTCCTACTAGGAAAAGGGTGGAAAGAGGAGGAAGAGAGAAGGAACGAGGGGGGCGCCCCCCCAAGCCCTAAACCAATTCGGTTTGGGCCTAGAGGCGCGCCCCACATCTTGCTTGCTGCCCTCTTTCTCCACTAGGGCCCAATAAGGCCCATATACTCCCCGGGGGGTTCCGGTAACCTCCCAGTACTCGAAAAAATATCTGATACACTTCAGAACCCTTCCGGTGTCCGAATATAACCTTCCAATATATCAATATTTATGTCTCGACCATTTGGAGACTCCTCGTCATGTCCTTGATCTCATCCGGGACTCCGAACAACCTTCGGGCATCAAATCACATAAACTCATAATACAAATCGTCATCGAACGTTAAGCGTGCGGACCCTACGGGTTCGAGAACTATGTAGACATGACCGAGACACGTCTCCGGTCAATAACCAATACCGGAACCTGGATGCTCATATTGGTTCCTACATATTCTACGAAGATCTTTATCGGTCAAACCGCATAACAACGTACGTTGTTCCTTTTGTCATCGGTATGTTACTTGCCCGAGATTCGATCGTCGATATCATCATACCTAGTTCAATATCATTTCCGGCAAGTCTCTTTACTTGTTCTGTAATACTTCATCCCGCAACCAACTCATTAGTTACAATGCTTGCAAAGCTTATAGTGATGAGTATTACCAAGAGGGCCCAAAGATACCTCTCCGAAACACGGAGTGACAAATCCTAATCTCGATATATGCCAACCCAACAAACACCTTCGAAGACACCTGTAGAGCACCTTTATAATCACCATTTTACGTTGTGACGTTTGGTATCACACAAAGTGTACATCTGATATTCGGGAGTTGCATAATCTCATAGTTTGAGGAACTTGTATAAGTCATGAAGAAAGCAATAGCAATGAAACTGACACGGTCATAATGCTAAGCTAACGGATGGGTCATGTCCATCACATCATTCTCCTAATGATTTAATCATGTTTATCAAATGACAACACATGTCTATGGTTATGAAACATAACCATCTTTGATTAACGAGCTAGTCAATGTAGAGGCATACTAGGGACTATATGTTTTGTCTATGTATTCACACATGTACTAAGTTTCCGGATAATACAATTCTAGCATGAATAATAAACATTTATAATGAATTAAGGAAATAAATAATAACTTTATTATTGCCTCTAGGGTATATTTCCTTCAGTCTCCCACTTGCACTAGAGTCAATAATCTAGTTCACATAACCATGTGATTTCACACAAATATTCACATCTGTATGTGATTAACACCAATAGCTCACATCGTCATGTGACCTACACCCAACGGGTTTACTAGAGTCAATAATCTAGTTCACATCGCTATGTGATTAACACCCAAAGAGTACTAAGGTGTGATCATGATTTGCTCGTGAGAGAAGTTTAGTCAACTGGTCTGTCACAATCTAATCCGTATGTATTTTGCAAATATTCTATGTCTACAATGCTCTGCATGGAGCTACTCTAGCTAATTGCTCCCATTTTCAGTATGTATCCAGATCGAGACTTAGAGTCATCTGGATCGGTGTAAAAGCTTGCATCGACGTAACTCTTTACGATGAACTCTTTATCACCCCCATCACCGAGAAACATTTCCTTAGTCCTCACTAAGGATAATTTTGACCGTTATCCAGTGATCTACTCTTAGATCACTATTGTACCCCCTTTCCAAACTCATGGCAAGGTACACAATAGGTTTGGTACACAACACAGCATAATTTATAGAACCTATGACTGTGGCATAGGGAATGACTTTCATTCTCTTTCTATCTTATGATGTGGTCGGGCTTTGAGTCTTACTCAACTTTACATCTTGTAATACAGACAAGAACTCCTTCTTTGACTGATCCATTTTGAACTCTTTTAAAAACTTGTCAAGGTATTTACTCATTGAAAAATCTTATCAAGCGTCTTGATCTATCTCTATAGATCTTGATGCCCAATATGTAAGCAGCTTCACCAAGGTCTTTCATTGAAAAACTCTTATTCAAGTATCCCTTTATGATATCCAGAAATTCTATATTATTTCCAATCAACAATATGTTATCCACATATAATATTAGAAATGCTACAGAGCTCCCACTCACTTTCTTGTAAATACAGGCTTCACTGCAAGTCTGTATAAAACTATATGCTTTGATCAACTCATCAAGGCATATATTCCAACTCCGAGATGCTTGCACCAGTCCATAGATGGATCACTGGAGCTTGCACACCTTGTTATTACCTTTAGGATTGACAAAACCTTCTGGTTGCATCATATACAACTCCTCTTTATAGAATATCCATTTAAGGAATGTAGTTTTGACATCCATTTGCCAGATTTCATAAAATATGGCAACTGCTAACATGATTCGGACGAATTTAAGCATCGCTACAGTTGAGAAAATCTCATTATAGTCAACACCTTGAACTTGTCGAAAACCTTTTGCGACAAGTCGAGCTTTGTAGATAGTAACACTACTATTAGTTTCCATCTTCCTCTTGAAGATCCATTTATTTTTTCTATGGATTGCCGATCATCGGAAAAGTCCACCAAAGTCCACACTTTGTTCTCATACATGGATCCCATCTTAGATTTCATGGCCTCAAGCCATTTCGCGGAATCTGGGCTCATCATCACTTCCTCATAGTTCGTAGGTTCATCATGGTCTAGTAACATGACTTCCAGAATAGGATTACCATACCACTCTGGTGCGGATCTTAATCTAGAAGATCTACGAAGTTTGGTAGTAACTTGATCTGAAGCTTCATGATCATCATCATTAGCTTTCTCACTAATTGGTGTAGGAATCACCAGAACTGATTTTTGTGATAAACTACATTCTACTTTCCTCCCACTCACTTATTTTGAGAGAAACTCCTTCTCTAGAAAGGATCCATTCTTAGCAATGATCTTGCCTTCAGATCTGTGATAGAAGGTGTACCCAATAGTTTCCTTTGGGTATCCTATGAAGATGCATTTTTCCGATTTGGGTTCGAGCTTATCAGGTTGAAGCTTTTTCACATAAGCATTGTAGCCCCAAACTTTAAGAAACGACAACTTTGGTTCCTTGCTAAACCATAGTTCATAAGGCATCATCTCAACGGATTTTGATGGTGCCCTATTTAAAGTGAATGCAGCTGTCTCTTATGAATAACCCCAAAATGATAGTGGTAACCTAGTAAGAGACATCATAGATCGCACCATATCCAATAAAGTGCGGTTACGACGTTCGGACACACCATTACACTGTGTTGTTCCATGTGGCGTGAATTGTGAAACTATTCCACATTTGTTTTAAATGAAGGCCAAACTCGTAACTCAAATATTCTCCTCTATGATCAGATCGTAGAAACTTTATTTTCTTCTTACGATGTTTCTCCACTTGACTCTGAAATTCTTTGAACTTTTCAAATGTTTCAGACTTGTGTTTCATTAAGTAGATATACCCATATCTGCTCAAATCATCTGTGAAGGTCAGAAAATAACGATACCTGCCACGAGCATCAACACTCATTAGACCGCATACATCGGTATGTATTATTTCCAATAAGTCACTAGCTCGTTCCATTGCTCCGGAGAATGGAGCTTTAGTCATCTTGCCCATAAGGCACGGTTCGCAAGCATCAAATGATTCACAATCAAGTGATTCCAAAAATCCATTTTTATGGAGTTTCTTCATGCGCTTTAACCGATATAACCCAAATGGCAGTGCCAAAAATATGTTGCACTATCATTATCAACTTTGTATCTTTTGGCATCAACATTATGAATATGTGTATCACTACGATCAAGATTCAATAAACCATCAACATTGGGTGTATGACCATAGAAGGTTTTATTCATGTAAACAGAATAACAATTTATTATCTGTCTTAGATGAATAATCGTATCGCAATAAACATGATCTAATCATACTTATGCTCAACGCAAACACCAAATAGCATTTATTTAGGTTCAACACTAATCTCGAAAGTATAGGGAGTGTGCGATGATGATCATATCAATCTTGGAACCACTTCCAACACACATCGTCACTTCACTCTCAACTAGTCTGTTTATTCTGTAACTCCTATTTCGAGTTACTAATCTTAGCAACCGAACAAGTATCAAATACCCAGGGGCTACTCTAAACACTAGTAAGGTACACATCAACAACTTGTATATCAAATATACCCTTGTTCACTTTGCCAGCCTTCTTATCCACTAAATATTCAGGGCATTTCCGCTTCTAGTGACCATTTCCTTTGCAGTAGAAGCACTCGGTTTCAGGCTTTGGTCCAGCTTTGGGCTTCTTCACGGGAGTGACAACTTGCTTGCCATTCTACTTGAAGTTCCCTTTCTTTCCCTTTGCCCTTTTCTTGAAACTAGTGGTCTTGTCAATCATCAACACTTGATGCTCTTTCTTGATTTCTACCTTCGTCGATTTCAGCATCACGAAGAGCTCGGGAATCGTTTTTGTCATCCCATGCATACTATAGTTCATCATGAAGTTCCAGTACCTTGGTGATGGTGACTAGAGAATTCTATCAATCATTATTTTATCTAGAAGATTAACTCCCACTTGATTCAAGCGATTGTAGTACCTAGACAATCTGAGCACATGCTCACTGCTTGAGCTATTCTCCTCCATCTTTTAGCTAAAGGACTTGTTGGAGACTTCATATCTTTCAACTCGGGTATTTGCTAGAAATATTAACTTCAACTCCTGGAACATCTCATATGATCCATGACGTTCAAAACGTCTTTGAAGTCCCGATTCTAAGCCGTAAAGCATAGTGCACTAAACTATCAAGTAGTCATCATATTGAGCTAGCCAAACGTTCATAACGTCTGCATCTGCTCCTGCAATAGGTTTGTCACCTAGCGGTGCATCAAGGACATAATTCTGCTGTGCAGCAATGAGGATACACCTCATATCACGAACCCAGTCCGCATCATCGCTACTATCATCTTTCAACTTAATTTTCTCTAGGAACATATAAAAACATAGGGAAGCTATAATGCGAGCTATTGATCTACAACATAATTTGCAAAATACTATCAGGAGTAAGTTCATGATAAATTAAAGTTCAATTAATCATATTACTTAAGAACTCCCACTTAGATAGACATCCCTCTAGTCATCTAAATGATCACGTGATCCAAATCAACTAAACCATGTCCGATCATCATGTGAGATTGAGTAGTTTTCAATGGTGAACATCACTATGTTGATCATATCTACTACATGATTCACGCTCGACCTTTCGGTCTCTTGTGTTCCGAGGCCATATCTGCATATGCTAGGCTCGTCAAGTTTAACCCGAGTATTCTGCGTCTGTAAAACTAGCTTGCACCCGGTGTATGTGAACGTAGAACTTATCACACCCGATCATCACGTGGTGTCTCGGCACGACGAACTGTTACAATGGTGCATACTCAGGGAGAACACTTATACCTTGAAATTTAGTAAGGGATCATCTTATAATGCTACCGACGTTCTAAGCAAAATAAGATGCATAAAGGATAAACATCACATGCATCAAAATGTGTGACATGATATGGCCATCATCATATTGTGCTCATGATCTCCATCACCGAAGAATCGTCATGATCTCCATCATCACTGGTGCGACACCTTGATCTCCATCGTAGCATTGTTGTCGTCTCGCCAACTATTTTACTATGACTATCGCTACCGCTTAGTCATAAAGTAAAACAATTACATGGCGATTGCATTGCATACAACAAAGCGACAACCATATGGCTCCTGCCAGTTGCCGATAACTTTGTTACAAAACATGATCATCTCATACAACAATTTATATCACATCATGCTTTGATCATATCACATCACAGCAAGCCCTGCAAAAACAAGTTAGACGTCCTCTACTTTGTTGTTGCAAGTTTTACGTGGCTGCTATGGGCTTAGCAAGAACCGTTCTTACCTACGCATCAAAGCCACAATGATTTTTTGTCAAGTGTGTTGTTTTAACCTTCAACAAGGACCGGGCATAGCCATACTCGATTCAACTAAAGTTGGAGAAACAGACACTCACCAGCCACCTATGTGCAAAGCACGTCGGTAGAACCAGTCTCGCGTAAGCGTACGTGTAATGTCGGTCTGAGCTTCTTCATCAAACAATACCGCCGAATCAAAGTATGACATGCTGGTAAGCAGTATGACTATTATCGCCCACAACGCTTTGTGTTCTACTCATGCATATAACATCTACGCATAGACCTGGCTCGAATACCACTGTTAGGGAACGCGGTAATTTCAAAAAAATTCCTACAATCATGCAAGATCTATCTAGGAGATGCATAGCAACGAGAGGGGAGAGTGTGTCCACGTACCCTCGTAGACCGAAAGCGGAAGTGTTAGTTAACGAGGTTGATGTAGTCGAACGTCTTCGTGATCCAACCGATCCAAGTACCGAACGTACGGCACCTCCGCGTTCAGCACACATTCAGCCCGATGACGTCCCTCGTACTCTTGATCCAGTTGAGGCCGAGGGAGAGTTTCTTCAGCACGACGGTGTGGTGACGGTGATCATGAAGTTACCAGCGCAGGGCTTCGCCTAAGCACTACGACGATATGACCGAGGTGTGTAACTATGGAGGGGGGCACCGCACATGGCTAAAAGATCAACTTGATCAACTTGTGTCTATGGGGTGCCCCCCTCCCCCGTCTATAAAGGAGGGGAGGAGGAGAGGGCCGGCCTAGGAGGAGGCGCGCCCAAGGGAGGAGGATTCCTACTCCTAGTAGGAGTAGGTTTCATCCTTTCCTAGTCCTACTAGGAAAAGGGAGCAAAGAGGGGGAAGAGAGAAGGAAGGAGGGGGCCGGCCCCCCAAGCCCTAAACCAATTCGGTTTTGGCCTAGGGGGGGCTCCCCACATCTTGCTTGCTGCCCTCTTTCTCTACTAGGGCCCAATAAGGCTCATATACTCCCCGGGGGGTTCCGGTAACCTCCCGGTACTCCGAAAAATATCCGATACACTTCGGAACCCTTCTGGTGTCGGAATATAACCTTCCAATATATCAATCTTTATGTCTCGACCATTTTGAGACTCCTCGTCATGTCCGTGATCTCATCCGGGACTCCAAACATCCTTCGGTCATCAAATCACATAAACTCATAATACAAATCGTCATCGAACGTTATGCGTGCGGACCCTACGGGTTCGAGAACTATGTAGACATGACCGAGACACGTCTCCGGTCAATAACCAATAGTGGAACCTAGATGCTCATATTGGTTCCTACATATTCTACGAAGATCTTTATCGATCAAACCGCATAACAACATACATTGTTCCCTTTGTCATCGGTATGTTACTTGCCCGAGATTCGATCGTTGATATCATCATACCTAGTTCAATCTCGTTTCTGGCAAGTCGCTTTACTCATTCAGTAATACTTCATCCCACAACCAACTCATTAGTTACAATGCTTGCAAGGCTTATAGTGATGAGTATTACCGAGAGGGACCAGAGATACCTCTCCGAAACACGGAGTGACAAATCCTAATCTCGATATATGCCAACCCAACAAACACCTTCGGAGACACCTGTAGAGCACCATTATAATCACCCATTTACGTTGTGACATTTGGTAGCACACAAAGTGTTCCTCCGGTATTCGGGAGTTGCATAATCTCATAATCCGAGGAACTTGTATAAGTCATGAAGAAAGCAGTAGCGATGAAACTGACACGATCATAATGCTAAGCTAACGGATGGGTCATGTCCATCACATCATTCTCCTAATGATGTTATCCCGTTCATCAAATGACAACACATGTCTATGGTTCGGAAACATAACCATCTTTGATTAGCGAGCTGGTCAATGTAGAGGCATACTAGGGACTATATGTTTTGTCTATGTATTCACACATGTACTAAGTTTCTGATTAATACAATTCTAGCATGAATAATAAACATTTATCATGAATTAAGGAAATAAATAATAACTTTATTATTGCCTCTAGGGCATATTTCCTTCACTAAAATCCACCGCCCTGACAAGTCACTAACGGGCAAATAAATATTCGAGTCTCTAGCCACTTGATGTTTCAAAAACAAATTCAGCTTCTGCGGAGACTTTGTCACTTAGGCTTAGACGCTTGCGGTGATCAGCACGCCATTCATTGTTGCGCCAGAGAATGCCAAACCTCATTACCTTGAGCACACTTGCCTCTAGAACAAAGAACCTGGCCAATATAATCTTAGATGTGCTGCCTCGGTAGTCGATCAAATCAATTTCTGTAAGATGGAGATCAAGGCATTCAATGAGATTGTTATAGTGCAGCACATTTTTTCACATTTGGGTCTTTTTTATCTACAAAAGAAGAGAACATATTAGACCAGATGGTTGTATAAGATTGCCGTGTCATCAAGAGGTACCAATATCATTTGCTCATACGATAGGGTTGGCTGGCTAGTGATATTTTTTCACTCCCTCTCTCTCTCTCTCTATGTGTGTGTGTGTGTGTGTGTGTGTGTGTCCTCTCATTTACCTAGGAGCACGTGAAGAGCTTGGGCATTTGTTGCCTTCAACTATGTGGCAGATGCCATATTTCTAAAAAGTATGCCACATAATAGGCATCGATGTCAGATCAAAAGATTTTGGCACCGCTCTCGCGATGTGAGAGAGTTGGCACCGCTGTGCACACAGACCCACATGTATAAAAAATCAATCAAACCAAGTACACCAGTGTCGGTGTCAAAACCGGCGGATCTCGGGTAGGGGTCCCGAACTGTGCGTCTAGGCGGATGGTAACAGGAGACAAGGGACACGATGTTTTTACCCAGGTTCGGGCCCTCTCGATGGAGGTAAAACCCTACTCCTGCTTGATTAATATTGATGATATGGGTAGTACAAGAGTGGCTCTACCATGAGATCAAGGAGGCTAAACCCTAGAAGCTAGCCCATGGTATGATTGTTGTTATTGTTTTACGGACTAAAACCCTCCGGTTTATATAGACACCAGAGAGGGCTAGGGTTACACAGAGTCGGTTACAATGGTAGGAGATCTACATATCTGTATTGCCAAGCTTGCCTTCCACGCCAAGGAAAGTCCCATCCGGACACGGGACGAAGTCTTCAATCTTGTATCTTTGTAGTCTTGGAGTCCGGCCGATGATGATAGTCCGGCTATCCGGACACCCCCTAGTCCAGGACTCCCTCAGTAGCCCCTGAACCAGGCTTCAATGACGACGAGTCCAGTGCGCATATTGTCTTTGGCATTTCAAGGCGGGTTCCTCCTCCAAATAATTCATAGAAGATTGTGAACACCAGGATAGTGTCTGGCTCTGTAAAATAAATTCCACATACCACCGTAGAGAGAATAATATTTACACAAGTTCAATCTGCTGACGTATTTTGTGGCGTGACGTCACACCACTACCAAGCCTTTACTTGAATTGTTTTTATTTGTAACATCCCAAAATTCTAAATTTTGGAATGTTATAATAAATAGATAGATTTGATTGATTGTTTGATTTCTTGTGTGAAATTGAGTGAATTCGAAACTTTTTGAAAGTTAAATGAGAGGGAATAAAAGGACTTTCCCAAAGTTTCATTTTCTTTTCTGATCTTCATGAATTCAAATTCTTTTCACCACAAAACCCTGGAGAGAAGATGACATGACTTCTTCCATTTATTTAAATGACAAGGGGTGTTGAAAATATTTGAATTTCATTTGGAAAATATTTCCAACCCAGAAGCTTTATGCAACTCAATGATTTTCATGAGCGAAGATAAAATGACTTCTTCAAAACATATGAAATATGAGTTGGGAGTTTCAAAGAATTAAATTCAAAGTTCTTTTGAATTTATTTTTCAATTTGGAGTCATTTGGGTTTTATTCAAATTATTTTTCTCCAAAAATAAAATATATAGAAATTAGGGTAACATGATTCCCTACATCAGAAAATTGGAGAGAAATAAATTTGAATTAATTTTGGTATTTTTAAAATGATTTTTGTTGGATTTTATTAGACCAGTAGCACTCTTTGAATTATCTGAATTTGTGTGTATTTTATTTGACTTTAGAAAAATGTTCATCTCGTAGAAAATCTTTTTCTAAAAATTTTGATATATTATATGCCTATATAATATTTTATTTATTTGGTCCTTATTATTTTTAGTTGTGTGGTAAAATGTTTATTTAAAAAAAAATTCTCTCCGCCGAACTGGCCGGCCCAGCTCCCAGCCAGGCCACGGCCCAGCCCAATGCCCGCGCGTCCCTGAGCTCCCGAGCGGGAGACCGCCGCCACCACGACAGCGCCGCCGCCGGCCGTGTCCCGAGCGGACTCCGCGCCGCCCCAGCCCTTCCCGCACGCCATCGCCCCTCCCCCTGGCCGTTAAAAAGGCAGGCCCGACCCCGGTCCCCTCTTTTCTTCTCCTCTCCTCGCCGCGCCGCCGCAGATCGCCGCCGCCGCCGCCACAGCATCTGGCCACCGCCGTCGCGCGCCTTAGCCGGAGCCGCCACCACCACCACCACCGACTCCGCCGCCCCGCGCCGCGCTCGCCGCCATCTGCGCCCAACGCCGTCAACCCCGGAACCGCCGCCGACCCAAGTCGTCGTCTTGCCCCGCATCGCCGGAGCTCGTCGTCGCCACTACCCCGCCTCGCCGGAGTCACCGCTGGAGCCAACCGTCGCCGATGGATTTTCTTCACCAAACCGCCGTGGACCGGTATAAACCGAACCCCGACCCGGTTTTGTTTAAGATACGGTTTTTGAATAAAAACCTGGTTTTTTATTTTTTTTATTTAGTTTGCTTAGGTAACGAACGTTCTCTGTTTAGGTAGATCTAGCAAACGTTTTCATTCGTTAGCGTTCGGTATCGGACGTTCGCTCGGTAGAATTTTATTTTTATTAATAGATTTCGGCCAGGGACCTATTCGAGATAATTTTCTTCACAGATTAGTCCATGTACTTCAAACACTCATAACTTTTTACTCGTTTGTCCAAATTAGACGAAACCAACGCCTACTTCTTTGTTACGATCTCCTCTATCCAGTAAAACAACTTAAACATGTTTTTGAAAGTTTAAAATTTGAATTAGATCAGATTTGAATTTGAACTTCGTTTGATCATAACTTGAGTTTTATAACTCCGTTTGAGTTGATTCTTTTTGCAAAGCAAAGCTCTTGACCTAGACCTTCTGATAAGGCAAAATTCACATAATTTTTGTACGGTTAGAAATCGTTTTATGTTGCAAGAGTTATTTGTTTGGTTTTGATATGTTCCGAATCGTCTACTTCGTTCTTTCCGATCTTTTGAGTGATTGCTTATGTGTGGTTACTATTGCTTGCTCACGATAGATTGACCGGAGTGTGACGAGTAGAACTATCAAGAGTTTTGAGTGCGATTCATCTTCATCAATATTGCAGGCAAGTTCACACTTTGATCATACTCCCTTATTACCTAGTTTTTATGCATTAGATCAATCCTCAAACAATTTCATGATCAGGATCTGATTTAAATTGTGGGTTTTGGGAAGTAGATGAGTTAGTACCTATTACCTGTTTTATTGTCAAACCTTTGGGAGTTACTTCTACGTTTGCTTATTATGCCATGCTATGCTAGTAGACGTGGATTGGGTGAGTGAATTTCCATGACAGATGTGAGATTGTTAATTAATGGTTTATTTAAGGTGGCAACTTAAACACACATCTGGGTGGATTGAGGCACCTGTTTTCTAGCAGGACTTGCCTGTATTTCTAAGGACCGCCACCCAGGCTCAAAGGGATCATGAGATTATTCAAACTAGAAACTTCCGTGTGCAGCCACATGCTATTATGGGCTCTAGTATAGTTGACTAAGTTGTGCGAACTCTTACGGGGTGGACTAGCAGATGTAGGGGATGTAGGTTGGTACGGTCTACCCCTCTTGTAAGGTGCGGGTGCTTCTGAAAGACTATGCCTCGGTCATCCGTTTCTCAAACATCAATGTAGTGCGAGAAATCAAGCGCAGGCGATCGAGTCATGTGGGGAAAAGTGCGCAAACCTCTGCAGAGTGTACAAACTAATCATGATTAGCCGTGTCCCCGGTTATGGACATCTTGAGTATCTAGTACTTGATTTTCCTGTGAATCTCATCATGTTACTATAATCAATATTGTTGGGTTTTAATGAGTACTTTTAATTGGGATTGAGAATGCTGTCAACTATTCTCAGTGTTTAACAACCACCATGATAGTTAAATAAATTTATTCCTTTTGCAGTAAGGAAAAATTGGCTTTTCGCAAAAACTATAACCATAGAGCTTTTACACCAGCCAAATATGCATGTAGTGATAGCCTTTATTCATCATTATCCTATGGTGTAAATTTGCCAGTACATTCAATGTACTGACCCTTTGTGGCTGCAACGTCTCATGTTGCAGGATCTTACGACGAGTAAGTGATACGTTAGGGTTACGATTTCCTATACTCAACTTTGCCGTTGGTGTTGATGGGAATCCAACCTTGTTGCTTCTGCTATTTGGATTGAGGTAATAGTATTTACGCTACTTTATACATGTGATTTACCTCTGTTATAAATCCTCGAGTACTGTGTGTGTCAGCATACCGATCCAGGGATGACACGTAAGCACAGAGACTTGACCCATTCGGGTCGGGTCGCTACAAGATGGTATCAGAGCACATGTTGACTGTAGGACGTGACCCTAGAAACTGGCAAGCCCATAGGAAAGGTTTTCTCCACAACTTTCTTTTTAAAAGAATCTTTTACCTTTCTTCTCTTCTGAGCTTATTCAAAAATTCCTTTTAGTGAGACCATCCCACTTCCCCCTTTTGACCACTCGAAGATTCGACTAATGAGACCACTCCAAGAAGGACCAGATATCGGACAACTAAGACCACTTTGGAATGAAGAGGATTTTACCGTGTATGATAATGATGGAAACTACGATGGATAAGATCTTCGAAGACTAGGAGAATATGAAGAATTTCCAGATTTGGTATGACCAAGGAAGGCTACACTTATGGAACTTGACAGACTATGGAGGTTGTCAATATCCGAACAGCCCCACAAGTTTAAGAACAAGGGCAAGTTTGATGGTAAAGCAAAGTTTGATGGGAAGAACAAGGCTGTACAGCACACGAACTTCAAGAAGAAAAATGACAAGAAGAAAGGTGTTTGTCATGTGTGTGGAGATCCTGATCATTGGGCTCCTAGTTGCCCTAATCGCTCTGACAAGCGTCATCCTGGGAAAGGCGGCAAGACCGCTAATGTTGTCATTGGAGACACTGATATGAAGGATGTTGGGTATGGTATATTTCCCACTATTCTTTCAGTATGTCATTCTCCTGATTGGTTGATTGACACGGGTGCTAATGTGCATGTATGCGGTGATATTTCCATGTTTTCGTCTTATCAGACCGCAGGGACTTCAACCATGCTGATGGGCAACGGTTCAAGTGCTTCTGTTCGTGGTGTTGGCATGGTTGATCTGAAGTTTACTTCGGGGAAGATTGTGCGGCTGAAGAACGTGCATTATGTCCCCTCCGTCAATAAAAATCTTGTTAGCGGATCTCTTCTGTGTAGAGATGGCTACATGCTTGTCTTTGAGTCGAATAAATTTCTAATATCCAAGTATGGAACCTTTGTCAGTAAAGGTTATGAGTCAGGAGGCCTATTTCGTTTATCCTTGTCAGATGTTTGCAATAAAGTTGTTAATCATGTTTGCAATAATAGTGAACCAAATGTGTGGCATTCACGTCTTTGTCATGTTAACTTTGGTTGCATGATGCGGTTAGCAAAGTTGAACTTAATCCCTAGGTTCACCAATGTCAAGGGATCTAAGTGTCAAGTGTGTGTGCAATCTAAGCAACCTCATAAGTCTCATGTGACTGCGGAAACGAGAAATCTTGCACCATTAGAGCTCATACATTCAAATATATGCGAAATGAATGGTGTTTTGACAAAAGGTGGAAAGAAGTATTTTATGACATTAATTGATGACTCCACTAGATACTGTCATGTGTATCTTCTAAAATCTAAGGATGAGGCTTTGAACTATTTCAAGATCTATAAAGCTGAAGCGGAAAACCAACTTGATCGAAAGATCAATAGGCTTAGGTCCAATCGTGGTGGAGAGTATTTCTCAAATGAATTTGATTCCTTTTGTGCGGAACAAGGTATAATCCATGAGAGGACGCCTTCCTATTCACCTCAGTTAAATGGGGTGGCTGAAAGAAAGAACCATACTCTAACTGATTTGATTAACGCCATGTTAGACACATCGGGTCTCTCCAAGGCATGGTGGGGGGAGGCGATATTGACTGCATGTCATGTCCTAAACCGTGTTCCACAAAGAACAAAGAGATAACTCCATTCGAAGAATGGGAGAAGAAAAGGTTAAAGCTCTCTTATCTACGAACCTGGGGTTGTTTGGGGAAAGTCAATGTGCCAATTCCAAAGAAGCGGAAGCTGGGACCAAAAACTGTGGATTATGTTTTCCTGGGATATGCTTTTCATAGCATTGGTTATAGATTCTTGGTTGTAAAATCTGAGGTACCTGACATGCATGTCGGTACGATCATGGAGTCGAATGATGCGACTTTATTTGAAGATATCTTTCCCATGAAGGATATGGCTACCTCATCTAATCAGGAGATGCCTAGTTCATCGACTCAGGAACCAGTTACAAGTATTGAACCTGCCATTTCGATGGAACACTTTGAAAGTCCCGTGGAGGAGAACAATGAAGTTGCTACTAGGAGCAAGAGACAGAGGACTGCAAAGTCCTTTGGTGATGATTTTCTTGTGTATCTCATAGATGACACTCATGGAGGTGGCGCTGTTTCTTGGAAGTCTTGCAAGCAGACCATCTTAACGAGGTCAACAATGGAAGCAGAACTCACAGCACTAGATATAGCTACGATCGAAGCAAATTGGCTTCGTCGGCTCTTGAATGACCTGCCGGTTGTTGAGAAACCTGTACCGGGTATCCTTATGAACTGTGACAATCAAACTGTGATCATGAAAGTGAGCAGCTCAAAGGATAACATGAAGTCATCAAGACACGTGCAGAGAAGGTTAAAGTTTGTCAGGAAAATGAGAAACTCTGGAGTTATTGCATTGGATTATATCCAAACATCTAAAAATCTAGCAGATCCTTTTACGAAGGGTCTATCACGTAATGTGATAGATAATGCATCGAGGGAGATGGGTATGAGACCCACAATATGAGTTGTTCACAGTGGTAACCTATTCTTTGTGATTGGAGATCCCGTGAATTAGATGTGGAAGACAAGTTGTTGGTCAACTGGGATAAGAGTACCCTTACTATTAAAAATACCACTCCATGAAGATGCAATACTCTCCTAATCTGCATGGCAGGTTGATGTATATCTTCATGTGTTTTAAGTGGCTCTTTGAAGCAGAGATGTTGTCCTACAGAACATCTTTTGAAGAACGCACCTATATGAGTCTGATTGTTAAACGTCGCAATCTATGAGAGTAGGGTTCTCTCTAGTAAACTCATGAAAGGTCTCAGAGTATGACGCATAAGCTCCACCAGCGGGGAAGACCCACGGTAGCCACGTATCGGTCAAGGCTTTGTGTGAAGCTAGATTCGCAGAAAACTTGCAGTTCAAGGCCCAGTCCACTTTTCAAGTTGCTTACTAGTGTAGCATAGAGTTCTAGGTGGAAGTTCAACTTAACAGTCTCCACTGTAGTACCGGTACATAAAACAATGTTTTTGGAACCAAAGGCAAATTTTGTGTGCCTCTGGGATCTGGTGGGGGATTTGTCTATTTTGGGCCTAGCCCAATAGCAGTTTCAGAAATTCCTAATAAATCCTAGAGGCCGACGCAGCCCATTCGTGCAAGGCAAGAGGTGGAACTAAAGTTTAGTCCCACATTGCTAGTTTAGAGGGAGTTGGACCTCTTTATAAGGGAGGTTCTTTCCCCACTTGTATGAGCATGAGAACAAGAGGGACATCCACGCGCGCTCCTCCTCTGCCACCCACCTCGCCATGCCACGCACCGCCTCGTCACGACGCGCCGCGGGTTGCGGGAATGAGCCAAGCCGATGTCTAAATTTTTGCCACGCACTATGGGTATACGAAAGGTTACTCGGGAACTGAAAAGTTTTTGTTGTAGTGGATATTGAATATGAACACTGCACCCTTCAGTTGCTGCCTGTTCATTTCGTCTCTCTCGTTCCCTTCAGCTCCCGGCGTAGCCTCTCACCTCCTTCTCTTGCGCCTATAAAAGGCAGGTCGCTCCTCTCACAGGGGCGCACCAGAACTACTTCTTCCTCTCGCCACCGGTTCCTGAGCATTGCGTTGCTGCTATGATCTTCCTCATCCCGGCTTGCGGTGTGCACCGCAGGTCAGGACAGTAGGCCTCTGAAACCGCAACTTTTGAGTCATGTACGGGAGAAGGGTGATAAGGTTTTTGGGGAGCGCTTAGCGCGACTACCGACTTCTTCGGCACAGACGCCCCGGACTCCGACGACTACTTCCCCAATGACGACTACTTCCCCGACGTCCACGACCTCCTCGACGACATGGCTACCAAGGACACCGACCCCAAGTCCAGTGATACTGTTGCTACTGTTGTCCCGTACGTGTTCTTGCTTTTCCTGTTAGAGGTCCTGCCACAGTTCCTTGTTCTAGTGTTTTCCCTAGACGTGTTGGTATCTACTTCGTATATGAAACTTGATCTACTGTCTGCTCCAGAGATTTTTGGTCCTAGTTTATATTTGCAGATGTTATTTACCTTCTCTCTGTCAGATTGCATAACTTGCTTCATCTCTTCTTTTTTAGTCATGCTTTATCTAGTATTTCTATTAACAAAATCATATGGTAAATTGCTCACATTTCCAACGGAGAGAGACACCCCTATAGCACATGTCCAATAGAGGTCTGGCCAACAAGGAACAAAGGTCGAGAGGTTCACATGGAGAACATGGACGCATGGGGAGGGAGAGAGGGTGTGTTTATGATAGAGAGATCCCCTCGAGATCGTGAGGGGACTATATGGGTGGGAGATCGAGGGAGGTGCGTGCGCGATAGAAATATGCCCCGAGAGAAATCGAGATAGACCATGCACATGTTTGTGATGGAGTCTAAGATTAGCTAGTCATATACATATAGAGGGGAATGTGTGTGCCTACAATTGAGTGAGAGACCATCATACTTGGCTAGCTAGGCATGAGATTTTGTGTGTGTGTGAGAGAGATGGAGAGAGAACGAGGGAGAGATAGAGTTTTAGATGGTTCTATCGAGTGCGAGTGAGATATGCATGTGTATGTGTGGCCCAGGTAGATGGAGAGTTTGAGCAAGAGAGGGAAGAGCTCCGAGATGACAGAGTGGTGCGTGAGAGAGTTACGGGCCACGAGCCAAGGAATTTGTGTGCGTACGATGAGTGCACCCAAGATATTTAGCTTGGACTAGAGAATCATACATAGTGTGCGAGAGAGACCTATAGATGGAGTATATATGCAT
>NC_041393.1:447933336-447933708 GCF_002162155.2 Triticum dicoccoides | reverse complement strand
AGAGAGGGGGGGAGAGCTTCGAGACGACAGAGTGGTGCGTGAGAGAGTTACGGGAAACGAGCCAAGGAATTTGTGTGCGTACGATGAGTGCACCCAAGATATCTAGCTTGGACTAGAGAATCATACATAGTGTGCGAGAGAGACCTATAGATGGAGTATATATGCATGCGAACTAGAAAGACCCCCCCCCCACACACACACACACAAAGAGAGAGAGAGAGAGATGGAGAGAAAGCGAGAGGGACTAACAAGGTTTGTGTGTTGGATGCGTGCGACAGAATTGAAGATTGTCGGAGAGAGAGAGACAGAGAGCAGGAGTCAGGGAGAGGGGGAGGTCGCGTTTTATGCATCAAAGACTGATATAAACCATGT
>NC_041393.1:447916173-447933005 GCF_002162155.2 Triticum dicoccoides | reverse complement strand
AGAGAGAGAGAGAGAGAGAGAGAGAGAGAGAGAGAGATGGAGAGAGAGGGAGAGGGACCAACAAGGTTTGTGTGTTGGATGCGTGTAACGCCCCGGATGTAACTTTCCAGAATTGTAACTCCAACTCCTGCCATTTCCGGCTATGTGTTGTGATATTTCCTTCGTGGTTGGCTTTTTGTCTTTTGTTTTGCATTTTGTTCATGTCATGCATCTCATCTCATAGCATCATGTGCATTGCATCGGCATTGATTTCTTAAAAACTTGCATCCGCTCGTAGTTGCCGCTCCTCGCTTCTCTCCGTTGTGTTCGTGACCGATCGGAGTCCAACCGGGTTTTTGATTCCCTCTTGTCTGGCCGTTTGTCCCTCTCTACACTTGTCAGACCCCTCGCGCATGTCCGAAACCTGCCCCGAACCCACCTCGGCAAACCTCGCCACCGGCGACTACCTCCTGCAGGCCCGTATCGCCTCCTTCCTCCCTGCACCCCTTCTCTTCCTTCCCTTTTTCTCTAAGCGCCATCTCTTCCTCGCGTTTTCTTCGCACAGGAGCTCCAACCCCTGGCCATGAACACCCGTGCTTCCCCGGCGCCTTGCACGTCCAGACCGCCGGCGACAACAGCAGCAGCAGGTCATGCCGCCGGACCTTCCCAACCTCGCTGGAGCCCCACAGGTCGTCGACCTTTCCTCTCTGTCCTCCGGTCCTCCTCTATTTTCCTCTCTCTCAATCTCTCTCTCTCTCTCTCTCTCTCTCTCAGGGACGAACAAGGACGTCGCCGCCCCATTGAACCTTCTCCGCCCGGAGCTTCTTCACCTGCATCCGCGCCCCAAATTCGGACCCCTCCGTCTAGATCCGTTGTCTCCGCCTCCCTGCCATCATCTCCGGCGAGCAGCCATGCCACGGCAGCTCTGGACTTCCTGTCGTTCAGAGGACGCCCGCTCATGCCTGCGGAAATCCCTATTCACCGCTCGCTGCGGCAAAATGTCGGGCTACCACACAGGGCAGCGCAGCGAGCGACAAAACCTGGGCCGGCCCACTTATACGCGTCCAACCGGTTTTGGGAACCTTCTAGAAGGTTCCCTGAACCGGGGTTTTTCCTGTATTGTTTTTTTTCTGGTTCTTTTTCGGCTTTCCATTGTTTTTCAATTCTCCTTTTTCGTTTCTGTTTTTTTTCATTTTTTCTTTTTGTTTCATTTTCTTTTTCAAGTTTATTTTTCTTTCTCAAAACTTGTTCGCAGTTTTACAAAATGTTTACAATTTTCTTTTTTATTTCTTTTTTTTTCTTCTCTTTTAAAAAAACCAAAAAAAAATTGTTCCTGTTTACAAAAAATGTTCAGTTTTAGAAAAAATGTTCTCAAAATTCAAAATATATTCTTGTTACACAAAAAAGTACAAAACTTTCAAAATTAAAAAAATGTACCAGATGTCAATTTTTTGTTCACATATTAAAAAAAATGTTCACGCTCCCAAATTTGTTCGGGATTTTTCAAAATTGTTCTCCGTTTCAAAATATGTTCTCAAAATTCAAAAATTGGTCGTACTTTAAAAAAATGTTCGTGCTTCCAAATTTGTTCATGATTTTTCAAAATTGTTCTCTGTTTCAAAATTTGTTCTCAAGATTCAAAAAATGTTTGGGAATTGAAGAAAATGTCCAGCTTTCCTAATTTATTCACAAATTCAATGATAGTTCATGTTTTTCAATTTTGTTCACAAATTCAAAAAATGTTCTGGAAGTTTTAAAAAGTGAACATTTTTATTTTTTGTTCACAAATTCAAGAAATGTTCCCTTTTTCACATTTGTTCACGTCATCAAAATGTTCCTGTTTTACAAAATTTGTACGAAAATTCAAAAAATGTTTTTATTTTGAAGAAAATATTCATAAATACGAAAAATTCAGTTGTAGGAGATCGTCGATTCGACCCAATAAATTGACTATAGTTTTTAGAATTTTTTGCGAATTAATGTTTAACATTAGTCTCTGTCATATATGTCTTTAACTGTCAGGCTGCTAATTGAACATGAGATGGTCTACGTCGCAGTGGTCCGCACGGCAGGCCAATAAGTGCGAAGTCGCGTGTTCGAGTTCAGCGCTAGCGCGATTTTATTCTTTGCGATTTTTTCATCTCGGGAAAGCGCTATCGCGTACCACTGTAAATGGGCCAGCCCACGCTAGCCGCTCCTGTGCGAAGCACCGGCACTTTGCCGCAGCGAGTGGCCTATAGGAGCTCCCCATGCATGCCGCATTGACCGCGCCAATCGCAAGGCCCAGCGCCCCTTCCAGCCTCCCTCTCCACCGAACCGGGCCGAAGCGCATGGGTGAGGCCACACCCCAGCGCACCTCTATTTTTTCTGCCGATTGGGCCAACCAGATTCAGCCCGTTGTGTATTTTTTTCATGCTGCTGTGATTTAGCTATTTTTCCAGAGAGTGTAGTTTTACAAAAAGAACCTCCATGTTCATGCATATAATAACTTCAGAACCGTGCATCATATGTAAATAATTTATATATGAAAAATGCTTAATTTTTCATCTAGTTTCATAATCTGCTACTTTCATCTATGTTAAAAATGTTTAAAATGTTGTTTGATTAAATTTGCTTAAATGCCATGCTAAAATGATTTATTTCATAACTAAATAACCCTAGCTCCACTTTTAATAGACTTTATATGTAAATGGGGTGGAAAATGCATAGATTAACTTGGTGCACTTTGTTTTACTGTTTGACAATATTAAAATATGTTTTAGGGTAGAACAGTACCAAATTCGAAATATGGACATGTGGATTTTCCGGAACTGTTGTTTGTCTTTTTCGGCCTCATTTAAACTTGCCTAAATAGTTAGTTTACTTATGTTTCACCTCTTGCCATGTTTAACAACACTTAATATTCTTGTGTACATAAATGAGAGCGAACTAAATAACTCGAATGTGGTGTTTCATCAATATGACCCTCATTACATATTGAGCTCCACTTAACTTGTAGTGTTATTTGTGCACTTTGTCATGCCATGCCTCATTAAACCGGTCATGCATCTTACTTTGTTCTGCATCGTGCCATGTTTATGTGATGGTTGTTTACCATGTTGTTTGCTTATTTCCAGTTGTGCTTCTTCTCGATAGTTCCCATTTTTTTGCGATCGTGAGGATTCATTCGACTACGTTGGTTCGACTACTTCATGGACTCATTCTTCTTCCTATCGAGATTTCAGGCAAGATGACCATTACCCTCGATATCACTTCTATATTTGCTTGCTAGTTGCTTCGTTCTATCGCTATGCTGCACTACCTATCACTTGTTTACCATGCCTCCCATATTGCCATGTCAAGCCTCTAACCCACCTTTCCTAGCAAACCATTGTTTGGCTAAGTTACCGCTTTTGCTCAGCCCCTCTTATAGCGTTGTTAGTTGCAGGTGAAGTTCAAGATTGCTCCATGCTGGAACAGGATTATGTTGGGATATCACAATATCTCTTATTTTAATTAATGCATCTATATACATGGTAAAGGGTGGAAGGTTCGGCCTTTTGCCTGGTGTTTTGTTCCAATCTTGCCGCCCTAGTTTCTGTCATACCGGTGTTATGTTCCTTGATTTTGCGTTCCTTACACGGTCGGGTTTAAGGGAACCCCTTGACAGTTCGCTTTGAATAAAACTCCTCCAGCAAAGCCCAACCTTGGTTTTACATTTACCTAACAACCTATAACTTTCCCTTGGATTTCTACAAGCCCGAGGGTCATATTTATTTTAAACCCCCTCGGGCCAGTGCTCCTCTGAGTGTTGGTCTGAAGTAGAGCCACTTGCAGCGCCACCTCGGGGAAACTTGAGGGCTGGTTTTAGCTGTACGTATTGTTCATCCGGTGTGCCCTGAGAACGAGATATGTGCAGCTCCTATCGGGATTTGTCGGCACAGTCGAGCAGTCTTGCTGGTCTTGTTTTACCATTGTTGAAATGTCTTGTAACCGGGATTCTGAGACTGATCGGGTCTTCCCGGGAGAAGGAATATCCTTCGCTGATCGTGAGAGCTTGTGATGGGCTAAGTTGGGACACCCCTGCAGGGTTTAAACTTTCGAGAGTCGTGCCCGCGGTTATGTGGCAGATGGGGATTTGTTAATATCCGGTTGTAGAGAACTTGACACTTAACTTAATTAAAATGCATCAACCGCGTGTGTAGCCGTGATGGTCCCTTTTCGGCGGAGTTCGGGAAGTGAACACGGTTTGGGTTATGATTGAACGTAAGTAGTTTCAGGATCACTTGTTGATCACTTCTAGCTTCACGACCGTTGCATAGCTTCTCATCTTACTCTTATTTGCATATGTTAGCCACCATACTTGCTTTAGCGCTTGCTGCAACTCCACCTCATTACCTTATCCTACCCATAAGCTTAAATAGTCTTGATCTCGTGGGTTTTGAGATTGCTGAGTCCTAGTGACTCACAAGATACTACAAATAGTTGCAGGTGCTGATGATACCAGTGCAGGTGATGCTACCGAACTCAAGTGGGAGTTCGACGAGGTCCTTGGCCGTTTACTATGTTTCTTTCCCGGATGATCAGTAGTGGAGCCTAGTTGGGACGATCGGGGATCTAGCGTTTGGGGTTATCTTCTTTTCATTTGGATTCGTCCATAGCCGGACTATGTGTGTGCTTTGAATGATGTATGAATTATATAATCTTTGTGTGAAGTGGTGATTGTAAGCCAACTCTATTTATCCCTTTCTTGTTCATTACATGGGATTGTGTGAAGATGACCCTTCTTGCGACAAAACCACAATGCGGTTATGCCTCTAAGTCATGCCTCGACACGTGGGAGATATAGCCAGATCATGGGCATTACAATGTGTGCGACAAAATTGAAGATTGTCGGCGAGAGAGAGAGAGAGAGCAGGAGTCCGGGAGGGGGGAGGTCGCATTTTATGCATCAAAGACTAATATAAACCATGTTTCGATATAAACTTGCATTCAAATATTTAAATTGGAGAACATGTTGTTTGCAATCCACACATGAACGGAGATATGCTATATCAAACAAGTTCATTAATTTGACTTTCAACATGTTCATGGAGTACTATAATACTGTACAACATGCTACTCGATTGAGGTGTTCAATTTTGGATTTAGTTCACTATTTTGACCTGGTGAACGAGCTCTTTCATTGAATCAAGATATTTTAGTTTGGGTTTGATTCCCATTTTTTAGTGGGTCAACTATTTGTCATATAGTAAATCACTAGCAACGAGCATGTAAAAAAACATTACTCCCGAGCATCATCTCTCCATCTAAAAAAGTGGCAAGCTAATATTTCAAAATTTGATTCGAATCAACTTGGTAAGGTAGACCTGGATGCTCGTTCTCCCAAAATTTGAACGAACCATTAAACACCCTCTGCTCGGCCCGAGCAAATAAATGGGAGACGCGAAATTACCGGCCTATGTGGGACACGCATCAATTGGCCCGTTGTACATCGATGGTAGGTTCGTAACTTCATCCAAGCGTGCCTTTACCTCGGCCAAAATGACATGTGCCAAATAATTCATAAACCATGGTCGGCAAAACACCCTCTCCTCGCCCGAAATAGCTCGCGCCCACTATTACAAAACACGCTCTCCTCGCCCGAAATCGCTCGCGCCCACTATATTTCAAAACACGCCCTCCTCGCCCGAAATCGCTCGCGCCCACTATTTGGGGAGAAGTAAAGTTACTCTACTATCCCCGACCCTCAGTACACAGACCCAAGCCGAGAAGCCTAAAGGCAGGGGTAGAATTGTAACCCCCCCCCCACACACACACACACATTTCAGACAAATGCGTCTGTAAGACATGGTTCCACTCCCCTCCCAATTCCCTCCCCATTCATACCTCGTGAGCACCAAATCACCTTATCCCCAGAAGCTCCCTTTTCCCGAGCCGTGAAACCTCAGCCCCTCCTCCATGGCGCCCCCACCGCACCAAATTCACAGCCGCCCTCCTCCCTAATGCCGGAGACACTGCCCATTTGCCATCGTGCACTAGGCTGTGGCCTCTTACTTCGTGCTGCTGGAGTTTCCTCGACGACGGTCGCATGAACTGTACTGGAGCTGATTCACCCCCGCCGTTGTTCACGGCGTTGGAGCGGCTCCAACTTCGGATCCGTCTAGAGCCTCGGCGCTGCTTCCTCATAGCCGTCGACCCTCGCGACATCTCTGCTTCCTTGCCACTGGTCGCCACCGCAACCGCGCCGGCCTCACCGACTCGGCAGCTGGAGCTGCCTACTTCACCGTGCCGTCAGATAGGTCGCAACCTCATATCAGATCACTTTATTTAGGCGTCAGTTGTCTGAATTTTTACTCTAGGTCAATCGATTCCCAATGGGAGGCACGACCCCTCGAGGCAGCGGAGCTCCTAGGCTGCTGGTTGGCTGGTGTCTAACGTAAGGGTGCGGGGGTGCAAGTTCACCGCGGAAGCAACGCTTAGATGGCTATCTTAGAGTTGCGTGGGTTGAAGGTACTGCCGCTGCCGGATCTGGATGACGGCGAGTCTTTGTGGATTGGACCGGGGGTGGCGCAACCACGAGAGTGCGATGGGGCGGGGAGCCGGGTTTTGGTCGGGGCCACGGACGGCAGAGGCAGGCTGCTCTACCGTTGGTCGCTGGCTCTTCGGGGAAGATTCCGAACGGTGTCAGCCGAGAGGCACAAGACGGCCATCAAGCCACCCGGCGTAGATTGGACAGTACCAAAATAAAATAAAATTGTGTGACCCCAATTTAGTCTTCAGTCAACAGACGTGTGACCACTCTCGTACCTTGTTGTTGATCTCTCAGGGCATTTCTTCAGATCAAAGAGATGTGTCGTTCTTAACATTATGTGTTTTCTGCATCTTCAGCCACACCGTCTTCCGACTAACTGTAGCTGCTCCAACAAGAGAAGCATACACCAGAAGGGAGCTATAGTCCCCACTCAACAGTTCCCTGCATCGAATGCTCGTGCCCGACATGGACAGCCACAACAACTGCAGGGCCATCGACAAGTCAGCACATGATGCTCACTCCTATGGATGGCGGCCAGATAGGTTGTACCCTCATCTTACTTGTGTGCAACATTTATGGCTTTGTTATTCATCTAAGCATGGAAAATAGATTATTGCATTTCATTGTATATTCATGTTGATCTCCTATGGGTCTTGTTCAGGAGTTAACGATGTTCCATAGTTCAACTAAGAGACTTGTTCTTTAGGTAACGTTGTTCCATAGTTATCATCCACCAGCCAATGCTATCCCACAGGCTGGTGATTATAGTATTATACCACTTCTAGCATTACCTATGTTGTTCTTTAATACTTTTGTGTGCCATCTAGTTAATCTCGAGTACAAACGGTACATATTCTGTAGCTTTCATTTGTGTTCTCCCTTTAGTTTTGAGACCTGTTGCTGCTAGTTAACCATAGTCCTAATATTTATGTCGTCTCCTACAGGCACTCATTACATAAATCTAACTACTAGTTGTCTTCCATACATGTCAGATATAATTGCACACATTTATTTATGCACAAGAACCTCATGGAGCAATGTAACGGCCAACAAACTTGACGTCAATGATACCCAATATGATGGAACATGTAAAGGCAGTTCTTCACAAGACTTGCAGAAAGATGATGAATCCTATTCACCCCACAAGGTCCTTGATCTTACTTGGCCCTTGATATGGGTACATCATGCATATAATGTCCTGGAGTGCACCTACTCCGTTGCAATCCCTTGTGCTAGCCTGCTGATCATGCATGTAAATATGGCATGCCTTCCTGTTTTTCAGTACCTATTCCATTCATGGTAACATGTTTTCAAATTCAAGTACTATCATTCTACTCTATCGCAATGCCATCTGCTTAGTTTGGACATCATGCTTCTAAATATCTTATGCATTGTTATTCATCATTATGTACTTCATCTGTCTACCATACCATGTTCTTTTTTTTACATTGAAGTGTTGTTATAGTGGTCTCTTGCAATGCCATCTTAGTTTCCCAATCATACACGCATATGTTGCCTTAGTGTTTTTCTGTATGTATTCCGCTAGCATACAGTTTTACATTCAAGTAGTGTTTTTTACACTGTTGTCATGTCGTATCCCTAGCTCTTACATCATACTCCCTCCGTCTGGATTACATGTTGCAGAAATGGATAAAACTGGATTATCTAGAACTGAAATACGCCTAGACCCATCCATTTATTTCCGGATGGAGGGAATACATGTCAATATGTCATGCCTTCCTATTCTTCAGTACCTATTCCATCTCTGTTGTAGCATGTTTTATAATTGAAGCATCATTCTTCTATATAAGGCATGCAAGGGGAAGACGGCTATGTTAGAATCTAAAGGGTTACAAACCAGGTCTTTGCAAAAGATCCAAACGACAGGAGATAATAAACCAACTCCAGTTTTCATAGATACTGCTCCAACACAGAGAAACCCAACTCCCATTGATAATAAACAGATTCCAGTGGCCAAAGAACTAGTCCGCTCCAGTCCAACAAAAGAATGTAAACTCCATTCTAAGAAGCATGTGCGTATCCTCGCATCATGAAATTTTATAGCATTCTGATCATATTTTCTACATGTTTTTACCCATCTCTCTTTTAGAAAATAAGGTTAAACGATACAAGACTTCCTCCATTGCGATCGTATTCGAGGAAAATATCTTGCAAGAATTCTCTGTGCTCCAATGCTGATGTAAGTACCTGTTGTATATCACTATATTTTTACATCAGCATGTATTTTGTTAACCGGCGTGAATCCAACCTTTATCTAATCTAAAATTAGTTGTAGCAAAATGTTAAAGGCGCCAATGTTGATTTTTGTAAGGAAAACTGCCTGGTAGTTTTGCATACTGAGCTGCATGAGTGTACTATCTCATATCATGCACATTACTGAATTGTAGTGCTGCTCTGGTTGTCCATTCATTCATTGTGTCAATGTTGCTTTTGTATAACCTTACCTGGCTGATGATAGATGTTCTATATTGTGTTAATTTGGTGTAGGTTAGTTTCCCAAACGTTTGTTGTGTCAATGTTGCTTTCCTATTATCTGACTTGGCCAATGATAGCAATGCTAGTGTGTTAATTTGGTGCATACTGCTGAAGATAAGAAGACAAACTCTGAAAACAGCAAGGCAACCTCATTGTTTCTTTCCAATACATCTAGGCCAGGTAATATGGCAATAACTCATGATTAATCTGTTCGGCTCCCCTCCTAATTTATGTTATGATGCAGTGGTCAAGACACTATCCACTATCAATAATACAAGCCTACCAAAATCGCCATCTGAATCTGTTCAGTTTCCTCTGTCTCGAATGCAACAAAAAAAATGTACGTTTGTGAACCAACTAATGGCTGAAGCAATGATGGAAATGGGGAGGAATCAGAGGTGCACATTCGTGCGCAACAACAACTGATCAATGTTTTCAGAGACAGTGTAGCAAAGCAGCAAGAACTTGCCCACATGCTTATGGGCGTCATCCGCGCTGAGGTTGCAGATTGTGACGTTGTAGATCGTTAGGTTCTGTTCATTTATTTGCACTGGCATCAATCTTTGATTGCCTAGTGGATATAATTTCCTGTAATGTATGCTGGATGCGCAACGTTTTTCCCTGTATACCGTACCTTTGCTTGTTCAGATTTGGTCCTGTGCATAATTGCTCGTTGTAATGGGCTCAAATTATCTAATTTGGCCTAAAGACATGTGTGAACTTTAGTGGGCCCATTAAGTTAATGGGCTGTTACCAGGCCCATGTTAATGGTCGGCCCTCTTACCACCCGGGTCTTTAACAGACCGACATCGAAGCGGGAAATAGCTGGGCCCATTTGATTTCACGGGCCGTTAATAGGTCGTTACTAAGGTCGGGCTACATATGGCCCAACAATATTGTGGGCCTTTAGCAGGCCGAAAGAGAAAGCAGGCTGGTACAGGACCATGAAGAGCATGGGCCGCTAAGAGGCCGAAAGTCAGGTCGTACTGTATATGGCCCAATTGTGTTGTGGGCCTTTAGCAGGCCGAAAGAGAAACCGGGATGGTATTGAACCATGAAGAGCATGGGTCGTTAAAAGGCCAAAACTCAGGTCCGACTACAAATGGCCCAACTCATTTATGGGTCGTCACCAGGCTGAAAGACACACCAGGCCAAGAATTGGCCCAACACCTAAATGGGTCGCTAAAAGGCCAAAACTCAGGTCTGACTACAAATGGCTCCACTCATTTATGGGCCGTCTGATGGAGTCATGTACCTAGGGTAGGGTCACAGACCTGATCTAAGTACCCTGCCCAAGGACACCCTTAGAAGAGATCACCTTCCAGTCGACCTACGAGGGACTCACTCGACTGACTTGAAGGACTCGACTACGAAGACTCACTCGACCACCAGAAGGTCAAGAGGCACTCTGCACTGCAACGGTCTATAATTAAGTAGACTTTATGATAGTAAAGACACTTTATGTGGAGCGTTACCATTAACGCCCCGGACTTAATGTACCTTAAACCCTTCATTACGTGGGTTGGCTGGGGTCCTGGCGCACTCTATATAAGCCACCCCCCTCCACAGGCAGAAGGGTTCGGCACCCTGTAATCCATATACACATAATCCACTCGACCGCCTCCGGGCTCCGAGACGTAGGGCTTTTACTTCTTCCGAGAAGGGCCTGAACTCGTACATCTCTTGTGCTTACAACCTCTCCATAGCTAGGACCTTGCCTCTCCATACCTACCCCCCACTCTACTGTCAGACTTAGATCCACGACAGTTGGCGCCCACCGTGGGGCGGGTGTTTTAGCGATTTTGTGGAGAAGTTGCGATTCTTCCGAGTACTTTCATCATGGTAGCTGCTGGAGTTTTGGTCGAGGGTCGAGAGATTCGTCTCGGTGCTCTCACCTTCGTCGCCGACGACTCCGCCTGGCTCCAGGAGGCTCCACTCGACGTCGATGTGCTCCCCGTCCGCGGTGCGACGCATTTTCGCGCATGTGTCCGCGGCGTTCTGCTGCGGCAACCATCGACCCCATATCGGTCGACTCCCCTATCGACCACCCTCCCGGTCTCCCGCCAGCGCAAGCGCTCGGGTCGGTCGAGGCTTCAGCGGTGGGTGAGACATGCGGTGGCTCGCCAGACGGCCACCACTCAAGTTGCGGCAATCGAGCCCGACGAATCTCTCTACGGCCTGTTCGATCTATCGACTGGCTCCGTAGAGACTGCATCCGAATGCGATAGCAGTGATCCAGCGGCGGAAATCCTGATGGTCGACGGGCCTCGCAGCCCCCCTGGCTTCGCCCGTGATGGTGGAGCAGGCGATGGAGGCGATCCCGCGCGAGACCATGAAGAGTACCAGCCCGAGCCACTCGACTCTATGCAAAGAGAAGAACTTCGCCGCAGGAACATGGATGCCCTGCATACTCCCATCGCAGGAGAAACCCCCAAGGCTCGCACCTTGGAGGAGGCACGTTTGGCCAATTTGGCCGAACGCGCTCGCCTGGAGAATCTTCAGCGAGCACTCGACGAGCGCGCGCGGCAACGAGTTCCCGACGCCAGTCGACGTCAACTCTTCCCGCCGACTCAGGTATATCGAACCCCAATCCAGAATTTAGCAGCTGCGACCCGTATAGCAGAGTCCATCCAGCCCTCTCAGTCGGAAGCTGGCAGAGGCTTGATGCAGATCAGGGATCTGCTCCGGGCAGCAGGAGATCAGAATTCAGCCGTGTCGCAGTCGCGCAACAGAATTCACAGTCGATCCGTCGCTGCAAATACGGTTCAGTCGGCTCACAGTCCCAGATCGCCTCCGCGGCATGAAGGGCGCGAGAATCGGCGAGACCAATATGGAGACCGACACGACCGAGATGATAGGCGTCGAGTGCCCACTTCCCCTCCGAGGGGTGGGTCTTACGCTCCTCGGCAGCAAGGTGACAGACGTCAGCTCAGTGCGGGGCGAAGAGTTCCAGTCGACCCCAGAGAACCAGGCTTCGACGCGCGATCCATTATCGTGCAAGGCTTGGTCGACCGGAACAGAGCCCATCGAGGTGGACTCGACAGAGATGCGCCCACGAGCAGCCGAGTGCACGTTTCTGGTCCGGAATGTTTCAGCAGAGCTATCAGAGCCGCAGTGATTCCTCCCAATTTCAGGTTGGCAACAGGAGTCAGCAAGTTCACCGGTGAGTCTAAGCCTGAAACTTGGCTTGAGGACTACCGAGTGGCGGTTCAGATTGGTGGTGGGAATGACGAGGTGGCCATGAAGCATTTGCCCCTCATGTTGGAAGGTTCTGCCAGAGCGTGGTTGACTCAGTTACCTCCTAGCAGCATTTACACTTGGGAAGATCTGTCCCGAGTGTTCGTCAGAACGTTTGAAGGAACTTGCAAGCGACCGGCTGGATTGACAGAGCTGCAAGTCTGCGTGCAAAAGACCAATGAGACTCTCAGGGAGTATATTCAGAGATGGATCACTTTGCACCATACTGTGGAGAATGTGTCTGATCATCAGGCAGTCTGCACCTTCAAGGATGGTGTCAAGAACAGAGAATTGAGTTTGAAATTTGGTCGAACCGGAGACATGACCTTGAGTCGGATGATGGAAATTGCTACCAAGTACGCCAACGGCGAAGAAGAAGACCGACTCCGAAGCGGCAAGCACAAGCCGAGCCAGTCGGAGAAGGGAAACACCAGTCAGAAACAGAAGCGGAAGGCTGAACCGGCAGCTCCTGGAGAGGCTCTGGCCGTGACTCATGGAAAGTTTAAAGGGAAACCAAAAGGATCCTAGAACCCCAAGAAGGTAAAGGATAAAGAAGGGAACGACGTGATGGATATGCCGTGTCACATCCACACGAAGAAAGACGAAGAGGGGAATATCATTTACCCAAAGCATACCACTCGCCAATGTCGACTCCTGATCCAGCAGTTTCAAGGAAAACAGTCCAAAGACAAGGAAAAGGAGTCGGACAAGGCCGAAGACAAGGAGGACAGTGAGGAAGGATATCCGCATGTCAACTCCACTCTGATGATCTTTGCAGATGTGGAAAGCAAGAGTCGATTGAAAGTCATTAACCGCGAGGTGAACATGGTTACCCCAGCAAAAGCAAACTATCTGAGATGGTCCCAAACACCCATCACATTCGACCAATCTGATCACCCGACTCATATTGCCACCCCTGGGAGGCAAGCTTTGGTGGTCGATCCAATTGTCGAAGGCACTCGACTGACAAAAGTGCTGATGGACGGTGGTAGTGGGCTGAATTTGTTGTATGCAGACACACTGAAAGGAATGGGCATTCCGATGTCCCGACTGAGCACCAGTAACATGAGCTTTCATGGAGTTATACCAGGGAAGAAAGCCGAGTCACTCGGCCAAATAGCTCTGGATGTGGTGTTTGGTGATTCGAAACATTTTCGCAAAGAGAAGTTGACGTTTGAGGTCGTGGATTTTCAGAGTGCATATCATGCCATTTTGGGGAGACCAGCTTATGCACGGTTCATGGCTCGACCATGTTACGTGTACCTCAAATTGAAGATGCCCGGCCCCAAAGGAGTGATCACTGTCACCGGTGATCGGAAGAAGGCAGAAGAGTGCTTTCAGAAGGGCTCAAAGATTGCTGATTCCCAGGTGACAGCGGTCGAGTTTGAAGAGTACAAGCAAAACGCAGATCCGAGTGATTTGCTGCGATCCAAGAAACCTGCCACAGAATCTGCATTTCAGTCGTCCGGTGAGACGAAGCCTGTTCACATTCACCCGACCGACCCCGATGCAGCTCCGACCCACATCTCCACAACACTTGACTTGAAATAGGAAGAAGCGCTCATCCAGTTCCTCCGTGAGAACTGGGACATTTTTGCATGGAAGCCCGCTGACATGCCAGGTGTTCCCAGGGGACTAGCTGAGCATCGCCTAAGAGTCGACTCATCAGCAAAACCAGTCAAAGAGCATCTTCGGCGATCCGCCGTCCAGAAGAGAAAAGCCATTGGTGAGGAAGTGGCTCGACTGTTGGCGGCAAGATTTATCCGAGAGATATACCACTCCGAATGGCTCGCTAATGTTGTCATGGTTCCTAAGAAGGACAAATCGCTCCGAATGTGCATTGATTTCAAGCACATCAACCGGTACATGACCACAAAGAAGGTTGCTCATTATTTCTCTGATCATTCCATCACAGTCGTCAGCGACGCTCCACTATCAGAGATTTTGCACAACAGAGATGCAACTGGTCGAGTGGCGAAATGGGCGATTGAACTTCTTCCGCTTGATATCAAGTTTGAGGCAAAGAAAGCCATTAAGTCCCAGGCAATAGCAGATTTCCTCACCGAGTGGATTGAACAGCAGCAGCCGACTGAAGTTCACTCGGAGCATTGGACCATGTTTTTTGATGGCTCTAAGATGTTGAATGGTTCCGGTGCTGGGGTTGTCCTGGTTTCCCCCAGAGGAGATAAGCTCAGATATGTGCTCCAGATTCACTTTGATTCCTCCAACAATGAGGCAGAGTATGAGGCCCTCTTATACGGAATGCGCATGGCCATTTCACTCGGCGTCCGTCGCCTGATGGTCTATGGCGATTCAGATTTAGTGGTCAACCAAGTGATGAAGGAGTGGGACGTGAGAAGCCCAGCCATGACTGGATACTGCAGTGCAGTGAGGAAGCTGGAAAAGAAGTTCGAGGGGTTGGAGCTCCATCATATACCCCGACTGAAAAATCAAGCAGCTGATGATCTAGAAAAGATAGGTTCCAAGAGAGGAGCCATTCCGAGTGGTGTGTTCTTGGAGCATATACACACTCCATCAGTCAAAGAAGATCCTTTCACCGAAGAAGCTCCACAGCCCAAGAGTGCCACAGATCTGACTGAGGTTGAAGTCCCAGCAGTGGTCGACTTGGTCATGGAGGTCTTGGTGGTCATTCCCGACTGGACAGTTCCGTATATCGCGTATATCCTGAGAAAAGAGCTTCCGGGGGATGAGGAAAAGGCTCGACAGATCGTCCGTCGATCTAAAGCCTTTACCGTAATCAAAGGACAGTTATATAGAGAAAGCGCGACTGGAGTTGGTCAGAAGTGCATAACACCAGAAGAAGGTCGAATCATCCTTAATGATATCCACTCGGGAACCTGTGGTCATCATGCGTCCTCTCGGACCATCGTGGCCAAAGCATACCGAGCCGGATTTTACTGGCCAAAGGCGAATGAGATGGCAAAGGAAATAGTGGATAAGTGCGAAGGATGTCAGTTCTATTCAAATATGTTGCACAAGCCTGCATCAGCTCTGAGGACCATTCCACTCGTCTGGCCTTTCGCAGTATGGGGGTTGGACATGGTCGGTCCTTTGAGAACAGGTCGAAGTGGCTTCACGCATGTACTGGTGGCAGTCGACAAGTTCACCAAGTGGATTGAAGCTAAACCAATCAAGAACCTTGACGCCGATACTGCTGTTAGCTTCATCAGGGAACTGATATTCAGATATGGAGTCCCGCACAGCATCATTACGGATAATGGGTCGAACTTTGACTCGGAGGAATTCAGGGATTTTTGCAACTCTCAAGGCATACGAGTCGACTATGCTTCAGTCGCCCATCCGCAGACGAATGGACAAGCAGAGCGAGCCAATGGCCTGATTCTCAAGGGATTGAAACCCCGACTGATGCGTGATCTCAAGCATGCAGCTGGAGTGTGGGTCGACGAACTTCCCTCGGTGCTTTGGGGGCTGCGGACCACACCTAATCGGTCGACCGGAAGAACTCCATTCTTCTTGGTCTACGGAGCTGAAGCAGTCTTGCCGAGTGATCTTCTCCACAATGCTCCTCGAGTTGAGATCTACAACGAAGCAGAAGCTGAACAAGCGCGGCAGGACGCAGTCGACCTTTTAGAGGAAGAAAGGGAGATGGCTCTGATCCGATCGACCATCTACCAACAAGATTTGCGTCGTTTCCACGCCAGAAATGTGAGGGGTCGAGCCTTCCAGGAAGGAGATTTAGTTCTCCGAGTGGATCAGAAGAAAGATCACAAGCTTGCTCCTTCTTGGGAAGGACCCTTCATCGTCACCAAAGTTCTCCACAATGGGGCGTACCGTCTTTACAACGTCGAATATAATATCGACGAGCCCCGAGCTTGGAACGCGGAACTACTTTGCCCATTTTATACTTAAGTTTTTCACTCGGATGACTTGCAATAAAGTACTCCTGTAGTTCATGGATTTCAAAATAGTAGTGTCATAGTTCCTCCATAATTTTTGTCACTTTTTATTTTGTCCAATAAAATTTTCCCCTCAGTGGGTGACTTAGCCGCGAATCCGTTTCGCCTAAGTTTGTAAAAATCCTTACCGAGTGGTGAGCCAGACTCCCACTCGGAGGCTTAGCTGCGAATCCGTTTCGCCTAAGATTAAATAAAATCCTACCGAGTGGTAAGCCAGACTTCCACTCGGAGGCTTAGCTGCAGTCCAAGTACTCGCCTAAGTTATAAAAATCCTACCGAGTGGTAAGCCAGACTTCCACTCTGAGGCTTAGCTGCAGTCCAAGTACTCGCCTAAGTTATCAAAATCCTACCGAGTGGTAAGCCAGACTTCCACTCGGAGGCTTAGCTGCAGTCCAAGTACTTGCCTAAGTTATAAAAATCCTACCGAGTGAAGAGCAAACCTCTCACTCGGGGGCTTAGCTGTAGCCCAGTGCTCGCCTAAGATATAAAAATCCTACCGAGTGGAGAGCAAACCTCTCACTCGGGGGCTTAGCCGCAGCCCAGTGCTCGCCTAAGATATAAAAATCCTACCGAGTGAAGAGCAAACCTCTCACTCGGGGGCTTAGCTGCAGCCCAGTGCTCGCCTAAGATATAAAAATCCTACCGAGTGAAGAGCAAACCTCTCACTC
>NC_041393.1:447794074-447916031 GCF_002162155.2 Triticum dicoccoides | reverse complement strand
CTTAGCTGCAGTCCAAGTACTCGCCTAAGTTATCAAAATCCTACCGAGTGGTAAGCCAGACTTCCACTCGGAGGCTTAGCTGCAGTCCAAGTACTCGCCTAAGTTATAAAATTCCTACCGAGTGGTAAGCCAGACTTCCACTCGGGGGCTTAGCTGCAGCCCAGTGCTCGCCTAAGATATAAAAATCCTACCGAGTGAAGAGCAAACCTCTCACTCGGGGGCTTAGCTGCAGCCCAGTGCTCGCCTAAGATATAAAAATCCTACCGAGTGAAGAGCAAACCTCTCACTCGGGGGCTTAGCTGCAGCCCAGTGCTCGCCTAAGATATAAAAATCGTACCGAGTGAAGAGCAAACCTCTCACTCGGGGGCTTAGCTGCAGCCCAGTGCTCGCCTAAGATATAAAAGTCCTATCGAGTGAAGAGCAAACCCCTCACTCGGGGGCTTAGCTGCAGCCCAGCGCTCACCTAAGTGGATTAAGGAATAAGTCGACTGCAGTGAGTGTCCTGCTTTGAACCTGCAAAAGACATTTCGAGCCAAAAGCAATCATATTCAAACATCAAATTCAAGTTCGGAACGATACCTAAAGGAACCGAAAGTGCTCAGGCGCTAAGCCTGTTAAGGTTTATCGGTTACAATTCCACTCGTCATACCGAGGCAAATTTAAAGCGTCGAGCTTAAAAGAAGTTTTTTACCCCTCCTGTGGAGGGCTGGAAGGTGCAACGAACTCATCAAGGTCAATTCCATCTGCGATCCGAGTGGCAGCAGCAATGAAAGTTTCCATAAAGGACCTGAAGTCGTGTTTCTTGGTGTTGGCCACCCGGAGGGCCGCCAGCTTGTCTTCTCGCGCATCTTTGCAGTGGACTCGGGCCAAACACAGAGCAACATCTGCACCGCACCGAGCCGAGGACTTTTTCCACTCCTGCACTCGACCAGGGACCGTGTTCAAGCGAGCCATCAGCGACTCGAGGTCGTTCTGGAGTGTCTCCCTGGGCCAGAGCGTTGAGTCGATGCGAGATGTGGCGACCTTCAGCCTTGCAAGATAGTCCACGACAGCTGCAACACGGGACTCCAGTCGGAAAACATTCATGGCAACTTCGTCGTTCACCGGAGAATTGACGGGGTCAAGGTTTGGTTCCAGCCGGCTAGTCTCTTCTTCAAAGTCTTGACAAAATTCTGCAAGGGCGATCACCGAGTCAAGGCAATGGTCGAACGGAAAAATCACAGTTGAAAATGATTGTTGAGCGTAAAGGTTTACCTTCAAGCATAAGGAACAGGTTCTTGGCAAGACCACTCAGGAAGGCCTCCAGATCATTCTTCTTCCCAAGAGCAGCTTTCAGATTGGTATTTTCTTGTTCAAGCTTGGTGACTAAAGCTAACTTCTTGTCAGCAAGCTTGATCTTCTCAGCTAGTTCAAGGTCTTTTTTCTGTTGGGCCTCCTTCACCTTACCTACAAGTTACAGCAAGATCAGATTTTGAAACAAATAAAGGGAAAAGGCAATCGTCGAGGTCTCACCAAACATACCTTTGGTCTCCTCCTTTGCCTTCGTCAGATTCTCCTGAGCCAGCTTCAAATCCAGCTCGAGCTGAATGTGCTTGTTTTCCAGCTCAGTGTAGCGAGCCGCCAGGTCACAGGATCTCTGCGAAGAATCAATCGACTAAATGTCAAAGATAACTCACTTCCGAGTGGAAAAGGAAAAATCATGCGTTTCTAAGACTACAGCCGAATACAAGCATTCGACCGTAGTCTCGGGGACTACACCCAGTGGGTGCACTCAGCGTGCCCCCACTAATCCTATTGAAGACAGAGTCGACCAGAGTTTAAATCGACCATTCGCCATAGTCGAATGACGGAAAGACTGAACTTATAAAGCCTAAGGCCGACTGCCAGCAGTCGACCTTAGCCTTGGGGACTACACCCAGTGGGTGCACTCAGCGTGCCCCCACCGGCTTGCGAAATCCATTCGCCATAGTCGAATGACGGAAAGACTGAACTTATAAAGCCTAAGGCCGACTGCCAGCAGTCGACCTTAGCCTTGGGGACTACACCCAGCGGGTGCACTCAGCGTGCCCCCGCTAACACGGAGTTTAAATCGACACACCCACTGGGTGATTACTATAAATTCTGGAAAGAAAAGTTTTTGATAGCATATCCTAACAGAACAAGCGGTGGTCGACTGACCTGAACATTGCTTTGAAGGGCGGAACTGGCGTCGTAAGCTGCCTGGCTCGCATCCCGGATGGTCTTCAACTGCTCCATCATGATCCCTGCCTGGCGTATCGCCTCCTTCGTGGCGCCAGCTTGGTCCTCTGGGACGTGGTGCGTTGTGAAGAGGGAGGGCTGCAGAGCACTCGTCAGTGGATCTGCGAAGGACACAGTGTGTCGAGTGGTGTTCTCCTCCTCCGCGACCAGAGTCTCAGGCACCACCACATCCTGGGGCACCCTGCCGGCAGACGCTTTCCTACTCCTTCTGTGCTTCAGCGGTTCCTCATCTTCATCATCATCAGGGAGAGTGATAACAACATTGGACGGAGCTGCAGAAAAGAATCAGAATTAGAGATCATGAGTCAGTCGACTAGAAACGGTGTTAAGAGTATAGTACCAGGTTTTGAGGTTGCTGCGTCCTCCATCTCATGGTCGTCAGCCCGGGCTGAGGTCTCAGAAGTAGCAGCACTGCAACTCCAAAGAATCAGTAGACTAACTCCAGCGCCAACCAGAGATAAAGTTCGCACAAAAACAAGAAGACTTAAGCAGCATGATTACCCTGATATGGTGGGGATGGACACCTTCATCTTCGGCAGGAGCTTGGTCGGCTTTGACGGGGCCGCCCTGGGCTGCTTCGACGCCTTTTCAGTCGGCGCCGGAGAGGTGGTCTGAGGGTGCTTGGTCGACTGTGTAACAGTCGCAACCCCCTTGCCATGTTCAGTCGCCGGGTCATGGACAAGCTTCGACCGCCTTTCCGAGCACGGTGGTGCGACCTCCTCCTCCTCCTCTTCTTCGTCCTCATCATCATCATCATCATCGTCATCGTCATCATCATCATCCTCAGCGGCGTCCGAGTCCCACTCCTCCTCCTGGCTCTCGCCCCCGCTCGCTTCTCCCTCCTCAGTCGGAGCCTGTGCTCCATTGGGCATCGAGTACAGCTCAGTGAGGACCTGATAGACATCAAGACAAAGATCAGTCGACCGATCGGCAGAGAAAACAGAAATAAATGTGACAATGATACAATGGGAAGTGGAGCAGACATACCTTGTTTGGAACACTGTAGTGGTCGAGTGGAGGAATCCTTCTGGCTCCACGAGGGTTATCCTTGTTCCCAGTAACAGCGGCCATCCACCTTTCCAGAGTGGCATCGTCGACTGCTTCTGGATTGACCCGAGTCTCATCCTCAGTCCCGCGGTACAACCACATGCAATGGCTCCGGAACTGAAGAGGCTAGATACGACGCCTAAGAAAAACCTCCAGGAGATCCATACCCGTCACTCCCTCCCGAACCAACTGAACTACACGCTCCATCAGCATCTTCACGTCAGCTTTCTCCTCCGGAATCACCTTCAGAGAGGAGGGCTTGTTCACTCGGCCCATGGTGAACTGAGGGAGTCCACTCGACTGCCCCAGCGTCGACTGATCCTAGCAGTAGAACCAGGTCGACTGCCAGCCTCTGACTGACTCGGGAAATGTCATGGCTGGGAAGGTGCTCTTGTTCCTCACCTGGATCCCCAGACCCCCGCACATTTGGACAACTTGGGTTTTTTCGTCGCCTGGGCTCGCCTTCTTCACGGTCTGAGAGCGACATGTGAATATGTGCTTGAACAAGCCCCAATGCGGTCGACAACCCAGAAAACTCTCACACATGGACACAAACGCGGCAAGATAGGCGATAGAATTCGGGGTGAAGTGGTGGAGTTGCGCTCCAAAGAAGTTCAAGAAACCACGGAAGAAAACGCTCGGCGGCAAAGAAAATCCGCGGTCGACATGGGTAGCCAGAAGCACGCACTCACCCTCTTCCGGCTGGGGCTGCCACTCTTTCCCCGGAAGCCTTGCAGCTCCATGAGGGATCAAACCCTCGTTGGCCATGTCGAGGAGATCCTTCTCCGTGATGGTCGATTGGATCCAATCTCCCTGGACCCAGCCTTTTGGCAGGCGAGATCTAGACGAAGACCCGCCGCGACTGGTGGATCTCCCCTTCGCCTTCTCCGTCGCCGACGCCTTCTTCGCGCGTTCCAGCGCCGCCGTCTTCTCCTTGACCATGGCTACCGGCGAGACGCACGAGGAGAAGTTGTGCGGAGGCGAGAGCGAGCGCGTTGGGCGGAGACGAAGGGAGCAGAGAGAGAATGCTGAGGCACTGCTCAAAAAACCCTCGCCGGGCACGTTTATAAGATCCCTTCCGAGTGGATGACAGGTGGGCCCGGTCGATCTAATCATATCCCGAAACAGTTGCGCGGACGTGATATGTGGCGAAAAAAGCGGCGCGGAGATCGAGGCGTCTATGCCCTGTCCCATCCGAGCGCCGCGGTCCGCTCCGCTTCGCGCGCTTCCCCAAATTTCGTATCCCGCGGAATCCACGAACGGCAGATCGGTCTGCCAGACGCGGGATTTCCCGCGATCCGTCGCTCGGAAATCGGCAAAGTCCAAAAGATCACTTGACGAAGGAAAAGAATGGATCGAGTCGACTGAAGAAAAGTTGCTCACTATCAACAAAGAGATTTTTTGGTTCAAAACAACGCATGATCAGTATGCGAAGGCTAATCGGAAACAACATCAACTCCTTCATCACTCAAACCTCGATCCATTCGGGGGCTAATGATGGAGTCATGTACCTAGGGTAGGGTCACAGACCTGATCTAAGTACCCTGCCCAAGGACACCCTTAGAAGAGATCACCTTCCAGTCGACCTACGAGGGACTCACTCGACTGACTTGAAGGACTCGACTACGAAGACTCACTCGACCACCAGAAGGTCAAGAGGCACTCTGCACTGCAACAGTCTGTAATTAAGTAGACTTTATGATAGTAAAGACACTTTATGTGGGGCGTTACCAGTCATGCCCCGGACTTAATGTACCTTAAACCCTTCATTACGTGGGTTGGCTGGGGTCCTGGCGCACTCTATATAAGCCAGCCCCCTCCACAGGCAGAAGGGTTCGGCACCCTGTAATCCATATACACATAATCCACTCGACCGCCTCCGGGCTCCGAGACGTAGGGCTTTTACTTCTTCCGAGAAGGGCCTGAACTCGTACATCTCTTGTGCTTACAACCTCTCCATAGCTAGGACCTTGCCTCTCCATACCTACCCCCCACTCTACTGTCAGACTTAGATCCACGACACCGTCAACAGGCTAAAAGACACACCGGGCCAGAAATTAGCCCAACACTTAAATGGGTTGCTAAAAGGACGAAAGATGTACATCCTGAAAATTGGCCCATCCCTTGAATGGGCCGTTAACAGGCCAAAATCACATTGGGCCGATATTGAGCCCAAATATATAGCGGGCTGTTAACAGGCTCGAACTGACGATGGGCTGCAACGGTGTCAAATCTTTAATGGGCCGTTGATGGGATGAATTGGCACATCTCGTGTGGGCCGTGGGCTTAAATGGACCTGACATAAGTGCTACATCTCGAGCTTGCGTTGGTTTTCCCCGAAGAGGAGAGGATGATGCAGCACAGTAGCGTAAGTATTTCCCTCAGTTTTTGAGAACCAAGGTATCAATCCAGTAGGAGGTCACGCGCAAGTCCCTCGTACCTACACAACACGATAGCAACTCGCAACCAACGCTTAGGGGTTGTCAATCCCTTCATGGTGACTTACGAGAGTGAGATCTGATAGAGATAATATTTTTGGTATTTTTGATAGATAGATGCAAAGCAAAAAAGTAAAGGCAAAGTAAAAACAGAGCAAGTAAATAAAGTGATATAGATTGATATGATGAGAATAGACCCGGGGGCCATAGGTTTCACTAGTGGCTTCTCTCAAGAGCATAAGTATTCTACGGTGGGTGAACAAATTACTGTTGAGCAATTGACAGAATTGAGCATAGTTATGAGTATATCTAGGCAATGATCATGTATATAGGCATCACGTCCGTGACAAGTAGATCAAAACGATTCTGCATCTACTACTATTACTCCACTCATCGACCGCTATCCAGCATGCATCTAGAGTATTAAGTTAAAAATAGAGTAACGCTTTAAGCAAGATGACATGATGTAGAGGGATAAATTCATGCAATATGATAAAAAAAACATCTTGTTATCCTCGATGGCAACAATACAATACGTGCCTTGCAACTCTTTCTGTCACTGAGTAAGGACACCGCAAGATTGAACCCAAAGCCATGCACTTCTCCCATTGCAAGAACTACCAATCTAGTTGGCCAAACCAAACGGATAATTCGAAGACACTTGCAAAGATAACTCAATCATACATAAAAGAATTCAGAGAAGAATCAAATATTTTCCATAGATAATACTGGATCATAAACCCACAATTCATCGGTCTCAACAAACACACCGCAAAAAGAAGATTACATCAAATAGATCTCCACAAGAGAGGGGGAGAACATTGTATTGAGATCCAAAAAGAGAGAAGAAGCCATCTAGCTACTAGCTATGGACCCGAAGGTCTGAAGTAAACTACTCACACTTTATCGGAGGGGCTATGGTGATGATGTAGAAGCCCTCCGTGGTGGATGCCCCCTCCGGCGGAGCTCCGGAACAGGCCCCAAGATGGGATCTCGTGGATACAGAAGGTTGCGGCGGTAGAATTAGGTTTTTGGCTCCCCTTTGATCATACGGGGATACGTAGGTATATATAGGAGGAAGGAGTACGTCGGTGGAGCTCCGAGGGGCCCACGAGGTAGGGGGCGCGCCCAGGGGGAGGGCACGCCCTCCACCCTCGTGACCGCCTCGTGGCTTTCTTGATGGAGGGTCCAAGTCTCCTGGGTCTTATCTGATGAGTAAATCACGTTCCCAAAGGTTTCATTCCGTTTGGACTCCGTTTGATATTCTGTTTCTTCGAAATACTGAAAAGGGCAAAAAACAGCAATTCTGGGCTGGGCCTCCGGTTAATAGGTTAGTCCCAAAAAGTAATATAAAAGTGAAAAATAAAGCCCAATATAGTCCAAAACAGTAGATAAGGTAGCATGGAGCAATCAAAAATTATAGATACGTTGGAGACGTATCAGGCATCCCCAAGCTTAATTCCTGCTCGTCCTCGAGTAGGTAAATGATAAAAAGAGAATTTTTGATGCGGAGTGATACTTTGGCATAATTTCAATGTAAATCTTCTTAATTGTGATATGAATATTTAGATCCGAAAGATTCAAGACAAAAGTTCATATTGACACAAAAATAATAATACTTCAAGCATACTAATCAAAGTAATCATGTCTTCTCAAAATAGCATGGCAAAAGAAAGTTCATCCCTACAAAATCATATATTTAGGCTATGCTTCATTTTCGTCACACAAAGATGTTCCCAACTTCTATACCCCCGATGACAAGCCAAGCAATTGTTTCATACTTAAATAATCTCAAACTTTTTCAACCTTCACGCAATACATGAGCGTGAGCCATGGATATATCACTATGGGTGGAATAGAATATGATGATGGGGATTGTGTGGAGAAGACAAAAAAGGAGAAAGTCTCACATCAATGAGGCTAATCAATGAGCTATGGAGATGCCCATCAATTGATGTTAATGCAAGGAGTAGGGATTGCCATGCAACGGATGCACTAGAGCTATGAATGCTCAACAAAAGAAAACTAGTGGGTGTGCATCCAACTTGCTTGCTCATGAAGACCTAGGGCATTTTGAGGAAGCCCATCGTAGGAATATACAAGCCAAGTTCTATAATGAAAAATTCCCACTAGTATGAACAAGACAACTTAAGAGACACACTATATGAAAAACATGGTGCTACTTTGAAGCACAATATATGAGACTCACTACATGAAGAACAAGGTGCTACTTTGAACCACAAGTGTGGAAAAAGAGATAGTAGCATTGCCCCCTTTTTTTTGGGCCTTTCTCTTTTTTTGGCATCTTTCTGTTTTTTATTTGGGCAATGCTATAATGATGATCATCACACTTTCATTACAACATATGAATTACAACTCGATACTAGAACAAGATATGACTCTATATGAATGCCTCCGGCGGTGTACCGGGATGGTGCAATGAATCAAGAGTGACATGTATGAAAAATAATGCAAGGTGGCTTTGCCACAAATACGATGTCAACTACAAGATCATGCAATGGCAATATGACAAAAGTAATGCATGTCACGATGATGATGGTGGAAGTTGCATGGCAATATATCTCGGAATGGCTATGGAAATGCCATGATAGGTAGGTATGGTGGCTGTTTTGAGGAAGATATAAAGAGGTTTATGTGTGATAGAGCGTATCATATCACGGGGTTTGGATACACCGGCGAAGTTTGCACCAACTCTCAAGGTGAGAAAGGGCAATGCACGGTACCGAAGAGGCTAGCAAAGGCGGAAAGGTGAGAGTGCGTATAATCCGTGGACTCAACATTAGTCAAAAGAACTCATATACTTATTGCAAAAATTTAGAAGTCGTCAAAAATCAAGTACTACGCGCATGCTCCTAGGGGATAGATTGGTAGGAAAAGACCATCGCTCGTCCCTGACCGCCACTCATAAGGATGCACAAGCCAGGTACACTTCATGTTTCAAATTTGTTACACAACTTTAACCATACGTGCATGCTACGGGATTTGCTAACTTCAACACAAGAATTTCTCAAATTCATAATCACCCAACTAGAACGACTACGATATTATCACCTCCACATCTCAAAACAATTATCAAGCATCAAACTTATCTTAGTATTCAACGCACTCAAAAGAAAGTTTCACATATCTTGAATACTAAGTATATTAACATTAAGCAAATTACCATGCTATTAACGACTCTCAAAATAATCTAAGTGAAGCATGAGAGATCAAGTTTCTTTAAAACAAATCCACCACCGTGCTAAAAAGATCTAAGTGAAGCACTAGAGCAAAAATTATCAAGCTCAAAAGGATATAAGTGAAGCATTATGAGCAAAACTATCAAGCTCAAAAGATATAAGTGAAGCACATAGAGTATTCTGACAAATTTCAATTCATGTATGTCTCTCTCAAAAGGTGTGTACAGCAAGGATGATTGTGGTAAACTAACAAGCAAAGACACAAATAATACAAGACGCTCCAAGCAAAACACATATCATGTTGGTGAATAAAAATATAGCTCCAAGTAAATTACCGATGGAAGTGGACGAAAGAGGGGATGCCTTCCGGGGCATCCCCAATCTTTGACTTTTTGGTGTCCTTGGATTATCTTGGGGGTGCCATGGGCATCCCCAAGCTTAGGCTCTTTCCACTCCTTGCTCCATAATCCATCAAAAGAATTCACCCAAAACTTGAAAACTTCACAACACAAAACTCAACAGAAATCTCGTGAGCTCCGTTAGAGAAAGAAAACAAAAGACTACTTCAAGGTACTGTAATGAACTCATTGTTTATTTATATTGGTGTTAAACCAACTGTATTCCAACTTATCTATGGTTTATAAACTAATTTACTAGCCATAGATTCATCAAAATAAGCAAACAACACACGAAAAACAGAATCTGTCAAAAGCAGAACAGTCTGGAGTAATCTGTAACTAACACAAACTTCTGGAACTCTAAAAATCCTACCAAAATAGGAAGTTCTGGAAAATTCGTTTATTTATCAGCAGCAAAAAGAATCAACGCAAAATCACGTTCCTGTAATTTATCATAATTATATTTGTGCGCGCAAAGTTTCTGTTTTTAGCAGAATCAAATCAACTATCATCGTAGGTTATCCTATAGGTCCTACTTGGCACAAACACTAATTAAAACATAAAACCACATCCAAACAGAAGGTAGATGGATTATTTATTCCTAAAAAGAAGCAAAAACAAAAAACACAAAATAAAATTGGGTTGCCTCCCAACAAGCGCTACCGTTTAACGCCCTTAGCTAGGCATTGAGATTTCAATGATGCTCACAAGAAATACAAGAATTAAAGCACAAAGAGAGCATCATAAAACACGTGACAAACACATCTAAGTCTAACATACTTCCTATGCATAGGCATATTATAGGCAAATAAATTTGCAAGGCAAACAAAAACTAGTATATGCAAGGAAGAACAAAGAGATGATATCAATTTCAACATGAAGAGAGATAATTTAGTAACATGAAAATTTCTACAACCATATTTTCCTCTCTCATAATAATTCTATGTAGGATCATAAGCAAATTCAACAAAGTAGCTATCATATAACATATTTTCAACACGATCCACATGCATGTAAAGTTGACACTCTTCCAAAATAGTGGGATTAACATTAACTAAAGTCATGACCTCTCCAAACCCACTTTTATCAAAAATACCATAAGATTGAACATTCTCCAAATATGTGGGATCTAAAGTTGACACTCTTCCAAACCCACTTTCAATATTATTGCAAACAATATTATCAATCTCATATTCATCATGGGGATTAAATAAATTTTCAAGATCATAAGAAAAATCACCCCAATCATGATCATTGCCACAAATAGTGGACACAACAAAACTAGCATCCCCAAGCTTAGGCCTTTGCATATTATTAGCATAATTGACATCAAGAGGATTTATAGTAAAATCATTGAAATCATGCTTTTCATCGAGGGAACTATCAAGCATGGGTGCAATAGCAACGATCTCATGTTTAACATACGGAACTATAGCAAATTCATCTTCATAAATATTGGCATCAGGCCACAAGAATAGCAAGCATCATGTTCATCAAGGGATATTTCAATAAAATCATTGGAATCACAATTATCTATAGATTCATGTGTATCATTATTTTCTTCCGAAGCAACGATCATTCTTTCAATAAATTCTTGGACATAGACATTATGAGCAAGGTTTTCATTGCAATACTTAAGTATGACGAAATTTTCAGATTTGTTGAGAGTAAAATCATACTTTTCAATCAAAGAAGCAACTTCATGAGCACCCTTAAAAATGACAAATTCTTCAATTTGTTCGATATCATAGTAACTATAAACACCCTTTGCATAAGAAGATAAGATTTCATTATCATTGAACTCACATAGCTAGGGAAGGTGTTTTTTAGGGTTCTTAGAGCAACAAGTAAAATTACGCATTTCACAAAGATTCAAAGCATAGCATAGCAAACTATTTATATGATACCGTAAGAGTCTCCCCTTTTCAGACAAACGATGACGCACAAAATAAGCATGCTCATCTAAAGATTTCCCATCAACTAGGCTAGTTGGGGTTTCAGCACGAGCGCATAAGGATCGAAGATGATCCAAGTAGAACACTTTAAGTGGATCCATATCAATAGATTTTCAGCAAGCGAAGATGCAAGCATATAGAAGGCACAAGGAAACACAAACAAAGATACATACGGGAAGAAGGCAAACGGGAAAGAGAGGAGGAGATTGAAAAGAGAGGGCAAATAAAACGGCAAGGGTGAAGTGGGGAGAGGAAAACGAGAGGCAAATGGCAAATAATGTAATGCGAGAGATAGGGATTGCGATGGGTACTTGGTATGTTGACTTTTGCGTAAGCCTCCCCGGCAACGGCACAGAAATCCTTCTTGCTACGTCTCGAGCTTGCGTTGGTTTTCCCCGAAGAGGAGAGGATGATGCAGCACAGTAGCGTAAGTATTTCCCTTAGTTTTTGAGAACCAAGGTATCAATCCAGTAGGAGGTCACGCGCAAGTCCCTCGTACCTGCACAACACGATAGCAACTCGCAACCAACGCTTAGGGGTTGTCAATCCCTTCACGGTCACTTACGAGAGTGAGATCTGATAGAGATAATATTTTTGGTATTTTTGATAGATAGATGCAAAGCAAAAAAGTAAAGGCAAAGTAAAAAACAAAGCAAGTAAATAAAGTGATATAGATTGATATGATGAGAATAGACCCGGGGGCCATAGGTTTCACTAGTGGCTTCTCTCAAGAGCATAAGTATTCTACGGTGGGTGAACAAATTACTGTTGAGCAATTGACAGAATTGAGCATAGTTATGAGTATATCTAGGCAATCATCATGTATATAGGCATCACGTCCGTGACAAGTAGATCGAAACGATTCTACATCTACTACTATTACACCACTCATCGACCGCTATCCAGCATGCATGTAGAGTATTAAGTTAAAAATAGAGTAACGCTTTAAGCAAGATGACATGATGTAGAGGGATAAATTCATGCAATATGATAAAAACCCCATCTTGGTATCCTCGATGGCAACAATACAATACGTTCCTTGCAACTCTTTCTGTCACTGAGTAAGGACACCGCAAGATTGAACCCAAAGCCATGCACTTCTCCCATTGCAAGAACTACCAATCTAGTTGGCCAAACCAAACGGATAATTCGAAGAGACTTGCAAAGATAAACCAATCATACATAAAAGAATTCAGAGAAGAATCAAATATTTTCCATAGATAATACTGGATCATAAACCCATAATTCATCGGTCTCAACAAACACACCGCAAAAAGAAGATTACATCGAATAGATCTCCACGAGAGAGGGGGAGAACATTGTATTGAGATCCAAAAAGAGAGAAGAAGCCATCTACCTACTAGCTATGGAGCCGAAGGTCTGAAGTAAACTACTCACACTTCATCGGAGGGGCTATGGTGATGATGTAGAAGCCCTCCGTGGTGGATGCCCCCTCCGGCGGAGCTCCGGAACAGGCCCCAAGATGGGATCTCGTGGATACAGAAGGTTGCGGCGGTGGAGTTAGGTTTTTGGCTCCCCTTTGATCATACGGGGATATGTAGGTATATATAGGAGGAAGGAGTACGTCGGTGGAGCTCCGAGGGGCCCACGAGGTAGGGGGCGCGCCCGCCCTCCACCCTCGTGACCGCCTCGTGGCTTTCTTGACGGAGGGTCCAAGTCTCCAGGGTCTTATCTGATGAGTAAATCACGTTCCCGAAGGTTTCATTCCATTTGGACTTCGTATGATATTCTGTTTCTTCGAAATACTGAAAAAGGCAAAAAACAACAATTCTGGGTTGGGCCTCTGGTTAATAGGTTAGTCCCAAAAAGTAATATAAAAGTGAAAAATAAAGCCCAATATAGTCCAAAACAGTAGATAAAGTAGCATGGAGCAATCAAAAATTATAGATACGTTGGAGACGTATCAACAAGTAGGCCTTATATGGGTCGGCCTGCTAATTTTTACTAGGACGGCCTTTTTCACCGGAATGGGTGAGTGTTGGGTCGTGCCACGTGTTGACCTATCATAGGCGCCTCCTGTCCAATGAGTGGATGACATCTGTCCCAACGGTGAGCCAACACGTGTTTCCTCCGCCCAATGATAATTTTACACGTGGAAAATCCTCGTTGGTCAGGGATGTTAATGGGTTATCGGATCAAAAACCGGACCCGATAGCTTAACGGCGACCCGTTACGGTGGATGCCATGTGTCAGTCACCCTTGACGAAAGCACTTTCATGAAGCGCCATTTCTCGTCATGGAAGTGGACACTTCCGTGATGATAATTTTGGTAATGTCATGGAACACTTCTACGACAGCACAGGTATGACTATCTTGATTCTTTCATAAAATCGTCATGGATGTACATGCATGACAAAAAACGTGACCTATTGTGACGAACACGTATCATCACGGAAGTGTATTTTTTTGTAGTGAAACTTCATTAATACGTGTGACCCCTAGAAGATCATCCATCTTGTGCACCCTCTTGTGTACACGATGGTTCACTATTCTCAACTATGGTGAAGCCCAAGGAACTTTTAGCAGATCATCGACAACCAGAGCCGATCGATTGTCAGAACCTTGTAAGAAAGCGACACCATGTTGTCGTTGAATTGAACCAAAGCAACACTCGAGGGAAGCATAGAAAGAACATCAACCCTCACAATCACATGTGATCTATATCGCAACATGCATCTTCTCATAAAAACCACTCATGATGCCACTATTGGGAAACATATTAGAAATCAAAAAATTCGCACCTACGATCACCCAAGATCAATATGAAGATGCATAATGGGTGGGATCACGATCGTTTCCGTCACCGAGATGCAGCGGAAGAAGAACATGTCGGTGTAGACCGTACTTGGAGTCCCTCGAACCGTCGATGAACAATCCCTTGTGCCGCCCATGAATGATCCCTGGAACTGAAGACCGAAAGCATGACCTCCCTACTTGGTTGCAAGCGTGTAGCCTTCACGATCCGGCAGTGCTTCACCATCCAGAGCAAATAATTGCCAGAGAATCGGAGGGAGGAGATTATATATAGGTTGGACGGGAGAGGAGGGGCACCGCAAGGGAGGGAAAGTCCGTCCCCTTTGGCCGGCCAAGGGAGGAGGAGTTGGACTCCTCCCACCTCCAATTCGGCCCCCTTCCTTAGGGAAGGGAGGCACTTTCCCACTTGGGCCTTTTTGGCCCAAGTTGCCTTCCACCTCTTGGCCTTTTAAGGCCCGTTGGTATTTAAATCAAATATAAAATGTTCTAAATACCTATAGACAATTATATATATTTTTAACATCTCCGGAAACATTTTCCACCTATATATAATTTATTGGTAATACCCGATATTACCCGATACTCTCTGAAACCCTTCTGGTCACCCCAAAACGCTTCCGGATACTCTCAGAACTATTCTGAATATTCATGAAACAATTCCACAAATATATTCTCATGAATCTTGTCCTACTAACACTCAACAGATCGTGATTGCCTTAAGCTTGTGACCCCATAGGTTTGATAACCCACATACATGAATGAAACCATTTGTTTAATGACTGACATCGGGACAGTGGACGTCCGTATCGGTCCCTATGAGCACACGAATGATATTCGAGTGAACCTTTGGTTATCATGTGTCCCTTTGCTTTGCAATACCTCACAAAACTTGGGATGCATCAGTATCCTTCCGAGTCACCACCATGCTCGCTATACCGAAATCCTCGTTACCGGCTTTGTTCATCTTTCTCGTTATTGTGTTCAGGCATCCCCGTGGCGAAGTCGCGTGTGTCTGGCCAGATGATGATCGATGCCATCACACCAGGAGGGCCCTAAGAATATCTCCCCATCATCGGAGGAGCAAATCCCACTCTTGAGTTATCTGGACACTTGTCAAACTTACCGATGAACCTGTAAGTTGTCGTTATGATCACCATGTTACCGGTGACGTTTGAGCAACCCCAGAGCCCATCTTCCATAAGAAGTGACCGTGATACTCTCATGGTATAACGAGCAATATCACATGTCACTACAACAAAAACCTACCTTTAGCAACGCACATCTAGCAACGGTGATGACAAATGTGTTGTTTTGGGTTCAGCCTCCCACCTCTCCACGAAGGGCTAACCTCCCACCCACCTCCCCTTATTATCTGCACCTCCTTCGTCTACATACACGTAGCCAAGCGAGTAAAAAAATCAAAATAGTTTCTCTCCACCACACCCTTCTCCCCTGATACCTCTCTCAATCTCACCAGAACGTGTGGCCGCCACCTCATATTCCGGGCGACTACGGCGCCCACGCCGTTGCTCACCGGCCTGCTCTACCGCCGCGACATCCTCCGCGCCCCAGCACCCGCCCCCGCAACAACCCTCGTCGGCACAGGTCGCTGGCATAGCCACAGCGGCTCCGGTTTGTTGGCCCACTGCCACTACAACTCATCACATCCACCATTGACGCCCCCATATCCTACCTCCCCTCTCCTTTCTCGCCCCGCTCCCAGCACCATATCTTGTATGGAACCTAACTCTAGATCGGTGATTGCCTTGCCCAATTGTGTGAGCATCTAACCCTGCACGATGGTGACCAACAGATTCATGATGCTCGAGGCGATGGCCGCTTTCAGCAGTGGCCCCGTGAGAGAATTAGGATGCCGACCAAGGAGGACCTGGAGGATCTTGACGCTGCCTCGACATTGGCTTCAGGCATATCATGTAATCTCCGAGATCTGTAAATCTCAAGTATGTCATGGCGTCGAGGTTAGTACCACACTTACCTGGCCACTAATAAGATTTGTGTTCACTATATCGTCATGTGATTGGGTTAATAGTTTGTCAGACACAACATATTTGGGTAACCTGAATGTGTTATGGATTGCGAGCATGTGGCTTTAATATTCATACCCAATTTTGTTTTATCTGATGCAATTTGTATGTGTATGTATTATAAAATTGTCCTACAGATAAGTTTTCAAACTATTGGCAATAGATCTGCAAATAGATAAGCCGATCGTGTTATAATCTTTACCTTGCCTTGGCTAATAGTGTGAGGGATTAACCTGCTTTAGTGCACTTCGATGTCAATTACTTGTATCTTTAGAGGCAGATGGATGTGTAATGATTGGTGTTTCGCTACAATCAGGTCCAATGCTATTTCCCGGCGGTGTCCTCCACAACTAGGATCCCCTAATGATGCTCTGCATAATCCTTTTTTTGGTATGTTCAGCCTTTTGCACAATAATATTCTGATTACGGGTTTGGCTCCTCTGCTGTTATGTTGTGACTGTGCGGATGCTGTAGCTTCAAAATATACCATTCACTCAAATCCAAAGGCTCTCCTTCATCTTCCTCGTTTCTCTCATTAATTAAAAAAAACACAACACCAGCACAGCCCACGATGGTGTTCTTCAAGCTCCCTGCATCGGTAGACCGGCCAGCCAGATTGTCCACAAGTCCATGTGTCCGTGTTGGTTAAGCCGGCACCAACGCCGCCGCAATGCCAAACGCCAGGAGCTCATGGCTTCTAAAATCAAGATGTTATGTTGCCGCCGCAGCCATGCTCGTGAAGCCCAAACGCACAGCGACGGCGATGTCGGAGGTCGAGCGCTTGCCAACCTCCTTTAGGATATGTCGAACAAGGCGTTATGTGGCTACTAAACATGGAGTCACCAGACATGCAGAGTTAGTATTTCTTTGATGTAGAGTTGATTGATCATACATAGTTGAGCTACTGGCCTTTGACGTCCCGGCGCCATGTGTGCCGGCTAAATCAACGCGGCTGTGTGGACAACCTGGCTGGCCGGTCCACCGGTGCAGGGAACTTGAGGAACGTGCGGCGTGGTTGTGTGGTGTTTTTTAATTAATGAGAGAAACGAGGAAGATGAAGGAGAGCCTTTGGATTAGAGTGGACGGTGAATTTTGAAGCTACAACATCCGCACAGTCACAACATAACAGCAGAGTTGCCGAACCCTCTGATTACCTATACATGGAGTATTTGGTTGCATTTTCTGCAAAGATTTTGACATTAAAGTTTCTGGTAGATGTGGTTCATTCCGCACCTCAGATAAAAGACTAGCATTTTATCCTAATGATTAACCAACTATCGTTGAGTTAGGCATATACTCATAAAGCATAACCTTTGTACTACTGTTTGGTTTTACCATTTGCTTTGTAGAATCATACATTCATCATTCATATGTTGTTCTAGCATGCTCCTAAAATTTATTTAGACATGGTCATATTATGCTTTTGGCAGCCACCAGAAATGGAAAAGAAACAACATGAGATTTTCGGGTGAGCTTGAGTGCTTCATGCCATGGCGTGGTTTTTTTTATGCTGTACAAATCCTCCCAGTGGAATCAAGAATAATATCACAATTGGCCACCATCTACACTACAGTCTATATGGCCGATCAAGTCTGCAAGTAGTTGATCATTTATTTTTATTGGAAGAAATATATGAACTATTCTGTTTTTTTACTTTGGATGTCTTTATGGTGCAATTCACCACTAATTAACTGAGAGTCTGAAGCATTAATCGTTTATATGATGGATCTTCGTTTATATGATGGATCTGTAAAGTAGGGTCTAGTATATTGTCCTTGTACACGTATTTGTATACGTATGTAATTGTAATTGTGATCCTCTATATATTGAGACGTGAGGCTGGATGTCAACCACCCACGCAAAACCCTAAACCTGTGTTTCTAACTTGGTATCAGAGCTAGCTACGCGGCGCTGATGGATGGCTAGCTTGCATGGATGGATGGCTAGCTTGCATGGATGGATGGCTAGCCTGCAATAGGAAGCAGAGGCTGCGCGGAGAGAGGTTCGGGCGGCGGCGCGAGGTACTGGCGGCGGCGGCAGCCCGACCTGGCTGATGGACATGGCCAGCCAGGGCAGAACTGCCAGGGTGGTAATGGCGGCAACACCGGCGGCCGTGACCGCAATACTGGTTATGCCGGCAATGGCCGGCAAGGTGGAGGAGGCAACGCCGGCAACAACAACGGCGGAGGAGGTGGGCATCGCAACCGCTGGCGTCCCCGGTGCCAAATTTGCAAGAACTGGGGCCATGAAGCCGACGACTGTCGCAAGCGCTATGATCAGGATCACAACTCCCGCTCCGCCAACTCGGCCTCCACCAACACCGTCGACTTTCCTTGGGTGTTGGATACCGGGGCTACGGATCACTTGACTAATGATCTTGAGCGCCTCCAGGTTCATGAGCACTATGACGGCAAGGATCAGGTTCAGGTAGCCAATGGTGCAGGTTTGTCTATTTCACACATTGGTCATTCGCGTTTACCCGGTTCATCTCTTAAACTGCGCAACGTCCTTCATGTTCCACACATCAGCCAGCATCTTCTCTCTGTTTATCGTCTTCTTTGTGATAATGACGTGTTTGTTGAATTTCATCGTCGTTTTTTCCTTGTTAAGGACAAAGCAACCAGGCGCGTCATCCTTCACGGTAGAAGTTACGGGGGGGTCTATCCGGTCCCCTTCGCTCGTGCGTCATCTTCATCATCTCACCGTGCCTCCTCCGGTGTTCGAGTTTCGTCGTCGCAATGGCATCAACGTCTTGGTCATCCTACAAATAATGTGGTCACTTCCATTGTTCGGAGTCATGAACTTCCGTGTTCTAGTTCAAATAATTCATCGTTAGTTTGTGATGCATGTCAGCGTGCTAAGAGTCATCAACTACCTTATTCTACTTCGTTTCACATCACTACTGTACCTCTTGAATTAATACATTCAGATGTTTGGGGTCCCGCTCTTGCTTCTTCGGGAGGGTACAAATATTATGTTAGTTTTATTGATGACTACACGCGCTTCACCTGGATTTATTTGCTTAAACACAAGTCTGATGTTGAGCAAGTTTTCTACAACTTTCAGGCTCATGTCGAACGCCTTCTGGATTATAAAATCAAAGCCGTTCAGTCTGACTGGGGTGGTGAATACCACAAACTCCATCGCTACTTTCAACGCACGGGCATCTCTCACCGAGTGTCATGTCCGCATACCTCTCAGCAGAACGGTATTGCCGAGCGCAAACACCGACACTTGGTCGAGACCGGTCTTGCCTTGCTTGCGCACTCCTCTCTTCCACTTCGTTTTTGGGATGAGGTTTTTCTTACGGCATGTTACCTCATCAACCGTATGCCCACTCCGGTTCTCAACAAGGACACACCTTTGTTTCGTCTGTTTCATGTTCAGCCCAACTACTCTTCCCTTCGGATTTTTGGGTGTGCTTGCTGGCCTAGTCTCCGCAAGTACAATGCTCACAAACTTGAGTTTCGGTCCAAGATGTGTGTTTTCCTTGGCTATAGTCCTTTGCATAAGGGCTATAAGTGTCTTGACCATACCTCCGGTCGGATATACATCTCTCGTGATGTTGTTTTCGACGAGACTGTGTTCCCTTACTCTCAACCCGGTGTTTCGGTTGATCCTGCTTCTCTTGAACATGCACTCACTTTTCCCTCCGATGAACCGGTTCCGGATGTCCATGTGCGCAAATATGACCTGTCCTATTTGTCATCTAACTTGTCTTTTGCAGGTGATATTGCTTTGAGTTCCCCCCAGGTACATGTTGCTGCTCCGACGCCTCCTGATGCGCCCAACGTGCATGTCCCGCCGCCCGAGGCGGATGTGGCTGCCTCGCCTGATGGCGCGACCGTGGACGCGGCTGGGTCGCCACCCTCGCCCGGTGCGGCTGGGTTGCCACCCTCGCCCGGTCCGTCGCCCGGGCGGCCGCCCTCACCTGGGCCGGTCCCGCACACCATCGTCTCTCGGCCCGTGTCGCCTCCTGCTGAGGTCCCCTCAGCCGCGACACCCTCGGCCGAGCCCTCGTTGCCGTCGTCTTCTCTTACTGGCGATGCAGCTCTGGTGCATGCTATGGTTACACGCCATCGTGATCATACGCGCAAGGAGAAGTCTTACACTGATGGCACGGTTCGGTACGACTCTCGCCGTCGTGCCTTCTTCGCCGCGCCGATTTCCCATCGTGATGCTCTAGGTGAACCTGCCTGGCGTGCAGCCATGTCCGAGGAGTTTGCTGCTCTCCGTCACACTAACACCTGGGTGTTGGTGCCTCGGCCACCTGGTGTTAATATTGTGAGCTGCAAGTGGATTTTCAAAACCAAGCACCGTCCGGATGGGTCTGTTGATAAGCACAAAGCTCGTCTTGTTGCTCGTGGTTTCACTCAACAGCACGGGATTGACTACGGAGATACTTTTAGCCCAGTGGTGAAGCCTGCCACGGTTCGCTTGGTTTTGTCTCTTGCTGTGTCTCGTGGCTGGAGCCTCCGACAGATTGATGTGAGCAATGCCTTTTTACATGGGTTCTTGGCCGAAGATGTGTACATGCAGCAGCCACCTGGATTCGAGGATGCCACTTATCCCTCTCATGTCTGCAAACTTCAACGGTCTATTTATGGTCTCAAGCAGTCACCCCGTGCCTGGTATGCTCGTTTGAGTCAGCGCCTTTTGCAGCTCGGTTTTGTTGCCTCCAGATCAGATGCATCTCTGTTCATCTTCTCCCAGGGTACTATACAGATATACATGCTGGTGTACGTTGATGATATTGTGATTGCTGGCTCTACCCCCGACGTGGTGGATCGTCTTGTGCAGTCGTTGTCTGCTAGCTTTCCCATCAAAGATTTGGGTCGCCTCGAGTACTTTCTTGGTTTGGAAGCGTCCTTTCATTCAGGGGGCATGACCTTGACGCAGAAAAAGTATGCTTTAGATCTTCTTCATCGTGTCAACATGGAGAACTGCAAGGCCACTTCCACTCCGCTTGCTACATCCGAGAGTCTCTCACGTCATAGTGGTGCACTACTGGGTAGAGATGACTCCTTTCGGTATCGCAGTGTGGTTGGGGCACTTCAGTATTTGACCCTCACTCGTCCTGATATCTCCTTCGCAGTGAACAAAGTGTGTCAGTTCCTGTCTCAGCCAACGGTGGATCATTGGGAAGCAGTTAAGCGTATTCTGAGATATGTCAAAGGTACGCTAGACATGGGACTACGGATTCATAAGTCCAGATTCACTGGAGTGAGTATATTCACCGATGCAGACTGGGCAGGCTGTGTTGATGATAGGCGCTCCACTGGTGGTTTTGCTATATTTGTTGGACCTAACCTTGTATCTTGGAGCTCGAAGAAGCAACCCACAGTCTCGAGATCAAGCACCGAGGCAGAGTATAAGGCATTAGCCAATGGCGCGGCTGAAGCCATTTCGATAGACTCGGTTCTCACAGAACTTGGAGTCCCACGGCAGCGCACTCCTATATTGTGGTGTGATAACTTAGGGGCAACTTACCTGACGGCGAATCCAGTGTTTCATGCTCGGACCAAACACATTGAGATTGATTTCCACTTTGTGAGAGAACGAGTAGCTGCTTGTGAACTGGAAGTCAGGTTTATTTCTACAGATGATCAGTTAGCGGATGTATTTACTAAACCCGCTACTAGACAGATGCTAGACCGTTTTAGAACCAATCTGAATCTTGTATGTAGTTCAGATTGAGGGGGCATGTAAAGTAGGGTCTAGTATATTGTCCTTGTACACGTATTTGTATACGTATGTAATTGTAATTGTGATCCTCTATATATTGAGACGTGAGGCTGGATGTCAACCACCCACGCAAAACCCTAAACCTGTGTTTCTAACTGGATCCTGTAGCAATTTTGTAGTTGAGTTCATCGTGACTTGTATGTTAACTTAACTAAATTGTACAACCGAAATTTCTTTTGCATACAACAACAGGAAAATAGTACGAAATTATGTATCATACTGAGGTTCGATTAAGTTTGTATACGTCACTCAGTTAGTTTAGTTGACCATTATTCATTTCTTATGTATTGTTCATGATCTCATAATGCAAATATCCCAATTTTATTTTGCACCATCTTCACCTATTTTATGTTGTTTCTATTCATTCTACGTACCTGAATCCACAAGAAGTTCAGAATAAGCTACGCATTGCCAGTTCAGATAAGCTATTCATTGCCATCTTCACGTATTTTATTTTGTAAGGTTTTCTTGTATTTGTACAGAGTTGGCTGCAGACGTACATTATGACCACTTACACATAAGAGTAAGGACCCATCAGTCACAAGCTAGGTAAGATCTGTTCTTACGCTCTCACCGTGTTTCTTCAATGGGAATGGTTTGGCTCAGCACAAACGGATTCATGCAGTTTTCAATTGAGATGTGATATATATTTTCTTATCAAATACGTACACATGGTAGCTACATGCTGATTGTTAGGTTGCTCTATTCTTTTTCTATCTGATACTATACAGAATGAAAGCTAGAAAACATCAACAGTGTCATGTGGCCTTTAATAACACAAGTTTGCTGGAGCATGCAAGAAGAAAATTGAGAGGTGCCGCAAGGTGGAGATCAGAAGGCGGTGTGGGACAAGGGAGGACGCTACATATTGCTCAATGGGGTTACTCCCTAATAGTTCCACATTCTGTTGTAGAATTGTCATTTAGGGTCAATGTTTGAGACAGCATGTTTTAGAATAATTCGACTTTGATTGCAAGGTTGAGAATTGGGCAACTAGATAGTTTCGCATTTTGTAATCGTTGGATCTTGTTCTTGTAAACAAGCATAGTCATTTTAATATATGAGACCTCTGTTTATTATATTGTGGCTTCTATGCACTATCAGCTTGACCTAACAATTTTGGATGGCCATATGCAAAATGTCATTAATTATTCGTGCTATGTGGCAAAAATCATTTTGTGTAGGGCAGCCACCAACGCATATGAAGTGTTGCGTGGATGTAGATTTATGCGTTGCTATCTTACAACGCTTATTTAGGTCGTTTACCAACGGAAGTATATACGTTGTTGTAGACCCTTGCAACGCCACCAACGACAACGCATATTAATCCGTTGGTGTAGACCTTAGCATCGCTTATATGGACATACAACAACGCATTGATACGTTGCTGAAGGGGGGTTCCTGTTGTAGTGTGTTAACACTCCATATTATTACAATTGAATACATATGATATTAATCCAATTCCTAACAAACAAGTTTGGGTCAGCTCAATATGATCATTCTCCTAACGTCTTAATCTCAATGTTGTTTTAGGATCATCATTACACTTAACAATATCTTAAGATTTGGAAAACATGATCACCAACAACAGTTGAGCTAATCTTAGAGGCAAGACTAGGAACCTTTTATTTATCGTTTATCATTCCACACGTGCATATGAGTTTTTCACTGAATCACACATTCCAAGATCATAGCAGTTATAACATAGAATATAAACTCTTAATTATGAATAGGGAAATACAATAATACAATATTATTGCCTCTAGGGCATATTTACAACAATGAAAGCTTTGAATGATAAGTATTTGGGACTCCCTGCGACACTTAGACTTGATAAAAGTGATAGTTTTGAATATTTAATTGATCGGGTAATTCTGAAACTCACTGGTTGGAAGGAGAAATGCTTATCTTCAGGAGGTAAATAGGTTCTAGTTAAGTCTGTTGCTCAAGCTATACGAACGTATGCGATTTCCATCTCTAAAATTCCTAATTTTTTTGCAAAGGAATCATAGATGTGATATCTCATTTTTGGTGGGGTGATGATGCAACACACAAGAGGCAGCACTGGTTTGCATGGTGGAATATGTGCATCCCAAAGAAGTAAGGTGGCATGGGTTTTAGAGATACCCGCTATTTCAATCTTGCTTTCTTGGCTAAACAGGCTTCGAAGCTCATTGACAACCCAGATTTATTATGTGCCTTGATCCTTAAGGAAAAATATTTTCTGGATGGGGATCTGATAATCCCCAAGTGCAGGGAATCATCGTAGCATTTCCAAAGGTGGAAGTGATAAGTATGGAGTGTCGAACCCACAAAGAGCTAAAGGTAAGATCAATATTCTCTCAAGTCCTATCTGCCACTGATACAACTCTACATGCACCGAATGTTTGCTTCCAACTAGAAACGAGAAAGAAAACTACATTATGGGTATGAAAAGGATAACTTTGCATGATATCAGAGAGCTAAAATATAAAAGTAGGTGTTATTATCATAAAGTTAGAATATATTACTACTAAATATTATAAATAGCGAGTGTGGAATAATGATGGGTCGGTGTGCGGAATTATCCTAGGCAATTGTTAACAAGATCGATAGTCGTCATTGCAATTTCATATGAGGGAGAGGAATAAGCTAACATACTTTCTCTTCTTGGATCATATGCACTTATGATTGGAACTCTAGCAAGCACCCGCAACTTCTAAAGATCATTAAGGTAAAACCCAACCATAGCATTAACATATCAAGTCCCCTTTATCCCATACACAACAACCCCCTTACTCGGGTTTATGCTTCTGTCACTCAAGCAACCAACTATAAGCGAATCATGAACGTATTGCAACACCCTACAGCGGGAATCCCTCATGCTTGCGCGACACGGAGGGCACAATAGGACAGCACCAAAATAAAACATACAACTCATACAAATCTAGATCATCAATCAACCCAAAGAAAAATATATCTACTCAAAACATCATAGGATGGCAACACATCATTGGATCATAATATGTGGCATAAAGCACCATGTTCAAGTAGGGATAACAGCGGGGTGCGGGAGAGTGGACCGTGTAAAAGAGACGAGGATGGTGATGATGATGGTGATGTTGATGAAGACGATCACCGCGGCGATGATTCCCCTCCCCATGGCACTCCGGCACCACCGAGAGAGAGGAGGAGAGGTTCTCCCCTTGTGCTTCCTCCTCCATGGCCTCCCCCTGGATGGGAAGGTGTTCCCCCTCTGGTCCTTGGCCTTCATGGCGATGAAGGCCCCTCCGAGATCCTCCTCCATGGCCTCCGGAGATGATGGCCCCCTCCGACAGGGTGCCAGAGAGGGCCTAGATTGATTTCTCGTGGCTACAAAGGCTTGCGGCGGCAGAACTTCCGATCTAGGTTATTTTCTGGAGGTTATAGAAGAGGTTGGTGTTGAGGACAAGTCAGGGGGACCCTCGAGGAGTCCACGAGGCACAGGGGCACGCCCCAGGGGGGTGGGCATGCCCCCCACCCTCGTGGGCCCCACGGGACTCCTCTCCGATAACTTTTTGTTCCACTATTTTTTTATATTTTCCAGGAAAGTTCTCCGTTGATTTTTAGAGCATTCCGAGAACTTTTATTTCTGCACAAAACAACACCACGGTAGTCCTGCTGAAAACAGTGTCAGTCCGGGTTAGTTCTAATCAAATCATACCAAAATTGTACGATATTATTGTAAACATGGCATGAATACTTCATGAATTAAAGATAAGTTGGAGACGTATCAGCATCCCCAAGCTTAATTCATGCTCGTCCTCGAGTAGGTAAATGATAAAAGAAATAATTTATGAAGTGTGAATGCTAGCAAGTGCTTAAGTTTGATCGATGATAGTTTCAATCACTTTTTCTAGCATCATTATATATCATAACAGTAGCTCAACTCATAGAACTTCTCATGATCAAGTAACAAGCTATTCACATGTTAAAGTATAGATCATAAACTTTCTTGAAACTAACAAACATTGCTATTAATCATCAAACAATTGCGATTCATCTTATTTTCGGGAAGGGTCTATGTAAGAGCTTTGGTTCAGCAAACTCCACATACTCAACTATCATTGAATCTTTCACAATTGCTAACATTCATGTGATATTTATGGGTTCAAAGTTTTAATCGGTCACAGAGAAAGATAGGGGCTTATAGTTTCGCCTCCCAACCTTTCACCTCAAGGGTAATGTCAACAGTAATAGTTTGTGAAAACCTACATCCAAGTGGATATATATATATCTGGATCATCCCAACACAAAGTGCTTGCCAAAGGAATAAGTGTAAAATGGAAAGGTGATGATCACCATGACTCTTGTATAAGGGTAGAAGATAAAAGTAAAAGATAGGCCCTTCGCAGAGGGAAGCAGAGGTTGTCATGCGATTTTATGGTTGGATGCACAAAATCTTAATGCAAAAGAACGTCACTTTACATTGCTTCTTGTGATAAAGACCTTTATTATGCAGTCCGTCGCTTTTATTTCTTCCCTATCACAAGTTTGTATAAAGCTTATTTTCTTCGCACTAATAGATCATACATATTTAATGAGCGATTTTTATTGCATGCACCGATGAAAACTTACTTGAAGGATCTTACTCAATCCATAGGTAGGTATGGTGGACTCTCATGGAAAAACTAGTTTAAGGGATGTTCGGAAGCACAATTAGCATTTCTACTTGGTGCAAAGAATTTGGCTAGCATGAGAGGGAAAGGAAAGCTCAACATGTTGGATGATCCAAGACAATATAACGTTTCGGATATAGGAAAACATAACCCATTAAGTTGTCTTCCTTGTCCAACATCAGCCTTTTAGCATGTCATATTTTAATGAGCTCTCACAATTACAAAAGATGTCCAAGATAGTATATGTATATGTGAAATCTCTTTTCCTTCAATATTCTTTCATGAATTGTTCAAGTGACCAATACTACGTTTGCTAACTTTCAATAAATTTACTACTTATACTTATTATGTGTGAAGTCATTACTCCCCATGGTATAAGATATTTATGATATTCAATTCATTCAACCATTTACTTATAAGATATACGTGAAGCACGTGAGTAAATGACAAACTACTCCAAAAAGATATAAATGAAGAACACTGAGTAGTCAAATAATTAACTAGCCATGGGAGGATTCTTTTTCATTCAAGATTTCAGATCCAATTATTTTATTCAAACAGCAAGTAAAATTTAAAATACGCTCCAAGAAAAACACATATCATGTGACGAATAAAAATATAGCTCTGAGTAAGGTATACCGATAGTTTTGAAGACGAAAGAGGGGATGCCTTCTGGGGCATCCCCAAGCTTAGGTGCTTGAGTATTCCTTGAATATTACCTTGGGGTGCCTTGGGCATCCCCAAGCTTAGAATATTTCCACTCCTTATTCTCCTCATATCGATATCTCACTCAAAACTTGAAAACTTAATCACACAAAACTTAACGGAACTTCGTGAGATGGGTTAGTATGATAAAGAGTAAATAATTCACTTTGGTACTGTCAAAGACAAGATTCATAATTGTTATCACACAATGCCTACTGTACCATATCATTTCTACAATTTATATTGAGCAATATAAGCCACAGAAACTAGAAAACAAGCAAACTATGCAATGAAAACAGAATCTGTCAGAAACAGAATAGTCTATAATGATCTGAACAGCAACCATACTTATGCTACTCCAAAAATTATGAAATAAATTTGTGGACGTGAGGAATTTGTCTATTAATCTTCTTCAAAAAGAATCAACTCAAAAGCACTCTTCTGTAAAAAATGACAGCTAATCTTGTGAGCGCAAAGTTTCTGTTTTTTACAGCAAGATCACATTAACTTTCACCCAAGTCTTCCCAAAGGTCTTACTTGGCACTTTATTGAAACAAAATTTATAAAACATGATTAGTACAGTAGCTTACTCATGTGAATACACAACAACAGTAAGGGTAAATATTGGGTTGTCTCCCAACAAGCGCTTTTCTTTAATGCCTTTTAGCTAGGCATGATGATTTCAATGATGCTCACATAAAAGATAAGAATTGAAACATAAAGAGGGCATCATGAAGAATATGATTAGCACATTTAAATCTAACCCACTTCCTATGCCTAGGTATTTTGTGAGAATTTATAGGAACAAGAATCAACTAGCATAGGAAGGCAAAACAAGTATAACTTCAAAACTTTAAGCACATAGAGAGGAAACTTGATATTATTGCAACTCCTACAAGCATATATTCCTCCCTCATCATAATTTTAAGTAGCATCATAAATGAATTCAACAATATAACATCCATAAAGCATTCTTTTCATGATCTACAAGCATGAAAATTTTACTACTCTCCACATAAGCAGAATTCTTCTCACCCTCGTGGGCCCCACGGGACTCCTCTCTGATAACTTTTTGTTCCAATATTTTTTTATATTTTCCAGAAAAATTCTCCATTGATTTTCAGCGCATTCCGAGAACTTTTATTTCTGCACAAAAACAACACCACGGTAGTCCTGCTGAAAACAATGTCAGTCTGGGTTAATTCTAATCAAATCATATAAAACTATTGTAAACATGAATACTTCATAAATTATAGATACGTTGGAGACATATCAGGATCTTATCAATGCAACTTTGAAAAAGAAAGCTGTTGGAGAACGTAGCAGAAATTCAAAATTTTCCTACGTGTCACCAAGATCTATCTATGGAGAAACCAGCAACGAGGGGAAGGAGAGTGCATCTACATACCCTTGTAGATCGCTAAGCGGAAGCGTTCAAGAGAACGGGGTTGAAGGAGTCGTACTCGTCGTGATCCAAATCACCGGAGATCCTAGTGCCGAACGGACGGCACCTCCGTATTCAACACACGTACAGCCCGGTGACGTCTCCCACGCCTTGATCCAGCAAGGAGAGAGGGAGAGGTTGAGGAAGACTCCATCCAGCAGCAGCACAACGGCGTGGTGGTGATGGAGGAGCGTGGCTATCCTGCAGGGCTTCGCCAAGCACCACGGGAGAGGAGGAGTAAGAGAGGTAGGGCTGCACCAAGAGGGAGAGGTTCTCGTGTCTTGGGCAGCCCCAGACCTCAAGTATTTATAGGGGGAGGGGAGGGGGCTGCGCCCCCTCTAGGGTTCCCTCCCCAGGGGTGGCGGCAGCCCCCCAGATCCCATCTGGGTGGCGGCCAGAGGGGGAGAGAGGGGAGGCGCGCCTGGGGTGGGCCTTAGGGCCCATCTGCCCTAGGGTTTGCCCCCTCCCACTCTCCCCTGCGCCTTGGGCCCCTTGTGGGGGGCGCACCAGCCCACCTGGGGCTGGTTCCCTCCCACACATGGCCCATGCAGCCCTCCGGGGTTGGTGGCCCCACTTGGTGGACCCCCGGGACCCTCCCGGTGGTCCCGGTACGTTACCGGAAAAACCCGAAACTTTTCCGGTGACCAAAACAGGACTTCCCATATATAAATCTTTACCTCCGGACCATTTCGGAACTCCTCGTGACGTCCGGGATCTCATCCGGGACTCCGAACAACATTTGGTAACCACATAGAAACTTCCTTCATAACCCTAGCGTCATCGAACCTTAAGTGTGTAAACCCTACGGGTTCGGGAGACATGTAGACATGACCGAGACGTTCTCCGGTCAATAACCAACAGCGGGATCTGGATACCCATGTTGGCTCCCACATGTTCCACGATGATCTCATCGGATGAACCACGATGTCAAGGACTCAATCGATCCCGTATACAATTCCCTTTGTCTAACGGTATTATACTTGCCCGAGATTCGATCGTCGGTATACCGATACCTTGTTCAATCTCGTTACCGGCAAGTCTCTCTACTCGTTCCGTAATACATCATCCCGTGATCAACCCCTTGGTCACATTGTGCACATTATGATGATGTCCTACCGATTGGGCCCAGAGATACCTCTCCGTTTACACGGAGTGACAAATCCCAGTCTCGATCCGTGTCAACCCAACAAACACTTTCGGAGATACCTGTAGTGCACCTTTATAGTCACCCAGTTACGTTGTGACGTTTGATACACCCAAAGCACTCCTACGGTATCCGGGAGTTACACGATCTCATGGTCTAAGGAAGAGATACTTGACATTGGAAAAGCTCTAGCAAACAAACTACACGATCTTTGTGCTATGCTTAGGATTGGGTCTTGTCCATCACATCATTCTCCTAATGATGTGATCCCGTTATCAACGACATCCAATGTCCATAGCCCAGAAACCATGACTATCTGTTGATCACAACGAGCTAGTCAACTAGAGGCTCACTAGGGACATATTATGGTCTATGTATTCACACGTGTATTACGATTTCCGGATAATACAATTATAGCATGAATAAAAGACAATTATCATGTACAAGGAAATATAATAATACTTTTATTATTGCCTCTAGGGCATATTTCCAACAGTCTCCCACTTGCACTAGAGTCAATAATCTAGTTCACATCGCCATGTGATCAACACTCACAGGTCACATCACCATGTGACCAACATCCAAAGAGTTTACTAGTGTCATTAAACTAGTTCACATCATCATGTGATTAAGACTCAATGAGTTCTGGGGTTTGATCATGTTTTGCTTGTGAGAGAGGTTTTAGTCAACGGGTCTGCAACTTTCAGATCCGTATGTACTTCGCAAATCTCTAGGTCATTCTGTAAATGCTGCTTCCACGCTCCACTTGGAGCTATTCCAAATGGTTGCTCCACTATACATATCCGGTTTGCTACTCAGAGTCACTCGGATAGGTGTTAAAGCTTGCATCAACGTAACCCTTTATGCCGAACTCTTTATCACCTCCATAATCGAGAAACATGTCCTTATTTACTCCAAGGACAATTTTGACCGTTGTCCAATGATCCATTCCTGGATCATTCTTGTACCCCTTGACTGACTCACGGCAAGGCACACTTCCGGTGCGGTACACAGCATAGCATACTATAGAGCCTACGTCTGAAGTATAGGGGACGACCTTCGTCCTTTCTCTCTATTCTGCCGTGATCGAGCTTAACTTCATACCTTACATCTCAGGCAAGAACTCCTTCTTTGACTGATCCATCTTGAACACCTTCAAGATCATGTCAAGGTACGTGCTCATTTGAAAGTACTATTAAGCATTTTGATCTATCTTATAGATCTTGATGCTTATTGTTCAAGTAGCCTAATCCAGGTTTTCAATTGAAAAACACTTTCCAAATAACCCTATATGCTTTCCAGAAATTCTACATCATTTCTGATCAACAATATGTCAATAACATATACTCATCAGAAATTCTATAGTGCTCCCACTCACTTCTTTGGAAATACAAGTTTCTCATAAACTTTTGTATAAACCCAAAATCCTTGATCATCTTATCAAAGTACATATTCCAACTCCGAGATGCTTACTCCAGTCCTTAGAAGGATCACTGGAGCCAGCATACCTTTTAGCATCCTTAGGATCGACAAAAACTTTCGGATTGTATCACATACAACCTTTCCTTACGAAGACTGGTAAGGAAACTCGTTTTGACATCCATCTGCCAGATTTCATAAATGCAGCTAATGCTAACATGATTCCGACGGACTTAAGCATCGCTACGGATGAGAAAATCTCATCGTAGTCAACTCCTTGAACTTGTGAAAAAAAATCTTCGCCACAAGTCAAGCTTCATAGATGGTGACATTTCCGTCCACATCCGTCTTCTTCTTAAAGATCCATTTATCTCAATGGCTTGCCGATCATCGGGTAAGTCCACCAAAGTTCATGCTTTGTTATGATACATGGATCCTATCTCGGATTTCATGACTTCTAACCATTTGTCAGAATTTGGGCCCACCATTGCTTCTCCATAGCTCGTAGGTTCATTGTTGTCTAGCAACATGACCTTCAAGATAGGATTACTGTACCACTCTAAAGTAGTACGCATCCTTGTCACCCTACGAGGTACGGTAGTGACTTGATCCGAAGTTTCATGATCACTATCATAAGCTTCTACTTCTATTGGTGTAGGTGCCACAGGAACAACTTCCTGTGCCCTGCTACACACTGGTTGAAGTGATGGTTCAATAACCTCATTAAGTCTCCACCATCCTCCCACTCAACTTTTCGAGACAAACTTTTCCTCGAGAAAGGACCCGATTCAAGAAACAATCCCTATTGCTTTCGGATCTGAATTAGGAAGTATACCCAACTGTTTTGGGTGTCCTATGAAGATGCATTTTATCCGCTTTGGGTCCGAGCTTATCAACCTGAAACTTTTTCACATAAGCATCGTAGCCCCAAACTTTTAAGAAATGACAGCTTAGGTTTCTCTAAACCATAGTTCATACGGTTTCATCTCAACGGAATTACGTGGTGCTCTATTTAAAGTGAATGTGGTTGTCTCTAATGCCTAACCCATAAACGATAGTGGTAATTCGATAAGAGACATCATGGTACACACCATATCCAATAGGGTGCAACTATGATGTTCGGACACACCATCAAACTATGGTGTTCCAGGCGGTATTAATTGTGAAACAATTTCCACAATGTCTTAATTGCGTGCCAAAGCTCGTAACTCAGATACTCATCTCTATGATCATATCATAGACATTCCATCCTCTTGTCACGATGATCTTCAACTTCACTCTGAAATTACTTGAACCATTCAATAATTCAGACTTGTGTTTCATCAAGTAAATATACTCTACATCTACTCGAATCATCTGTGAAGTGAGAACATAACGATATTCACTGCATGCCTCAGCACTCATTGGACTGCACACATCAAAATGTGTTACTTCCAACAAGTTGCTATCTTGTTCCATTTTACTGAAAAACGAGGCTTTTTAGTCATCTTGCCCATGTGGTATGATTTGCATATCTCAAGTGATTCAAAATCAAGTGAGTCCAAACGATCCATCTGCATGGAGTTTCTTCATGCATATACACCAATAGACATGGTTCGCATGTCTCAAACTTTTCAAAAATGAGTGAGTCCAAAGATCCATCAACATGGAGCTTCTTCATGCGTTTTATACCAATATGACTTACATGGCAATGCCACAAGTAAGTGGTACTATCATTACTATCTTATATCTTTTGGCATGAAAATGTGTATCACTACGATCGAGATTCAATAAACCATTCCTTTAGGTGCAAGACCATTGAAGGTATTATTCAAATAAATAGAGTAACCATTATTCTCCTTAAATGAATAACCGTATTGCGATAGACATAATCCAATCATGTCTATGCTCAACGCAAACACCAAATCTCGATGGTAGAGGGAGCGTGCGATGCTTGATCACATCAACCTTAGAAACACTTCCAACACATATCGTCAGCTCACCTTTAGCTAGTCTCCATTTATTCCGTAGCTTTTATTTCGCGTTACTAACACTTAGCAACCGAACCAGTATCTAATACCCTGGTGCTACTAGGAGTACTAGTAAAGTACATATTAACATAATGTATATCTAATATACTTCTATCGACCTTGCCAGCCTTCTCATCTACCAAGTATCTAGGGTAATTCTGCTCCAGTGGTTGTTCCCCTTATTACAGAAGCACTTAGTCTCGGGTTTGGGTTCAACCTTGGGTTTCTTCACTAGAGCAGCAGCTGATTTGCCGTTTCATGAAGTATCCCTTCTTGCCCTTGCCCTTCTTGAAACTAGTGGTTTCACCAACCATCAACAATTGATGCTCCTTCTTGATTTCTACTTTCGCGGTGTCAAACATCGCGAATACCTCAAGGATCATCATATCTATCCCTGATATGTTATAGTTCATCAGGGAGCTCTAGCAGCTTGGTGGCAATGACTTTGGAGAAACATCACTATCTCATCTGGAAGATCAACTCCCACTCGATTCAAGTGATTGTTGCACTCAGACAATCTGAGCACAAGCTCAACGATTGAGCTTTTCCCCTTTAGTTTGCAGGCTAAGAAAATCGTAGGAGGTCTCATACCTCTTGACGTGGGCACGAGCCTGAAATCTCAATTTCAGCCCTCGAAACATCTCATATGTTCCGCGACGTTTCGAAAACGTCTTTGGTGCCTCAACTCTAAACCTTTTAACTGAACCATCACGTAGTTATCAAAACGTGTATGTCCGATGTTCGCAACATCCACAAACGACGTTTGGGGTTCAGCACACTGAGCGGTGCATTAAGGACATAAGCTTTCTACTGTCCGCATAATCGCTACTGTCAACTTTCAACTATATTTTCTCTAGGAACATATCTAAACAGTGGAACTGAAGCGCGAGCTTACGACATAATTTGCAAAGATCTTTTTGACTATGTTCAAGATAATTAAGTTCATCTTATGAACTCCCACTTAGATAGACATCCCTCTGGTCATCTAAGTGATTACATGATCCGAGTCAACTAGGCCGTGTCCGATCATCACGTGAGACAGACTAGTCATCATCAGTGAACATCTTCATGTTGATCGTATCTACTATACGACTCATGCTCGACCTTTCGGTCTCTGTGTTCCGAGGCCATGTCTGTACATGCGAGGCTCGTCAAGTTAACCCTAAGTGTTTCGCGTGTGTAAATCTGTCTTACACCCGTTGTATGTGAACGTAAGAATCCATCACACCCGATCATCACGTGGTGCTTAGAAGCGACGAACTTTAGCAACGGTGCACAGTTAGGGGGGAACACTTCTTGAAATTTTTGTAAGGGATCATCTTATTTACTACCGTCATTCTAAGTAAACAAGATGCATAAACATGATAAACATCACATGCAATCAAATAGTGACATGATATGGCCAATATCATTTTGCTCCTTTTGATCTCCATCTTCGGGGCTCCATGATCATCATCGTCACCGGCATGACACCATGATCTCCATCCTCATGATCTCCATCATCGTGTCTCCATGAAGTTGTCGCCAACTTATTACTTCTACTACTATGGCTACCGGTTAGCAATAAAGTAAAGTAATTACATGGCGTTGTTCAATGACACGCAGGTCATACAATAAATAAAGACAACTCCTATGGCTCCTGCCGGTTGTCATACTCATCGACATGCAAGTCGTGATTCCTATTACAAGAACATGATCAATCTCATACAGCACATATCATTCATCACATTCTTCTTGGCCATATCACATCACATAGCATACCCTGCAAAAACAAGTTAGACGTCCTCTAATTGTTGTTGCATGTTTTACGTGGCTGCTATGGGTTTCTAGCAAGAACGTTTCTTACCTACGCAAAACCACAATGTGATATGCCAATTGCTATTTACCCTTCATAAGGACACTTTTCATCGAATCCGTTTCGACTAAAGTGGGAGAGACTGGCACCCGCTAGCCACCTTATGCACCAAGTGCATGTCAATCGGTGGAACCTGTCTCACGTAAGAGTATGTGTAAGGTCGGTCCGGGCCGCTTCATCCCACAATACCGTCGAAACAAGATTGGACTAGTAACGGTAAGCATATTGAACAAAATCAACGCCCACAACTACTTTGTGTTCTACTCGTGCAAAGAATCTACGCAATAGACTTGGCTTTGATACCACTGTTGGAGAACGTAGCAGAAATTCAAAATTTTCCTACGTGTCACCAAGATCTATCTATGGAGAAACCAGCAACGAGGGGAAGGAGAGTGCATCTACATACCCTTGTAGATTGCTAAGCGGAAGCGTTCAAGAGAACGGGGTTGAAGGAGTCGTACTCGTCGTGATCCAAATCACCGGAGATCCTTGTGCCGAACGGACGGCACCTCCGCATTCAACACACGTACATCCCGGTGACATCTCCCACGCCTTGATCCAGCAAGGAGAGAGGGAGAGGTTGAGGAAGACTCCATCCAGCAGCAGCACAACGGCATGGTGGTGATGGAGGAGCGTGGCTATCCTGCAGGGCTTCGCCAAGCACCACGGGAGAGGAGGAGTAAGAGAGGTAGGGCTGCACCAAGAGGGAGAGGTTCTCGTGTCTTGGGCAGCCCCAGACCTCAAGTATTTATAGGGGGAAGGGAGGGGGCTGCGCCCCCTCTAGGGTTACCTCCCCAGGGGTGGCGGCCAGAGGGGGAGAGAGGGGAGGCGCGCCTGGGGTGGGCCTTAGGGCCCATCTGCCCTAGGGTTTGCCCCCTCCCACTCTCCCCTGCGCCTTGGGCCCCTTGTGGGGGGCGCACCAGCCCACCTGGGGCTGGTTCCCTCCCACACATGGCCCATGCAGCCCTCCGGGGTTGGTGGCCCCACTTGGTGGACCCCCGGGACCCTCCTGGTGGTCCCGGTACGTTACCGGAAAAACCCAAAACTTTTCCGGTGACCAAAACAGGACTTCCCATATATAAATCTTTACCTCCGGACCATTCCGGAACTCCTCGTGACGTCCGGGATCTCATCCGGGACTCCGAACAACATTTGTTAACCACATACAAACTTCCTTTATAACCCTACCGTCATCGAACCTTAAGTGTGTAGACCCTACGGGTTCGGGAGACATGTAGACATGACCGAGACGTTCTCCGATCAATAACCAACAGCGGGATCTGGATACCCATGTTGGCTCCCACATGTTCCACGATGATATCATCGGATGAACCATGATGTCAAGGACTCAATCGATCCCGTATACAATTCCCTTTGTCTAACGGTATTATACTTGCCCGAGATTCGATCGTCGGTATACCGATACCTTGTTCAATCTCGTTACCGGCAAGTCTGTTCCGTAACACATCATCCCGTGATCAACCCCTTGGTCACATTGTGCACATTATGATGATGTCCTACTGAGTGGGCCCAGAGATACCTCTCCGTTTACACGGAGTGACAAATCCCAGTCTCGATCCGTGTCAACCCAACAAACACTTTCGGAGATACCTGTAGTGTACCTTTATAGTCACCCAGTTACGTTGTGATGTTTGATACACCCAAAGCACTCCTAAGGTATCCGGGAGTTACACGATCTCATGGTCTAAGGAAGAGATACTTGACATTGGAAAAGCTCTAGCAAACGAACTGCACGATCTTTGTGCTATGCTTAGGATTGGGTCTTGTCCATCACATCATTCTCCTAATGATGTGATCCCGTTATCAACGACATCCGATGTCCATAGCCAGGAAACCATGACTATCTGTTGATCACAACGAGCTAGTCAACTAGAGGCTCACTAGGGACATATTATGGTCTATGTATCCACATGTGTATTACGATTTCCGGATAATACAGTTATAGCATGAATAAAAGACAATTATCATGAACAAGGAAATATAATAATACTTTTATTATTGCCTCTAGGGCATATTTCCAACAAAAGCTTCATACACTGGCATAGTATTATGGCTGGAGTTGAAACACTGAGACGTGGACATATTTGGAGAGTTGGTGATGGTGAGAAAATCAAAATGTGGGAAGATTCTTGGATCCCGTAGAGCGCATCAAGAAAGGTTACAACACCTAGAGGAAATAATCTGCTGACTAGTATCAACGATCTTATTGATCCATCAAGAGAGAACTGGAATGAACAATTGGTAAAACAAACATTCTAGAATGTTGATGCTCAAAGGATTATGGCTATCCCTCTTCCACTACATGAAATGACAGATTTTTTGGCGTGGAATTTGATAAAGACCGATGTTTTTACAGTGTGTTCGACCTATCATGCAAAATGTTGGGAGTTCCAATTAGGCCATAAGTTGGAGACTACGTCAGGAGCCTCTAACCCAACAGAAACATGGGACTTACTTTAGAACTTAACATGTCCAGTCAAGATTAAAATCATCAAAAAGGCGTTGCTAGTTGACATGGCAGGTGAAGTAATTTTGGAGCATCTGTTGTGCCTTCCAGAGAAAGATGTCTAAGTGCTTGGTCAACCAAAGTTGAAAGAAATGGTGGCAATAGCAGCCCGATACTTGTGGTATGAGCGTCATAAGTTGATACACGGAGAAGAAACACAAAACATTGCTCAAATTAATATGGCAGTGAGATGTTTAGCCGCTAACTATATTATCTCATATAGTCCTAAGGGCCAAGTGAGATCAGATGCTTGATTGAAACCAAGTTTATGGCTATGGTAAGGTAAATGTTGATGCACATTTTGATGTGGACACACTTAAGGGGACGATTGGAGCAGTCATCCAAGACCATCATGGAAAGCTGATGCACAACTGCAAATGAAAAAAGTGATCTTTGCTTTGACTCATTAACGGCGGAGGCAGTTGCAGTGAAGTTTGGAATGAACCTGGCACGTATAGTTGGATGCAGTAAGATCGAGGTCATCTCTGATAGTGTGGAGATTGTTGCTGCCCTAATCAACGGTTACTCTTCTTCAGTAGCTTCTGCTATCTTTGATGACTGTTATTTCATGTCGCTTGATTTTATTCATGTCATCTATGATCATTGTAATAGAGAAAGAAATCAAGTAGCTCATGAACTGGCTAGGATAGCTAGATTTTCTCCTCCAAATATCTAGATGGACAACGCCCCGGATGTGGTTATTCCTCTATTTTAAGCGAAGTTATGATAACCCACAAGTGTAGGGGGTCGTTTGTAGCCTTCTTCGATAAATAAGAGTGTCGAACCCAACAAGGAGCTAAAGGCAGAACAAATATTTCCTCAAGTTCTATGGACCACCGATACAACTCTACGCACACTTGACGTTTGCTTTACCTAAAACAAGTATGAAACTATTTTGCGAGAATAAAACTACGAGTACTTTGCGAGAATAAAACTACGAATAAATTGCAAGGTAATAAAAGTGAATAGCTTTTGTCAACAAGAAAGTCATTTGTCCATAGGCAATCGATAACAAGTACCGGTAATCATTCTTGTAATTTTATACGAGGGAGAGGCATGAGCTAACATACTTTCTCTACTTGGACCATATGCACTTATGATTGGACTCTTGGCAAGCATCCGCAACTACTAAAGATCATTAAGGTTGTGAAATCCAACCATAGCATTTAATATCAAGTCCTCTTATCCCATACGCAACAACACACCTACTCGGGTTTAAGCTTCTGTCACTCTCGCTGCAACACCCTACAGCGGGGACCCCTCACGTTTGCGCGAGATGGAGGGCACCGTAGGACAGCACCATAAATAGAATATACAATCATACCAACCTAGATCACGATTAACCCACAGGACAAAACGGATATACTCAAACATCATAGGATAGCCAAATATCATTGGGAAATAATATATGGAGTTGAGAACCATGTTTAAGTAGAGATTACAGCGGGGAGAAGAGGTGTTACACCGCTGCATGGAGGGGGAGAGAGTTGGTGTTGATGGTAGCAAGATTGTTGATGTAGATCGTTGTCACGATCCTTGCCCCGGTGGTGTTCCGGCGCCACCGGGAGAGAGGGGGAGAGAGCCCCCCTCCTTCTTCTTCTTCCTTGGCCTCCCCCTAGGTGGGAGGAGAGTTCCCCCTCTGGTCCATGGCCTCCATGGTGGTGGAGGGGCGAGAGCCCCTCCGAGATTGGATCTCCCTCTCTGTTCTCTTCTGTTTCGCGTTCCCCAGATCTGGCTCTTCACGGTTTCTTAAATTCCCGGAGATCCGTAACTCCGATTGCGCTGAAATTTTTACACGATTTTTTCCATAAATTATCTTTCTTGCACCAGAAGAAGGGCCCCAACCGACCTTCGAGGAGGTCAAAGATACCTGGGCGCGCCAGGGGGTGCCTGGCGCGCTCTGGTGGGTTGTGGTCATTGTGGGCCCCCATTTGTGTTGATTCCATCTCCCAAAAAACATAAATATTCCAAAATAATTCTTCGTAAATTTTTATCGCGTTTGGACTTTGTTTGATATGGATTTTTTGCGAAACAAAAAACATGCAACAAACAGGAACTGACACTGGGCACTAGATCAATATGTTAGTCCAAACAAATCATATAAAATGTTGCCAAAAGTGTATAAATTAAAAGTTGTATAATATTGGCATGAAACAATAAAAAATTATAGATACGACGGAGACGTATCATGTTACGATGAATGAATAAAGGAGGAGATAATTGTGGAAAAAAATAAGATTTCAAAAAAAAAGTCCAAATATATCAGTAAATTTGAAAATTTGTTCCAAAAATCACAAAATGCTCCGTGGATTAAAAAATGTTCTTGATTTTGAAAAATTGTTTGCATGTTCACAAAAAATATTCATAGTTTTAGAAAAAATGTTTAGGAAATCAAAAAATGTTCACACATTATAAAAATGTTCATGAATTTTGAAACAATGTTCACAAAAATCAAATAAACGATCAGCAATTACAAAAAAAAGTTCATTGATTCAAGAGTGTTCACTCATTTTTTCAGGAATCTAAAACATGTTCACGCATTTCAAAAACATCTTGATGATTTTCAAAAAATGTCCGCCGATTCTGAAAATGTTCATGAGTTTAAAAAATGTCATAAAATTTAAAAATATTTACAAACTTATAAAAAATCATAATTAATGAAATGTTCAAAATTTAGAAAATTGGATGTTCATAAGTTTAACCCAAAAGATTTCCGTTGGGGCGTAACCCTCTCAGCGACGCGCCACATCGGAACCCGGGTGTGGTGGAAAATGGGCAAGGGCCGGGCCGTCACCCCTCAAGTGGCGCGCCGTATCTTGATCCGGATACGGTGGCAAGTGAGCGAGGATCGGGTCGTCGCATCCTTAGTGGCGCGCTACATCGGCGCCCGGATGTAGTGGAAAATGAGCAAGGGTCTTCGCATTTGACTCGACGAGTGCGAAGGGTAAGGAAGCTAGCCGAGCCTAGGAGGATTCGCTTAGGTAGCTGGAACGTAGGGTCTCTGACAGGGAAGCTTCGGGAGCTAGTTGATGCAGCGGTGAGGAGAGGTGTTGATATCCTTTGCGTCCAAGAAACCAAATGGAGAGGACAGAAGGCGAAGGAGGTGGAGGATACCGGCTTCAAGCTGTGGTACACGGGGACGGCTGCAAATAGAAATGGCGTAGGCATCTTGATCAACAAGAGCCTCAAGTATGGAGTGGTAGATGTCAAGAGACGTGGGGACCGGATTATCTTGGTCAAGCTGGTAGTTGAGGACTTAGTTCTCAATGTTATCAGCGCGTATGCCCCGCAAGTAGGCCACAATGAGAACACCAAGAGGGAGTTCTGGGAAGGCTTGGAAGACATGGTTAGGAGTGTACCGATTCGTGAGAAGCTCTTCATAGGAGGAGACCTCAATGGCCACGTGGGCACATCTAACACAGGTTTTGAAGGGGCGCATGGGGGCTTTGGCTATGGCATCAGGAATCAAGAAGGAGAAGATTTCTTAAGCTTTGCTCTAGCCTACAACATGATTGTAGCTAACACCCTCTTTAGAAAGAGAGAATCACATCTGGTGACTTTTAGTAGTGGCCAACACTCTAGCCAGATTGATTTCATCCTCTCGAGAAGAGAAGATAGGCGTGCGTGCCTAGACTGTAAGGTGATACCTGGAGAGAGTGTTGTACCCCAGCATAAGCTGGTGGTTGCTTCGCTTTCGGATTCGTGTCCAGCGGGATAAGCGTGCCAAAGTTGCTAGAACGAAGTGGTGGAAGCTCAAGGGGGAGGTAGCTCAGGTGTTCAAGGAGAGGGTAATTAAGGAGGGCCCTTGGGAGGAAGGAGGGGATGCGGACAATGTGTGGATGAAGATGGCGACTTGCATTCGTAAGGTGGCCTCGGAGGAGTTTGGAGTGTCCAGGGGAAGGAGAAGCGAAGATAAGGATCCCTGGTGGTGGAATGATGATGTCCAGAAGGCGATTAAAGAGAAGAAAGATTGCTTCAGACGCCTATACCTGGATAGGAGTGCAGACAACATAGAGAAGTACAAGATGGCGAAGAAGGCCGCAAAGCGAGCTGTTGGTGAAGCAAGGGGTCGGGCATATGAGGACCTCTACCAACGGTTAGGCACGAAGGAAGGTGAAAGGGACATCTATAAGATGGCTAAGATCCGGGAGAGGAAGACGAGGGATATTGGCCAAGTCAAATGCATCAAGGACGGAGCAGGCCAACTCTTGGTGAAGGACGAGGAGATTAAGCATAGATGGCGGGAGTACTTCGACAAGCTGTTCAATGGGGAGAATGAGAGTTCTACCATTGAACTGGACGACTCCTTTGATGAGACCACCATGCGTTTTGTGCGGCGCATCCAGGAGTCTGAGGTGAAGGAGGCTTTAAAAAGGATGAAAGGAGGCAAGGCGATGGGCCCTGATTGTATCCCCATTGAGGTGTGGAAAGGTCTCGGGGACATAGCGATAGTATGGCTAACCAAGCTTTTCAACCTCATTTTTCGGGCAAACAAGATGCCAGAAGAATGGAGACGGAGTATATTAGTACCAATCTTCAAGAACAAGGGGGATGTTCGGAGTTGTACTAATTACCGTGGAATTAAGCTGATGAGCCATACAATGAAGCTATGGGAGAGAGTCATTGAGCACCGCTTAAGAAGAATGACAAGCGTGACCAAAAATCAGTTTGGTTTCATGCCTGGGAGGTCGACCATGGAAGCCATTTTCTTGGTACGACAACTTATGGAGAGATATAGGGAGCAAAGGAAGGACTTGCATATGGTGTTCATTGACTTGGAGAAGGCCTATGATAAGATACCGCGGAATGTCATGTGGTGGGCCTTGGAGAAACACAAAGTTTCAGCAAAGTACATTACCCTCATCAAGGACATGTACGATAATGCTGTGACAAGTGTTCGAACAAGTGATGTCGACACCGGTGACTTCCCGATTAAGATAGGACTGCATCAGGGGTCAGCCTTGAGCCCTTATCTTTTTGCATTGGTGATGGATGAGGTCACAAGGGATATACAAGGAGATATCCCATGGTGTATGCTCTTTGCGGATGATGTGGTGCTAGTTGACGATAGTCGGACGGGGGTAAATAGGAAGTTAGAGTTATGGAGACAAACCTTGGAATCGGAAGGGTTTAGGCTTAGTAGAACTAAAACCGAGTACATGATGTGCGGTTTCAGTACTACTAGGTGTGAGGAGGAGGAGGTTAGCCTTGATGGCCAGGTGGTACCTCGGAAGGACACCTTTCGGTATTTGGGGTCAATGTTGCAGGAGGATGGGGGTATTGATGAAGATGTGAACCATCGAATCAAAGCCGGATGGATGAAGTGGCGCCAAGCTTCTGGCATTCTCTGTGACAAGAGAGTGCCACAAAAGCTAAAAGGCAAGTTCTACAGGACGGCGGTTCGACCCGCAATGTTGTATGGCGCGGAGTGTTGGCCGACTAAAAGGCGACATGTTCAACAGTTAGGTATGGCGGAGATGCGTATGTTGAGATGGATGTGTGGCCACACGAGGAAGGATCGAGTCCGGAATGATGATATACGAGATAGAGTTGGGGTAGCACCAATTGAGGAGAAGCTTGTCCAACATCGTCTGAGATGGTTTGGGCATATTCAGCGCAGGCCTCCAGAAGCTCCAGTGCATAGCGAACGGCTAAAGCATGCGGAGAATGTCAAGAGAGGGCGGGGTCGATCGAATTTGACATGGGAGGAGTCCGTTAAGAGAGACCTGAAGGATTGGAGTATCGACAAAGAGCGAGCTATGGACAGGGGTGCGTGGAAGCTTGCTATCCATGTGCCAGAGCCATGAGTTGGTTGCGAGATCTTATGGGTTTCACCTCTAGCCTACCCCAACTTGTTTGGGACTAAAGGCTTTGTTGTTGTTGTTTTTGTTGTTGTTGGATGTTCATAAGTTTCAATAATGTTCATAATTCATGAATCTGTATAAAATGTTCACGAGTTTGAAAAATGTTGGCAAATTTGTAAAAAGTGTTCACAAATTTGAGAAATGTCATGATTTCGAAAAATGTTCATGAATTTGTTTTAAAAAAATGTTCATGATTTCAAAACATGTTCACAAACTTGAAAGAAGGAAAGAAAAGTAAAAGGAAGAAAAAGAAAAGTAAAAGGAAGAAAAAGAAAGAAAAAACTGAAAGGAAAACAAAAAACCGGTTTAGAGAAGGTTCTAGAACCTTCCCCAAACCCGTGGTGATAAAACACTGTATCGTGCCGGCCCAAACACGATCTGGCATTGCACGGGGTATGCGCGATGGGCAAACATGGCACCTGCACGCGCTAAGCGGTCCATCTCACACCTTTTTATTCTGACTTAATGCGCAAAAAATAGGTGCTGGAGAGATTTGATCCCTTGACCAGTAGGGCAAAACAAACTTTTTTTTCAAAACTAGTGAACTTTTTTCAAATTCGATGAACTACTTTTCAAATTCGGTGAACTTTTTTCAAAATACAATGAACAATTTTTTTTCAAAATCGATGAACTTTTATCAAATCCAATGAACTTTTTTCCTTTTAGATGAACTTTTTAACAAAACCATGAACTCTTTGGAAATCCATGAACTGGTTTCGAAATTTAACGAACTGTTCTTAATTAGGAAAAATGATATTTTTCATATAATTTTCAAACTCAAAAATCTCAGTGGTATAGTTATGGCTGAGTAATAAATAGCACGGTTGCATTAGTTCTAAAGCTGTTCACGTTGGTATTTGTTCACTAGCGCTCTAAGTTGTAGTGGTTAAGCTAAGCAATTACAGGCAATTGTGGCGCGAGATTAATATCTCGTTCTGCCAATTTTTTGCGTGTTTTTTTTTGAACAAATATGTTCCTGGGCCAAGCATAGAAACGGCCCAGAGAGGGCGCGCTGTAGGCGCCACTTCCACGTTCGGGCGCCTACAGCGCTGAACAGGAGCTCGCCGCCTGTCTCACCGAACAGGGTCTCTCTTGCTATAAACGAGACAGAGTGGAAGCCTCACGTCGGGGAAGCCCTAGATGGTCCGACCCAGCTGCGCGGGAGGCTACAACCTCTTTTTCGGTTTTTCTTTATGTTTTACAATTTCTGTTTTCCCTTTTGCTTTATTATTTACTTTTGTTTATACTTTAAAAATATTTTAAATATACATCACAAGAAAAACAGATAAAAACATTTGAAAATGTTGACCAAGCATTTGAAATATGTTTAATGTGTATAGACAAAATGTTTATCACGTATACAAAAAATGTATAAAAAATTGATCATGTATATGAAAAATATAAATAAAGCATTTGAAAAGTATTTCAAAAATGTTAATCAAGCATTTGGAAAAATTTAAATGTGTATGTAAAAAATAACAACCATGTATTAAAAAAATGATGAATTTTTTTATCATGTATATGAAAAATGTTAATCAAGCGTTTCAAAAAATGTTGAACAAGTATTGGAAAAAAAGTTAATCAGGCATTCGGAAATGTTAAAAATGTATATAAATAATGTTGACCAAGTGTTAATTTTTTTGAAATTTGTTTACCATGTATATAAAAATGTTAATCAAGCATTTGGAAACATTTTTTCGAGAATGAAGAACATTGTTTTGTATTTGTGAACAAATATTAATAACAAGATACTTTTTTGAGCTTCTAAACATTTATAGAATTTTAGAAAAGAATTTGAAATTTTGAAGAACAAAAAGAAAATAAAACAACAAGAAAAAGGAATTGAAAAATGAAATAAACAAACAGAAAAACAAAGAAAAAAAGGAAAAGAGAAACAGAAAAAAGTAGTGAAAAAACTGGTTCCAGAAGCTTCTAGAAGGTTCCCAAAACCGGTCAGGAACCTTCCAGAATGTTCCCAAAACCGGACACTGTGCAAAATCTCATAATTGGGCCGACCCATCTTGATAGCTAGCACGCTCGCCTCTGTGCGAAGCAGCGTCAACTTGACGCAATGAGCGTCCGTTAGGATTTTTCCTCCTACAGCGCCGAACAGGAGCTCGCCGCCTGTCTCACCGAACAGGGTCTCGCTTGCTATAAACGAGACAGAGTGGAAGCCTCGCGTCGGGGAAGCCCTAGATGGTCCGGCCCAGCTGCGCGGAAGGCTACAACCTCTTTTTCGGTTTTTCTTTATGTTTTTCAATTTCTGTTTTCTTTTTTGCTTTAGTTTTTACTTTTGCTATACTTTAAAAATATTCTAAATATACATCACAAGAAAAACAGATAAAAACATTTGAAAATGTTGACCAAGCATTTGAAAAATGTTTAATGTGTATAGACAAAGTGTTTATCACGTATACGAAAAATGTATAAAAAATTGATCATGTATATGAAAAATGTAAATCAAGCATTTGAAAAACATTTGAAAAGTATTTGAAAAATGGTATCAAGCATTTGAAAAAAGTTAAATATGTATGGAAAAATGGCAACCATGTATTAAAAAAATGATGAATTTTTTTATCAGGTATATGAAAAAATGTTAATAAGCGTTTCAAAAAATGTTGAACAAGTATTTGAAAAACAATTTAATCGAGCATATGGAAATGTTAAAAATGTATAGAAAAATTGTTGACCATGTGTTCATTTTTTTGAAATTTGTTTACCATGTATATAAAAATATTAATCAAGCATTTGGAAAAAATGTTTAACACGCATTCGAAAAAATTTAGTCAAGCATTTGAAGTTCTTAAAATGTGTATAGAAAATATGTTAACCACGTTTTATAAAATAATGAACTTTCTATCATGTACATAAAAATGTTAATCGAGCACAAAAATGTTGAATAAGTATTTAAAAATGTTGATCGAGCATTTGGAAAATGTTAAATATGTATAGAAAATAGGTTGGCCATGTATTATAAAAATGTTAAACTTGTATTTGAAATGTTAATCAAGAATGTTCTTTTAAAAGTGTTAAATATGTATTAAAAATGTTGACCATGTATTAAAAATATTAATATTTTATTTAAATTTTGTATCTTGTGTATTAGATTTTTTTCTTGATGGATATGAAAAGTGTAGAATGAAAACCAAAAGAGAAAAAAACAGAAAGAAACAATGAAAACCAAAAATTTTACCAAAAAAGCACAATTTGTTTTTAAAATAAGACAAAAGAAACAAGTGCAAAAATTATGGAAAATAGTGAAAGTGATAAATAAATAAAGAATTAACTAAAACAATTAAAACCACGAAAACCAAAGAAAACAATAGATAGAAGAATGAAAAGGAAAGAAAACAGAGGAGAAACGCAAATAGGTGAAAAACAAAGAGAAAAGGAAAAGAAAGAAGAAGTAGTGAAACCGAGAAGAAAGGAAGACAAATATAAAAAAATCGGGAAACTATTGAGAAAACAGACATATCCGAAAAAATCTAGCAAAACCAGCGAAGGAAGCTCAGCCAGCCCAGCGAATGAGCGAACGAAGCACGACGAGCAATCGCGAATAGAAAAAACTGGGTCGGCCCGATAACTTCTTCGTAGAGGAAAGATATTCAGGGAGACAGAATAGTCTTGCTTAAAGCGAGAAATAGTCGCCGCGCTCCCCTTTTCACCCTCACAAAATCTAAATTATCTTCCCGTTTACCAGCGTGACGGAGAGGTTCGCGTGGCAGAGCCAGGAGGTTGGCCCGATGAGGTGACGGCGCAATGATGCCAGGCCAGAACCCGTGAGGCGATAATGCCGGATCCCAGGCCAGCCAACGTGACAGAGCAAGTCGAGGTGGCGGGGCGAGGAGGTCGGGCCGACAAGGTGATGATGTGGTGCGGTCGATGTTGGTCCAAACAAGTGATAGCGCGACGACTTAGGCATATGTTGAAATCCATGAGGCGACGATGTCGGCATGGTGATGTCGAATTCCAAGCCGGCCAGTCGAGGTGATGATGCGACGTGGTTGACATTAGCATGACGAAGTGACCGTGCAGAGATGCGTTTGTTGAGGTGTCAAAAAATGTTCTGTTTTCATTATATTTTTAAAAGTTAAAAATATGTTCATGTTTCCGAAAAATGTCTGTGCTGTTAAAACATTGTTTGGAATTTCAATTTTTGGTTTCATTATAAAAATTGTTCACAGATAAAAGATGATCTCATTTTTTGAAAAACGTTTGAGAATTTCAAAAAATGTTTGGGTTAAAAAACCTCTCTCTGTCTCTTAAAAAAGTTGGCATTTTCAAAATGTTCTCGTTTTTTCTATAGCTGATTTTTATTTTTCATAAAAAATCGAATCAAAAATTTCGATGTTGCTTCAAGAAAACGAACGATATTTTTTTTGGAAAACCGCTGATACAGCAAGTGTGCAGAACGCTACAGTGAATCGTTGCTACAGAACGGACCCCGTTGGTACAGTCCTTTGTAAATGGGCCGGACCAGCCGTTGGTGCGTTGGGGCTCTGTTGGGACGCTGAGAGCGTCATATAGGGCCTCCCCCCTTGCCACCCTCACAAAATCTCGCGCTGTTTTCCGTTCACCTACCTTCCCGTCCCCTTGCCCTTTCCGTTTCCCGCCTCCCCCAACCGCATAGAATGGCCGGCTCCGGCGGCTCTCCCGACGCCGACGATCCCAATTGCGGCGGAGATGGGGCTGAGCCCTCCAGCACTCCTCAAGAATCCGACGACCGCTACTCCGCGCCCGCCTCCCCTCTCAGTACTCGCCCGTCCGGTCAGCCCCCGGGGACTTCGGTCGTCGCCAACGAGGGCTCCACCTCGTCCTCTGCCTGGGGATCTGATGACGACGACGAGCCCGCAGACAGATACAAGAACCCGGCCTCCGCTTCCTTCCTCTTGGGACCGTCGAGCTGCACCATGGGAGCGTCCTCCTCCTCCTCCTCCTCGGACAGCTGGATTGGCAGCGACCGTACGTGCGGCGGCGCCTCGACCTCCAGCTCTCTGGACGCCTCCAACTACAGGGATCTCTACAGGGATCCACCCTCTGACTGGATGTATAATCAGGTATTGCAAGAAATCCAATGCATTCTTGATTTGGGAATTTGCAAGAAGCCTAGTACGTTCTCGATTTGGGAATCATTTCTGTGGATGTTTTGACCAAGAAAGATTGATCTTGGACTTGTGTGTTTGAATCTTTGATTATGGTTGCAATTTTAACAGTGCACAGGCTTGGAAAGATTCACGGATTTAGGTTCTTGTAGGTGTCCATGCTTAGAAAGATTCGTCAATTTTGATTTTCTGCATCGTCGTATACTTGTCTAATACCCTGCAGATATACAACCTACTGTCTCTTAGATAACAAAAGAAATGTGAGAGTTGATAGCAAATATTATGCTTTCCCTACTTTCTTGCTAACTCTGTTGGGGATGCCAATGATTTACATGGTCGGTCTTCTGCAAGGCTTGTAAAATCATAGCACTGTTAAAGTCCTATATGATTGCCTCTTTCAGACATAAGCTGGAAAATAAATTAAAATTTACTCCCTAGCTTGGAAAACAATCTTATATTGTGGGGCGGAGGGAGTATATCTTGCTTCTGCGCCTCTTTATATTCCATATTGAAATTTCCCACAAAAAAAAATCCATATTGAAATTTGCGTGCTTCTGTGTGTGGAGTTGTGTTATCCATGAAAAGTTTTGACTTTGCTCGAGCAAACCCATGACTTCTATCTCTGCATCCTTTTTCTTGGAAGTGTACATAGCGCGGGTCGTCTTTAAAGTGTACCAATTGTACTAATGCTAAATGGCATTTGTTCATAGTCACTTCTTATGGATTTCACATTTAGCAGTCCATGTTATCTTTTGGCTTTATATGAATTTAGCATTATAAATTAGCCAAGTGTAGAAAAATAGAATATTGGCATAGATAGGCAGTAACAGAAACATGAATAGTCTGCACCCTTTTCTTTTCAAAAAGGGGGCAATTCCCCGGCCCTATGAAAATGTCTGTATCTGTGAAGGTCTAGCTGAGAATTTTGTTTGTCACAAATCTTGCTAATTTAGATGTCAGATATTTATTATCCAAACTTTTTAGAATTCCATATAAACTTAATATGAATCGTATCACCAATTTCCTTGTTAAATATTACATTTGTTGCCCAGTTATGCAATGGCTACTTTTTTTTTGTTGCATTTTTACAAAGCCGATGTTTACAATCGACTCTTAGGTATCAAATAACAGATACTGTTATCAGATGCTACTCTACAATGATTTGCTTACTTTCTTCGTGAACCCTCTTCTATGCTTGAAATACTTAGTGCTCTTGAAGTCCCATATGCTTGGCTCTTTTAGGTATAAGGTGAAATTTTTTGTTGGCTGTATAAAATTCACCATCTCGTAGATGTCAAAACAAAATGTGAGTCCACACCAGATATTATAAGTTCAGCTACGCTTGGTGGTTTCTGTAATTTCTTGCTTAGTCCATTGGGGATGTCAATGGTGCTTCTTCATTTACATGACCAGTCTTGTTTTCTTCAACTTCAAGGCTTGTAAAATCTTAGGGCTGTTAAAGTCCCACATGATCGCCTCTTTCAGGCATAAGGTGGAAAAAATTAAAAAAATTGTCTTGCTTCTGCACCCCTGTATATTCCATACTGAAATGTGTGTACTTCTATCGTCGAGTTGTGTGTTATTAATGAATAGTTTTGCTTTGCTCAAACATAAGTTTGTAGCACACCAATATTTACAGTTCTTCGCTTTCTCAAGTTTCCGCTTTTCTTATAAAAGTGTTGGGTTTCCTACAGCCAAGGCCGCAAATGTAAACAGTGACTACAATCCAACTCAGATTGAAACTAGGCATCCTGCAAACTGTTCACAATTCTTCTGTAAATAAAACAAAAGTTTACGTTTGTTTTGTTTTCAGATTCTGGAAGCTCCTTTCTGGAGTCATGAGGCATCTGATGCTGTGAGGGCTTCATGGAGAGACGAGTACGAGGCTTGTGATGATGTAAGGGTTGCTTTTCAAATGCTTAGTTTAATTAACTATGCTTCGACATTCCTTTCTTAACCTCTCTGTACCTTCAGTTGTCTATGGTTTTGCAGACATCACAAAATGGCTGCGAAAAAATTCTTCAAAAGGTTAACTTTAATAGGATATTATCTTATTTTATCATTGAGGCTAGAGATTTCAATTTGGGAAATAACATTTGTTTTACTAATTGAAATCTTGTTTCGGTGCAGGAACCTTTATCATCTCTACCGCATGAGTTTGAAAATGAAATTATGAAAGATAAGGCAAAAGTAATATGACTTGTGAGCTGTTATATTTCTACTTGATTCGTGTCCTCACTTGTTTGTTATATATTCTCATATATTGTGTGCGATTCTGCAGAAGCTTTCGGCTAATTACTCTGAATATCGGAAAGTACCTGGAGACGGGAGTTGCTTTTACAGATCGTTCATATGCTCATACCTGGTACACTAGTATCTTGTTGCTAAATTTCTTCCAGTTCTGCACCTTAAAGTTCTTGGTGCTTGGTGATGCTTACATTTTGTCCTTTGGGTCTATAGGAGCAGCTTGTGAACGTATCTCATGAGGAGGAGCTACGTTTACTTGGTGCACTTGAACCTATGTGGGAGAAATTCCAAAAGCTTCATTTGCCTGGTTCATATTCAGATCTTCATGATGTAAGGCTTCCTGCATTGTTTCATCCACCAATTTTTTAGTTTTGAACCGCCAAGTGCACTTAAGTTATATATTAATAATATTGTAATTCGTCCAGGCTTTTGCGGGCTTCATACTGGAATGTATGGAACAAAAACAAAAACTGTCAGTAAGGTGGGTTTGCATTAACATTTTCGCAACAATAAACTGTGTTGCGTACTTATGTTATAAATTTTGTTGCAGTGGCTATCAAGAGTGGCTTTTCCAGGAGAGTCAAAATGAGCAGAAGTTTGCGAACAGTGAGAATATACAACAATTTTCTTAGTTATCTTGCCAACTTATTCTAATTTTCTGACTCCAACTATTTTTATTTTGTGTTTAGTACTTTTGTATCTTCGACTTGTGACAGCTATTGAGATATGCACTGAGGTTGAAACTTTTAAGCCATACATAAGAGAACTTGGTCAAGGAATGGCCGATGCAATAGGGGTGAGTATTTCCTTTAGATGATGCAGTAATCTTCTATGCATAATTGAGTGTCATATGTACATTAGAAGCAAATGGTATTGCCTTTCTTGTCTGCTAGTTATGATTTGTCTGTGTGATGGAACTGCATAGTAGGAGCTGAATTTCATCATAATACTTGTACCAGCAACTGGAATTTTATGGAAAGGAAATGATGTGAAATCCTCACTGTCAGACGCCTTATGTGTTTTTGAATTGCAGTACTGCCGCCGGAAGGTTCTCCCAGTGTACAGAGATGCAGATCAAGTGAATCTCATTGCGCTCACCCATGTCCTACAGGTGCCACTCCGAGTTGTTAACGTTGACGTTGCACCGATTGAGGAGCCTAACATCCACATCATCTACGAGTCACCAGATTCCTCGGTTCCTACTGTGACACTACTGTATAGACCAGGGCATTATGATATCATCTACGAGAAGTCATAGCTGTAGATTGTAGTAACAGATATCATATGACATGTCGCAGGAGAGTTGCTAGCCGCGTTGCGATATACTGTATAAATAACTCTTGTTGTGTACATCAGCTGCACATATGCACTATTACTCTTTTCCTTCCTTATATATGTGGGGTGAAAAACTACAGGAAATTGCATTGTGACCTCTTTCCTGTATTTTGGCTATTCCCTAAAAATATCACTAGACTATGACCTCTTTCCAAAATGCCACTCAGTTCTCTAATATTCCCAAAAAGCACTTCCATTTGTTCTCAGCACATTGTGCTAGTCAACTCTGGACACGGATCCACGATCCATTGGTTGTTTGAGCCAATTATGTTAGCCTGATCCTTGTAGGAAACCAATTATTTCAGTCTGATGCCGTTATGATGTTGTGATAATTCTGCTTTGTATGCCATTTAATCGTTGTTAAAATTTATGTCGTAAATTTAGGCAAATTGCTGCCAAAACTTCTGCTGGAAACAAGCACTACATTTTTCTTTTTATGGTGGGGGTGAAGAGGTGAACAAGTGATGGCAAAGCGTATGCTCGGTTAATGACCAAAACCAATGCTATTGTTTTTTTCTCATGACCCAAACATTAGTCTTGCTTGGGTGGGCCATGCCTGTGCTCTTTATACAACGTCAGTAAAGTTTGCTTGCCAATATTGATCAAAACATGGGCAACTAAACACATGACATCAAATCGAGTTATGTTTCATTGTGTGAAATGCTGAAATCTGAGATGGGCTCTAGGCCCATATTGCAATTTCTGAAAAATCTCTAAGGGCCCATGTGGATTATATGGCACTAGGTGTGGTGGGAAGTTTAGTCCCACCCCGGAAGTGGAAGGAGAGTTGGAGTGGTTTATAAGGGTTTCTCTTCTACATGCTATTGGAGCTTGAGAAGAGAAGAGGCCCTCGCGCACTCCTCCTCCGCCGCCCGCCACGCCACGCCACGCCACGCCACGCCACGCCACGCCACGCCACGCCACGAATCCCGAGCTCACACCTACGCGCTTATTTTTGCCAGTCACTAACGGAGAGTTTTCTGACAGCTGGGACGTCGGATCGTGGGCTGTCACGGACTCGGACGTGGGTCGAGCCCACGTCTCTCCACGCGGCTGCGCCTATAAGTATGCGGTGTCTCCTAACCCTAGCCGCCACGAACAGATCACATCTGCTCACGCGCACGCCCACCATCGTTCCTTTGCTGCTGCTGCCGCCGGTGACTCCATCCCGTCCGCCACGTACACGGTCGACGGGAGAGCAGGTCTCCGAAACCACGCCCTTCTGGTTCCTGTGCGGGGTAAGGGGCGAATAGGTTTTTGGGCAACGATTACGCGACTGCTCGCTTCCGATCGTCTACTTCCTCTACGTCCGCGTCGCCTTCATCATCACCATGTCCACCGACGCCGACCGTGCCGCCGCCGAGAAAGCTGAAGCCGACAAGAAGGTCGCCGAGGACGCCGCTGCTGCCACCAAAGCCGCGGCCTCTGCGTGGCCTACTGGAGGGTATAACTCGTTTATCCCGCTCCTGATTATTTTCATATTAGCAGTACTAGCAGTATGTGTAGATTTGTCTACTGTTTGCTTAGTACGTGCATGTTTAGATCAGAGTCAGTACGTCATCAACTTAGTCAATGCCATGCTAGCGATTTACTCATGGATTAATTTAATCGAGAAATTGCCTATTTACTCAACAATCCAAAAACCTATTATGTGTAGGAATTTCTCGGCAAGTGGCTTTGCCGCTGCACTAAAACCGGATAAGTTTACCGGTACATACTTCAAGCGTTGGCAGACTAAGACCACGTTATGGCTCACGGCTATGAACGTGTTCTGGGTCACCGGTGTCTCCACGGGAACGATTGCTCCTGAACAGGAGAAGGCGTTCAAGGAGGCTACCGTTGTGTTTCTCGGAGCAGTTCTTAGCGTGATCGGAGATAAACTGGTCGACGCATATTTACATGTGCATGTCGCCAAGGACTTGTGGGAGGCGCTCGAATCTAAATTCGGGGCCGCCGATGCAGGGAGCGAGATGTATATTATAGAGCAGTTCCACGATTACAAGATGGTTGAAAACCGTCCTGTATTGGAGCAGGCTCATGAGATAATATGCATTGTTAAGGAACTTGAGCTTCTCAAGTGCGAGTTACCGGGCAAGTTTGTCGCGGGCTGCATAATCGCTAAGCTCCCTAATTCCTGGAGGAACTTTGCCACCACTCTGAAACATCAGAGGCATAAATTCTCTGTGGAGGATGTCATTGGCCATCTGAGTGTTGAGCAGAATTCGAGGGCAAAAGACTCGCACAGAAAAGGGGCCGAAGGGACTTCTGTTGCCAACATGGTGAACCAGAAGAACTTCAACTCCCACAAGCCCAAGGGAAAGAACGGTGTCCAACACAATACCGACTTTAAGAAGAAGGGTAAGAAGACCTTCAAGAAGAACAAGAAGGACGAGGGCTGCTTTACTTGTGGTTCGGTTGAACATTGGGCCAACAAGTGCCCAAACAAGTACAAGAAGTCAGGACAGGACTCCAAGTCTGTCAACATGATTGTGGGCAACAATGAGAATGGTGCATCTGGGTACGGTAATTTATTTACTGTTTTTTCAGTGTTTCAACCCAACGATTGGTGGGTGGACACAGGTGCAGGTGTTCATGTGTGTGCTGACATTTCATTGTTCACTTCTTACCAGGTCACAGGTCACGGGTCCGTATTGATGGGGAATGGCGCGAGTGCTTCTGTTCATGGTGTTGGCACGGTCGATCTGAAGTTTACTTCGGGAAGGATCGTGCAGCTGAAGAACGTGCAGCATGTCCCCGCCATCAAGAAGAACCTCGTTAGTGGCTCCCTTCTATGTAGAGAAGGGTTTAAGTTGGTTTTCGAGTCTAATAAATTAGTTGTTATAAAATATGGACTCTTTGTTGGAAAAGGTTATGAGAGCGGAGGGATGTTCCGCCTTTCCCTCGCAGATTTTTGTAATAAAGTCGTGAACCATATTCATTCGAATGTTAATGAATCTGAAGTTTGGCATTCACGTCTTTGTCACATTAGTTTTGGTGTTATGACGCGGCTAGCCAAGTTGGATTTAATCCCGAGTTTCACTTTAGCCAAAGGTTCTAAGTGCCTTTCATGTGTGCAAGCTAAGCAACCTCGCAAGCCTCATAAGGCCGCGGAGGAGAGACACCTGGCACCATTAGAACTCATACATTCTGATCTTTGCGAGATGAATGGTGTGTTGACTAAAGGTGGAAAGAGATACTTCATGACATTGATAGATGATTCCACTAGATATTGCTATGTGTATCTGTTAAATACTAAAGATGAGGCTCTACACTACTTTAAAATCTATAAGGCAGAAGTTGAAAATCAACTTGAAAAGAAAATTAAACGAGTCTGGTCAGATCGTGGTGGAGAGTACTCCTCGAGTGAGTTTGATTCCTTCTGTGCGGAACACGGCATTATTCATGAGAGGACGCCTCCCTATTCACCCCAGTCAAACGGGGTTGCCGAGCGGAAAAACCGTACTCTAACTGATTTGGTTAACGCCATGTTAGATACATCGGGTTTATCCAAGGCATGGTGGGGGGAGGCTATATTGACGGCATGTCATGTCCTGAATAAAGTTCTGACAAAGGATAGTGAGATCACTCCCTATGAGAAATGGGCAAAGAGAAGGACGACACTCTCATACTTGCGCACTTGGGGCTGTTTGGCGAAAGTCAACATGCCGATCCCCAAAAAGCGTAAGCTTGGACATAAGACCGTGGACTGCATTAATTTGGGCTACGCTAAGAACAGCGTTGGCTATAGATTTCTAGTAGTGAAATCTGAGGTACCTGACCAGAAGATCGGTACAATTATGGAGTCTAAGGATGCTACATTCTTTGAGGATATTTTTCCTATGAGAGATATGCAAAGCACTTCTAGACAGGAATCTGAGGAGACTCCTGAACCTGCCATCCCTATGGAATATTATGAACAAACACATGATGAAAATCCCGAGGAGGATGACGAGGAAACCCTTGGTAGGGGCAAGAGACAAAGGACTGCAAAGACCTTTGGTGATGATTTCTTCGTGTACCTCGTGGATGATACTCCCACTTCTATTTCAGAAGTGTATGCCTCTCCAGAAGCTGACTACTGGAAGGATGCGGTCCATAGCGAGATGGATTCCATCATGGCTAACGGGACATGGGAGATCACTGACCGTCCCTATGGTTGCAAACCACTGGGATGTAAGTGGGTGTTCAAAAAGAAGCTTAGGCCCGATGGTACGATTGAAAAGTACAAGGCTAGGCTTGTGGCCAAGGGCTATGACCAGCAAGAAGAGGAAGATTTCTTTGATACTTATTCACCTGTGGCTAGACTGACCACCATTCGAGTATTACTCTCGTTGGCGGCCTCACATGGTCTTCTCGTCCATCAGATGGATGTTAAGACGGCTTTTCTAAATGGAGAGCTAAAGGAGGAAATCTACATGCAACAGCCTGATGGCTTTGTGATAGATGGTCAGGAAAGAAAGGTGTGTAGGTTGATAAAATCTTTATATGGCCTGAAACAAGCACCTAAGCAATGGCATGATAAGTTTAATACAACCCTGACATCTATTGGTTTCGTTGTTAATGAGGCTGACAAATGTGTATACTATCGCCATGGTGGGGGCGAAGGAGTTATACTGTGCTTGTATGTTGATGACATACTGATATTCGGAACAAACCTCAAAGTCATTGAGGAGGTCAAATCGTTTCTATCTCAGAACTTTGAGATGAAAGACCTTGGTGTGGCTGATGTTATCTTGAACATCAAGCTACTGAGAGATAATGAGGGTGGGATCACACTTCTGCAATCCCATTACGTTGAGAAGGTGTTGAGTCGCTTTGGATATTCGGACTACACACCATCTCAAACACCATATGATCCTAGCGTATTGATTCGAAAGTCCAAAGGCATGGCTAAAGATCAATTGAGATACTCTCAAATCATTGGTTCACTGATGTACCTAGCGAGCGCAACGAGGCCTGACATCGCGTTTGCTGTGGTCAAACTGAGCCGGGTTGTTTCCAAACCGGGTGATGTACATTGGCATGCTGTTGAGAGAGTTATGCGCTATCTGAAAGGTACTATGAACTATGGACTTCACTATACCGGATACCCGTCGGTACTTGAAGGGTATAGTGATGCGAATTGGATCTCTGATGCTGATGAGATGAAGGCCACAACTGGGTATATGTTTATTCTTGGAGGTGGCGCTGTTTCCTGGAAGTCTTGCAAGCAAACGATCTTAACGAGATCGACAATGGAAGCAGAATTAACGGCATTAGACACATCTGGTGTTGAAGCGAGATGGCTTCGAGATCTTTTGATGGACTTGCCATTGGTTGATAAACCGGTTCTGGCTATCCTTATGAACTGTGACAATCAGACTGTCATCACCAAGGTGAAGAGTTCAAAGGACAACATGAAGTCCACCAAACACATAAGAATGAGATTAAAAGCTGTCAGAAAATTAAGAAACTCCGGAGTGATAGCGTTGGACTATGTCCATACGGCTAAGAATCTGGTAGATCCCTTTACAAAAGGGCTATCATGTGTTGTGATAGATAATGCATCGAGAGAGATGGGTATGCGACCCACATGAGTTGCCATGGTGGTAATCCAACCTATGTGATCGGAGATCCCGTGAACTAGGACCTGGGAAAACAAGCCAGTGGTGAACTGAGGAGAGTAACTATACTAACCCACTCCGTTGGAGATGCAATACTCTCGATACTGTATGGTAGGATGACTACGGTCTCAATGTGTTCCAAAGCTTATAAAAGCAAGATGCTATCCTACAGAGCGATCTTTGGAGGAACACACATATATGAGCCCGACTGCTGGTCACAGTCTATGAGATTGGGGTGATCTCTAGTAAGCTCATGAATAGGCCAGGAGTGTGACTTATATGCTCCACCCGAGGGGTCAGCCTTCGGCAGCCTAGTACTAGTAAGACATGTAGTGAAACTTCTTTACGCCAAACTGACAATTCAAGGCATAGTCCATTGTTCAGTTGTGAAGGAGTGTAGCCACTTGTTCTAGGTGAAGTTCAACCTTAACAGGTCTTTACTGAAACACTGGTATATCGAAACAGCAATTGGAACAGAGGACACAATGGGCCCTCGAGATCTGGTGGGGGATTGCTGAAATCTGAGATGGGCTCTAGGCCCATATTGCAATTTCTGAAAAATCTCTAAGGGCCCATGTGGGTTATATGGCACTAGGTGTGGTGGGAAGTTTAGTCCCACCCCGGAAGTGGAAGGAGAGTTGGAGTGGTTTATAAGGGTTTCTCTTCTACATGCTATTGGAGCTTGAGAAGAGAAGAGGCCCTCGCGCACTCCTCCTCCGCCGCCCGCCACGCCACGCCTCGTCACGACGCGCCGCGCCGCGGGTTGCGGGATTGAGCCGAGCCGAGCTCACACCTACGCGCTTATTTTTGCCAGTCACTAACGGAGAGTTTTCTGACAGCTGGGACGTCGGATCGTGGGCTGTCACGGACTCGGACGTGGGTCGAGCCCACGTCTCTCCACGCGGCTGCGCCTATAAGTATGCGGTGTCTCCTAACCCTAGCCGCCACGAACAGATCACATCTGCTCACGCGCACGCCCACCATCGTTTCTTTGCTGCTGCTGCCGCCGGTGACTCCATCCCGTCCGCCACGTACACGGTCGACGGGAGAGCAGGTCTCCGAAACCACGCCCTTCTGGTTCCTGTACGGGGTAAGGGGCGAATAGGTTTTTGGGCAGCGATTACGCGACTGCTCACTTTCGATCGTCTACTTCCTCTACGTCCGCGTCGCCTTCATCATCACCATGTCCACCGACGCCGACCGTGCCGCCGCCGAGAAAGCTGAAGCCGACAAGAAGGTCGCCGAGGACGCCGCTGCTGCCACCAAAGCCGCGGCCTCTGCGTGGCCTACTGGAGGGTATAACTCGTTTATCCCGCTCCTGATTATTTTCATATTAGCAGTACTAGTAGTATGTGTAGATTTGTCTACTGTTTGCTTAGTACGTGCATGTTTAGATCAGAGTCAGTACGTCATCAACTTAGTCAATGCCATGCTAGCGATTTACTCATGGATTAATTTAATCGAGAAATTGCCTATTTACTCAACATGAAAGGTTAAGGAAAAAAATGTTTCTTAGACTCCGTTAGCTTTCTGTCAATAGAGATGATAAACTGAGATCGGGAAGGAGAAAAAAGGCGACAGACAGTAAACACGGCAGTAATCTATTTTTCCCTCCGTAAAGAAATAGAAAACCGTTTAGATCTCTTCTAGTCCCTCCGTAAAGAAATATGGAGTATAAGAGATTTTCTTTACAAGGGAGTACTTGTGCATATATACTCGTAACAGTTAATAATTCACCCTTGAAAAAAGACTAACCATCATTCAAATTAAAAAAATATATCATTCAACATATCTCAACAAAAAAAGAAGCTAATCGCTGAACATATCCTCGTCCCACGCGGTGCTCCGCCTCTCCCTGAGCCTCTTCAGATACACGGCCATAAACCTCCAAATGAACTCATCATGCCCGCGACAGAAGGCGGACAGCTCCTTAACGCCACGGCGTGCCAGGGCTTCGGCTTCAACGTGCCGGGACAGAGCGGCCAGAGCCCTGATGTACATCACGTACGCATGGGGGTCCATGGGAAAGGTCGCGAGGAGCGCCTCGCCGACGGCGCGGACGCGCTCCACCCCGCCGCCATTGTTGATCTCGAACTCCAAGTAATCCCACCAGCCGTCCTTGGACCTGAGGAAGCCGCCTCCCTGGGCCTGCGCCCACCGCGCCCACCGCTGGAGCACGCGCCGCTGGCTGTCGACGTCGCCGAACTCGCGCTCCCTCCAGAACCAGTCCCACATGTGCATCTCTCCATCGGGAAGTGCGGCGAGAAGTCGCTCGTAGACGGCGCGGGCGGCCTCGATTCCGCCGCCCTCCTCCAGCTCGAACTTGACGAAGCGGCCCCACAGCTCGCCGTTCCCCGGGTCGGCCGCCGTGCCAGACTCGAATTCCGCTCGCTTCGCCTCAGCGGACATCGCGGTGATCGCTTGATCTGCCATTGGTTTGGTGTGTCTCGTCTAGTCGATCGGTTGTCTGACCCTTGTTTGTGCGATTTTCCTGTATGGCACGTCGTTGCTATTTATATGTTGAAGGTTTCCAGCTGTAGGCGGCGTCCAGTTCCAAATCAGATCGGGTTCGTGGGGCTACGTGCGACTCGGATTTGATTTCCAGCGTCCTTTGTCGGGTCGGATGCTCTCTCACTTTTTTTTAAACCGCCATCAAGGCATCTTATTGCTGATTAAGCGGTACAAATTCTGATTGCACTTGGCCAATCAAGAACGCAGGGATTACATCAAATGAGGAGCTGCAGCACTCCATGTTCAGTGCTTCCTTTGCACACAGATGAGCCGCAAAGTTCGCACTACGATTAGAGAACACTAAAGAAAATCCCTAAAAGTTTGAGAGATACGTCTTCATCTCTCTGAAGATATGTCCGGCTTCGGATCGGTCTTGCCCCGCCTCCCATGCCGTAGCAATCATCTGGCAGTCTGTCTCCAGTATTACCTTTTGGTAGCCCTTCTCCATAGCCATTCGCAAGCCATCTCGGCATGCCAATGATTCAATAGTAAATGGATCTGATACCGAAAAAGGCTTTCGCCCCGCTTTATAGATAAAGCAAACCGCCACAAGACATACAACCACAACAGGTCCAAACACACACACCCAAGTACCACACCAAAGTCATAAGGTTCTGCTGAGGGCACAGCTCAACAAGCCCAAAGAAAGAGAAAAAACAGAGCGAGACCCGCGCAGGGGATCTAGTCAGGCTCCGGCGGCGGTGGCGGCGATAGACGGACGGCCATCGAGCGAAGATCGGCGATGAAGGCAGAGATGGCGTCGCGCTCCAGGGGACGGCTAAGCGGCCGCCAAAGCTGCAGGAAACCCGAGAATTTGTAGAGAGCGTCAGTAGCACGACGAAGAGGGGTACGCTCGATCACAAGCTTATTGCGAACAGTCCAAAGAGTCCAGGCAAGGACCCCAACCTCCAGCCACCTAATGTGGCGAGAGGACGAGGGGGACGACTGGAGTTCAGCAAATAAGTCGGGGAAGTTGGTGTGAGTCCAACTCCCCCCGACAATCTCGCGAAAACAGCTCCAGAGGAACCGGGCGGAGGCGCAAGCGAAGAAGATGTGGTTGGAGTCCTCGGGGACGGCACAGAGGGGGCAGATGCCAGTGCCCGGGCCATTACGCTTGCGGACCTCCACACTGGAAGGGATCCGTCCACGGATCCACTGCCACATGAAGATGCGGATCTTCAGTGGGAGACGGACGGACCACACCATCGAGAGGGGGGGGAGCGGAGGAGGGGGCAATGGCCATGTAGAGCGATTTGGTAGAGAACTGGCCCGACGGCTCCAAGTGCCAACGCACACGGTCTTGGGCTCCATCCACCAACGGCTCATGCAGAGCGACGCAATCAAGCAGCTCACGCCAGGCAGCGGATTCCGCAGGCCCAAATGGCCGACGGAAAGCGAGGCGCCCTAAGTCGATAAGGGCCCTATCAACAGAAATCATGGGGTCGACAGAGATAGAGAAGAGGATGGGGAAGCGAGCCGCAAAGGGGGAGTCGCCGGCCCATCGGTCAAACCAGAAGAGCGTCGAGAGGCCGGACCCTACCGAGATAGAGGTACCAATGCGGAGCACAGGGAGAAGCTGGACGAGGGACTGCCAGAACTGAGAACCTCCCGACCTCTGGCAGAAGGCAAGGGGTTGGCCGCGCAGGTATTTATTCCGGATAATGTCCAGCCAGAGGCCACCATGACCCTGCGAGATGCGCCACAGCCACCGGGATAGGAGGGCAATATTCATCCGCTTAGAGCACATGATTCCCAATCCACCCTGCTCCCTAGGCTTGCAGATGTCAGGCCAGCTGACCATGTGATACTTCTGCTTGCCGTGCTCGCCAGCCCAATAGAAGCGGGACTGGATTTTGGCGATCTCCTTATGGAGAGATTCGTGGAGGCTGTAGAAACTCATAAGAAATAAGAGGAGGCTGGAGAGGGAGGAGTTGATAAGAATAGTCCGGGCCGCCTTGGAAAGCCACCTCCCCTGCCAGGGCTTGCATCTAGTCTGGAGCTTGGTCACGGAGGGGCGAAGATCGGCGGCCAAGAGGCGCGAGTCACTGATGGGCGTCCCAAGGTAGGTAGTGGGGAACGAGCCCATGCGGCAATTGAGTCTATTGGCAATGGCCACTGACTCAGCGGGAGAGTATCCCATCACCATAACATCGCTCTTATCAAAGTTGATCTTGAGGCCCGACATCTGTTGAAAGCAAAGGAGGAGGAACTTGAGGTTGGTGATGTCCATCTCCGAGCCTTCGACCATGATGATTGTGTCATCGACATACTGGAGGATGGAGATCCCCGAGCCCCCAGAGAGATGGGGGGTAATACCACAGAGGTGGCCCGTGGCTTTAGCCTTATCTAGAATGGAGGCCAAAGCATCCACGACCATATTGAAGAGGAACGGGGAGAAGGGGTCGCCTTGGCGCACCCCACAAAGGGTAGGGAAGAAGGGGCCGATCTCGCCGTTAATGTTGACCGCCGTGTGACCGCAAGAGACCATTTGCATGACTCTCGTGATCCACCGGCCGTCAAAGCCCTTTCACAGAAGAACTTCCCTAAGGAAGGACCAGCTAACCGTGTCATAGGCTTTGTGAAAATCGATCTTCAGAAAGACCGCCTTCAGGTGTTTGACCTGGACTTCATGAAGGACCTCGTGCAGGACCAGGACACCATCTAGGATGTACCGGCCCTTAATGAACACAGATTGGTTAGGGTGAGTAATCCGGTCTGCAAGCAGGGTCACCCTATTGGCGTACCCCTTGGCCAGGATCCGGAAGATCACGTTGATGACCGTAATCGGGCGGAACTGGCGGATGTCCGTCGCCCCAGGGACCTTGGGGATGAGGGAGATGGTCCCAAAGTTGAGGCGGCCAAGGTCAATCGAGCCCACGAAGAATTCCTCGAAGATGGCCAAGATCTCAGGTTTAATCACGTTCCAGAAGGACTGGAAGAAGATAACCGGAAGACCGTCAGGGCCCGGCGCCGAGGAGGGGTTCATACCCTTGATGGCCTCCCAGACCTCCTGTTCAGAGAAGGGGGCCGTCAGGGATGCATTATCTTCGTCAGAAACCAGATGGGCGCCGGTCCAGCAGTCAAGGGCAAGAGAGAGACCGCTCCAAGGAGCGGGGGAGAAGAGGGAACGATAGAAACCATCAACATGGGCGCGGATGTCCCGGGGATCCTGAAGGAGAGTGGCTCCATCCCAAAGGCAGGGGATGGTGTTGCGTCTACGACGTCCGTTGGCGATCGCCTGGAAGTAAGCCGTATTCGCATCACCCTTCAAGACCCAACGCTGAGCGCCCCGAATACGCCAATAGGCCTCCTCATCAGTGTAGATTACGAAGAGCTGGTCCTCGAGGTCATAGCGGGACAACCACTCGTCCGGAGAGAGACCGACCGCGTCAGCCCTAAAGTCGAGGGCCTGGATCGCAGTCAGCAACGCCTTCTTACGCTCCCTGGTGTCACGGCCCAGGTTGGCTCCCCACCCCTTCATAAATTGCCGAGCACGCTTCGCACAGAAGTGCCACGCGTCTATGGCGGAAGGAGGGCGGGGGTGGGGGTGGGCACGAGCCTCGATCCAATGAGCACTGACGGCATCGGAGAATCCGGCCTGGGAGAGCCAGAAGGTCTCAAAGCGGAACCGAGGGGGGATCGGAGGACGCTCGTCCGCGGAGGAGAGAAGCAAGGGGACGTGATCCGACCCAATCCGGGTGATGGCACGAAGAGAGGCTAAGGGGCACCGGAGGTCCAACTCGGGGGAAACTAGGACCCTGTCCAAGACGGAGAGGGCCGGGGAGGCTTGGCGGTTGGTCCAAGTAAAACGGGCCCCAACCCGATCAATCTCCCGGAGGGCAAGGTCGGCAATGAAGTCGTTAAACATGTCCATCCGGGCAAGACTAACATTGCCATTATTCTTGTCTTCCGCAAATCGCAGCAGATTGAAGTCACCCCCGATAACTACGGGGAGGGAGGCGGCCGAGATTTTCTGATGAAGCTCCTCCAGGAAGGGGGCCAACCTACTATGGTCGGCCGGACCATAGACTATGATGATCTCCCACTTGAAGTTTAGCGATCTCTCGAAGACCTCCATGCTAACGAAGAATTCGCCCCGATCCATGCTGCCCACCTCAAAGGTGGCATCCTTCACACCTAAGAGGATGCCGCCCGAGTGGCCCGCGCTCCCACTAGAAGGGAGCCAGTGCCACGCAAAGAGGTGAGAGCTCAGCCGGTCAAGCTCAGGGAGCGCAAAGTCGCGACGCATGGTCTCCTACACGGCCACGATGTCTATGTGCTCATCTCGCATGTACTCCACTAACTGGCGGCGGCGGCCATCATGGCCGAAGCCGCGGATGTTCCAGAAGAGGGCTCGCATCAAGGAACCATTGGGGGGCTGCTTGACCCCAAGACACAGGATGCGCTAAGCGCGCGAAGAGCCGCCGTGCGGGAGCGGGTGCGTCCCCGGATCTCCAGCCCGGCCCCCGAGGGAGGGGGAGCCGGCTGCCGCGTCCGAGGAGGGGGGGAAGAGCCCCTAGGTAGCGCAGGGGCAGGGGGAACAGCAGGGCCGCTCGGGTCTCCGCCAGTTTCCCGTCAAGAACCTCCCGGGCCCTGATGGCCGCCACCTAGGCGAGGGGGGGGGCCACCTCCCCACGGAAGATGATCGCGGAATCGGCGGCCACTTTGGCGAGATGGCCCAGAGGAACAGATTCAAGAGCAGAGAAAGAGCAAGACGAAGTAGAGGGGGAGCAGAGGGCGTACCTGGCTCCAGGTTGCGGGCGGTAGCGCGAAGCTCAGCCCGCTCGGGGATGGGAAGCGCCGGGCGGCCCTCGGGGTGGGCAGCGTCCAGCCGGGCACTCCGGCGGGAGGCCACCACCGGGGAGGAAGCCGACCGGCCGCGGCGGGAGTAGGCGGCGGACCGTGGGGGGGGGGAGGCTGGGCTGCCAGAGGGGTGATGATCCGGGCCGCCCCCTCCCCAGGAGGCGACGAGGGAGAGGCCAACAGCCCCGGCCCAGCACAGCCTAAGGAGCTCTGGGTCGAGGGTAGAGGAGCGACCCGAGGGGGAGAGAGCGCACCCGAGGCCGAAGAGCATGCCCCAGAAGGGGCCCGAGGAGACGACGGGGCCGGGGGCGCGACGGGCGGTGAGGAGAGGACGGTGGCGGGGGGAGGCGAAGCCGGAGGGGGGGCATCCACAGGAGGCGACGCCCCACCCTCAGGGACCGCCGACGAGGCGGAGAGCAGCCCTCCGATCAGGCCGACTGGGGCCATCCCCGGAGGCGGGGAGGAGACCGGGGAGCGCGGGGAGGAGGCCGGGCAGACCACCAGGCCGACACTGGAGATGTCACTCCCCTCGGATGACGACCCATCAGGGATCGGCGGGTCATCAACCACGGGGCCGGGTGCAGCCTGGCGGCCCTTGCCCCCCGTAGCCGCACACTTCTGTGCACATCCGACCGCACCGTCGGTGTTAACTTTGATCCATCCCACGTTTGGAGGATCCCACTTAGGCTGATACTACAACATAGGAGGGTCTAGACTTCTAGTGCTAGAAGAACAAATAATTTCGGACGAAGGGAGTATACGAAAGTGTTTGCAGAAAAAATATGTGGTCACACGAAGAAGTTGTATTTTTTTAGAACCGCCCTGCTAGGCAACTTTATTCATCATTCTGGCGGTATACATCGGATTGCACAATGGCAATCAAGGGTACGGGATTACATACAAGACTCTTACACTCGAATCACTAGAAATACCATATTTAGCACACCAATGAGCAGCCTCATTAACATCTCGTCGAGTATAAATGATTCCAGACCCCTGCAAATCTGCGAGAAGAAGGCTGATCTCTCGCAGCACGTGGCCTCCAACTGAACGAAAGCCTCCAGTCCTCCACTCTTCACAGATTGTTTGGCAATATGTTTCTATCACCACCTTCTGCCATCCTTTTTCTACTGCTAAGGCTGAAGCATCTCGAACAGCCAACAGTTCAGCCGCATAAGCATCTGTCATCCGTGGGATCTTTGTCATGCGAGCAACGACAACCCGTCCACCATGGTCCCGGGACACCACCCCGGTTGCCGCCACACCAGCTATGTTGTCAATGGCAGCATCTGTGTTAATCTTAACCCACCCTTCCTCCGGCGGTTTCCATTTGGCCTTCTCCTTCCTCCTCTCATCCCCCTTCTGACTTGGGATATACAGTCCATGAATGAGCTCCTGGATCAAAATCATTGATTTCCCCGGCTGGTACTTCACTTCATTGTGGGTATATTTATTTCTACTGCTCCATATCGACCACATGACTGACACTGCCACTGATGCCCTATCCTTGCTTAGAAAGGAGGTATCCAATATGTCTCGTTACCAAGTTACTGGATGTAGATGCGGGATCTTGAGATCAAAATAGTCAGTGGCCTCTCTCCAGAAAAGCTTCACGTGGTCACATGCAATTAGTGCATGGTATAGGGTTTCATTATCATGTCCACACATTGGACAAAACGCCTTGTCGCCTATGTGTTGCCGAGTAAGCTATCCTTTGGATGGTAGAAAGTCATTCAGAACTCTCCACCAGAAAATTCTGATTTTCGGTTGCACATTTAGCTTCCACAAAGCTTTCCAAACCTCTGGTTCCTGAAGCGAGGAGCTTGGTTGCTCTCCTTCAATACCTCGTGCCCCCATAAGAAGCCTATACGCCAAGCGAACAATAAACAGTCCGGATCTTTCAAATCCCCATGACCAAAATTCCTCCATTGCCACCCTCGGCATTGGCATGTTGAGTATAGCATTGGCATCTGAAGTGATGAAAGTGCTCCCAATGACAGCTTCATTCCAGCCCCCTGTCTCCAACAACAAGTCAGAAACAGTGTGTACGGCCTCCTGGCCTATGTTACAGACTGGTCGCATAGTAGGTGTTCCTTGTATTCATTTATCATGCCACACCTCCGTCGTCCGACCATCTCCTACCCTTCAAATTAACCCTTTTTCAACGCTTCTCTTCCTAATATGATGGCTCTCCAAGTGGCCGACGCACTAGCTGGACATCCAACCTGCAAAATATCACCATCAGGGTAATACCTTCCCCTCAGCACGCGCGCACATAGACTTTCCAGATTGTCCGACAAGCGCCAAGCTTGTTTTCCTAACATTGCATCATTAAACACTTGCAAATCACGGAATCCGATTCCTCCTCTCAGTTTTGAAACAAACATCTTCTCCCATAATTGCCAATGCATCCCTTGCTTACCTAGTGATCCATCCCACCAAAACTTTGACATAATTGCCATAATTTTCTTGCACAAGCTGTTGGGGAACGTAGTAATTTCAAAAAAATTCCTACGCACACGCAAGATCATGGTGATGGCATAGCAACGAGAGGGGAGAGTGTTCGTCCACGTACCCTCGTAGACCGTAAGCGGAAGCGTTAGCACAACGCGGTTGATGTAGTCGTACGTCTTCACGATCCGACCGATCCAAGCACCGAACGTATGGAGCCTCCGAGTTCAGCACACGTTCAGCTCGATGACGATCTCCGGCCTCCGATCCAGCCGAGCTCCGGAGATGAGTTCCGTCAGCACGACGGCGTGGTGACGATGATGATGTTCTACCGGCGTAGGGCTTCGCCTAAACTCCGCAACGATATGACCGAGGTGGAATATGGTGGAAGGGGGCACCGCACACGGCTAAGGAACGATCCGTAGATCAACTTGTGTGTCTATGGGGTGCCCCCTACCCCCATATATAGAGGAGGGAGGGGGAGGCCGGCCGGCCCCTTTGGGCGCGCCAAGGGAGGAGGAATCCTCCTCCTAGTAGGAGTAGGATTCCTCCTTTCCTACTCCTACTAGGAGGGGGAAGGAAGGGGGAGAGGGGGGAAGGAAAGGGGGGCGCCGCCCCCCTCCTAGTCCAATTCGGACCAGAGGGAGAGGGGGCGTGCGGCCCACCCTGGCCGCCCCTCTCTCTTCCCACCTAGGCCCATGTGGCCCATTAACTCTCCCGGGGGGTTCCGGTAACCCCCCCCCCCCGGCACTCCGGTTTTCTCCGAAAACTCCCGGAACCTTTCCGGTGTCCGAATATAGTCGTCCAATATATCAATCTTTATGTCTCGACCATTCCGAGACTCCTCGTCATGTCCGTGATCACATCCGGGACTCCGAACAAACTTTGGTACATCAAAACTTATAAACTCATAATAAAACTGTCATCGAAACGTTAAGCGTGCGGACCCTACGGGTTCGAGAACTATGTAGACATGACCTAAAACCATTCTCGGTCAATAACCAATAGCGGGACCTGGATGCCCATATTGGTTCCTACATATTCTACGAAGATCTTTATCGGTCAAACCGCATAACAACATACTTTGTTCCCTTTGTCATCGATATGTTACTTGCCCGAGATTTGATCGTCGGTATCCAATACCTAGTTCAATCTCGTTACCGGCAAGTCTCTTTACTCGTTCCGTAATACGTCATCTCATAACTAACTCATTAGTTACATGCTTGCAAGGCTTAGGTGATGAGTATTACCGAGAGGGCCCAGAGATACCTCTCCGACAATCGGAGTGACAAATCCTAATCTCGAATTATGCCAACCCAACATGTACCTTCGGAAACACCTGTAGAGCACCTTTATAATCACCCAGTTACGTTGTGACGTTTGGTAGCACACAAAGTGTTCTTCCGATAAACGGGCGTTGCACAATCTCATAGTTGTAGGAACTTTGTATAAGTCATGAAGAAAGCAATAGCAGTATACTAAACGATCAAGTGCTAGGCTAACGGAATGGGTCATGTCAATCACATCATTCTCCTAATGATGTGATCCCATTAATCAAATGACAACACATGTCTATGGTCAGGAAACATAACCATCTTTGATTAATGAGCTAGTCAAGTAGAGGCATACTAGTGATTATGTGTTTGTCTATGTATTCACACATGTATCATGTTTCCGGTTAATACAATTCTAGCATGAATAATAAACATTTATCATGATATGAGGAAATAAATAATAACTTTATTATTGCCTCTAGGGCATATTTCCTTCAGTCTCCCACTTGCACTAGAGTCAATAATCTAGATTACATAGTAATGATTCTAACACCCATGGAGTCTTGGTGTTGATCATGTTTTGCTCGTGAGAGAGGCTTAGTCAACGGGTCTGCAACATTCAGATCCGTATGTATCTTGCAAATCTCTATGTCTCCCACTTGGACTTGGTCCCGAATGGAATTGAAGCGTCTCTTGATGTGCTTGGTCCTCTTGTGAAATCTGGATTCCTTTGCCAGGGCAATTGCACCAGTATTGTCACAGAAGATCTTCATTGGTCCCGATGCACTAGGTATGACACCTAGATCGGAAATGAACTCCTTCATCCAGACTCCTTCATTCGCTGCTTCAGAAGCAGCTATGTACTCCGCTTCACATGTAGATCCCGCCACGACGCTTTGTTTAGAACTGCACCAACTTACAGCTCCACCGTTTAATAAAAACACGTATCCGGTTTGCGATTTAGAATCGTCCGGATCAGTGTCAAAGCTTTCATCGACGTAACCATTTACGACTAGCTCTTTGTCACCTCCATATACGAGAAACATATCCTTAGTCCTTTTCAGGTATTTCAGGATGTTCTTGACTGCTGTCCAGTGATCCACTCCTGGATTACTTTGGTACCTTCCTGCCAAACTTATTGCTAAGCATACGTCAGGTCTGGTACACAGCATTGCATACATGATAGAGCCTATGGCTGAAGCATAGGGAACATTTTTGATTTTCTCTCTATCCTCTGCTGTGGTCGGGCATTGAGTTTGACTCAACTTCACACCTTGTAGCATAGGCAAGAATCCTTTCTTTGCCTGATCCATTTTGAACTTTTTCAAAATTTTGTCAAGGCATGTGCTTTGTGAAAGTCCTATTAAGCGTCTTGATCTATCTCTATAGATCTTGATGCCCAATATGTAAGCAGCTTCACCGAGGTCTTTCATTGAAAAACTTTTATTCAAGTATCCCTTTATGCTATCCAGAAATTCTATATCATTTCCAATTAATAATATGTCATCGACATATAAAACTAGAAATGCTACAGAGCTCCCACTCACTTTCTTGTAAATACAGGCTTCTCCAAAAGTATGTATAAAACCATATGCTTTGATTACACTATCAAAGCGTTTATTCCAACTCCGAGATGCTTGCACCAGTCCATAAATGGAACGCTGGAGCTTGCACACTTTGTCAGCACCTTTTGGATCAACAAAACCTTTCGGCTGCATCATATACAACTCTTCTTCTAGAAATCCATTCAAGAATGCAGTCTTGACATCCATTTGCCAAATTTCATAATCATGAAATGCAGCAATAGCCAACATGATTCGGACAGACTTAAGCATCGCTACGGGTGAGAAAGTCTCATCGTAGTCAACCCCTTGAACTTGTCGAAAACCTTTCGCAACAAGTCGAGCTTTATAGACAGTAACATTACCATCAGCGTCAGTCTTCTTCTTAAAGATCCATTTATTCTCAATGGCTTGCCGATCATCGGGCAAGTCAACCAAAGTCCATACTTTGTTTTCATACATGGATCCCATCTCAGATTTCATGGCCTCTAGCCATTTTGCGGAATCTGGGCTCATCATCGCTTCCTCATAGTTCGTAAATTCATCATGGTCAAGTAACATGACTTCTAGAATAGGATTACCGTGCCACTCTGGTGCGGATCTTACTCTGGTAGACCTACGAGGTTCAGTAGAAACTTGATCTGAAGTTTCATGATCAATATCATTAGCTTCCTCACTAATTGGTGTAGTCGTCACAGGAACCGGTTCTCGTGATGAACTACCTTCTAATAAGGGAGTTGATACAGTTATCTCATCAAGTTCTACTTTCCTCCCACTCACTTCTTTCGAGAGAAACTCCTTCTCTAGAAAGGATCCATTCTTAGCAACGAATGTCTTGCCTTCGGATCTGTGATAGAAGGTGTACCCAACAGTCTCTTTTGGGTATCCTATGAAGACACATTTCTCCGATTTGGGTTCGAGCTTATCTGGTTGAAGTTTCTTCACATAAGCATCGCAGCCCCAAACTTTAAGAAACGACAACTTTGGTTTCTTGCCAAACCACAGTTCATAAGGCGTCGTCTCAACGGATTTAGATGGTGCCCTATTTAACGTGAATGCGGCCGTCTCTAAAGCATAACCCCAAAACGATAGCGGTAAATCGGTAAGAGACATCATAGATCGCACCATATCAAGTAAAGTACGATTACGACGTTCGGATACACCATTTCGTTGTGGTGTTCCGGGTGGTGTGAGTTGCGAAACTATTCCGCATTGTTTCAAATGTAAACCAAACTCGTAACTCAAATATTCTCCTCCACGATCAGATCGTAGAAATTTTATTTTCTTGTTACGATGATTTTCCACTTCACTCTGAAATTCTTTGAACTTTTCAAATGTTTCAGACTTGTGCTTCATCAAGTAGATATACCCATATCTGCTCAAATCATCTGTGAAGGTGAGAAAATAACGATATCCGCCACGAGCCTCAACATTCATCGGACCACATACATCTGTATGTATGATTTCCAACAAATCTGTTGCTCTCTCCATAGTTCCGGAGAACGGTGTTTTAGTCATCTTGCCCATGAGGCACGGTTCGCAAGTACCAAGTGATTCATAATCAAGTGATTCCAGAAGTCCATCAGTATGGAGTTTCTTCATGCGTTTTACACCGATATGACCTAAACGGCAGTGCCACAAATAAGTTGCACTATATTATCAACTCTGCATATTTTGGCTTCAACATTACGAATATGTGTATCACTAATATCGAGATTCAATAAAAATAGACCACTCTTCAAGGGTGCATGACCATAAAAGATATTACTCATATAAATAGAACAACCATTATTCTCTGATTTAAATGAATAACCGTCTCACATCAAACAAGATCCAGATATAATGTTCATGCTCAACGCTGGCACCAAATAACAATTATTCAGGTCTAAAACTAATCCCGAAGGTAGATGTAGAGGTAGCGTGCCGACCGCGATCACATCGACTTTGGAACCGTTTCACACGCGCATCGTCACCTCGTCCTTGGCCAGTGCTCGCTTATTCCGTAGTCCTTGTTTCGAGTTGCAAATATTAGCAACAGAACTAGTATCAAATACCCAGGTGCTACTACGAGCTCTAGTTAGGTACACATCAATAACATGTATATCACATATACCTTTGCTCACTTTGCCATCCTTCTTATCCGCCAAATACTTGGGGCAGTTCCGCTTCCAGTGTCCAGTCTGCTTGCAGTAGAAGCACTCAGTTTCAGGCTTAGGTCCAGACTTGGGTTTCTTCTCTTGAGCAGCAACTTGCTTGCCGTTCTTCTTGAAGTTCCCCTTCTTCTTCCCTTTGCCCTTCTTCTTGAAACTAGTGGACTTGTTGACCATCAACACTTGATGCTCCTTCTTGATTTCTACCTCCGCGGCTTTCAGCATCGCGAAGAGCTCGGGAATAGTCTTGTTCATCCCTTGCATATTATAGTTCATCACGAAGCTCTTGTAGCTTGGTGGCAGTGATTGGAGAATTCTGTCAATGACACTATCATCAGGAAGATTAACTCCCAGTTGAATCAAGTGATTGTTATACCCAGACATTCTGAGTATGTGTTCACTAACAGAACTATTCTCCTCCATCTTGCAGCTGTAGAACTTATTGGAGACTTCATATCTCTCAATCCGGGCATTTGCTTGAAATATTAACTTCAACTCCTGGAACATCTCATATGCTCCATGACGTTCAAAACGTCGTTGAAGACCCGGTTCCAAGCCGTAAAGCATGGCACACTGAACTATAGAGTAGTCATCAGCTTTGCTCTGCCAGACGTTCTTAACATCGTCAGTTGCATCAGCAGCAGGCCTGGCACCCAGCGGTGCTTCCAGGACGTAACTCTCCTGTGCAGCAATGAGGATAATCCTCAGGTTACGGACCCAGTCCGTGTAATTGCTACCATCATCTTTCAACTTTGCTTTCTCAAGGAACGCATTAAAATTCAATGGAACAACAGCACGAGCCATCTATCTACAAACAAACATAGACAAGCAAGATACTATCAGGTACTAAGTTCATGATAAATTTAAGTTCAATTAATCATATTACTTAAGAACTCCCACTTAGACAGACATCTCTCTAGCCATCTAAGTGATCACATGATCCAAATCAACTAAACCATAACCGATCATCACGTGAGATGGAGTAGTTTTCAATGGTGAACATCACTATGTTGATCATATCTACTATATGATTCACGCTCGACCTTTCGATCTCTGTGTTCCGAGGCCATATCTGCATATGCTAGGCTCGTCAAGTTTAACCTGAGTATTCTGCGTGTGCAAAACTGGCTTGCACCCGTTGTAGATGGACGTAGAGCTTATCACACCCGATCATCACGTGGTGTCTCGGCATGACGAACTTTGGCAACAGTGCATACTCAGGGAGAACACTTCTTGATAATTTTAGTGAGAGATCATCTTAAAATGCTACCGTCAATCAAAGCAAGATAAGATGCATAAAGGATAAACATCACATGCAATCAATATAAGTGATATGATATGGCCATCATCATCTTGTGCTTGTGATCTCCATCTTCGAAGCACCGTCATGATCACCATCGTCACCGGCGCGACACCTTGATCTCCATCGTAGCATCGTTGTCGTTACGCCATCTATTGCTTCTACGACTATCGCAACCGCTTAGTGATAAAGTAAAGCAATTACAGGGCGTTTGCATTTCATACAATAAAGCGACAACCATATGGCTCCTGCCAGTTGCCGATAACTTCGGTTACAAAACATGATCATCTCATACAATAAAATATAGCATCACGTCTTGACCATATCACATCACAACATGCTCTGCAAAAACAAGTTAGACGTCCTCTACTTTGTTGTTGCAAATTTTACGTGGCTGCTACGGGCTTAGCAAGAACCGTTCTCACCTACACATCAAAACCACAACGATAGTTTGTCAAATAGACTCTGTTTTAACCTTCGCAAGGACCGGGCGTAGTCACACTCGGTTCAACTAAAGTGAGAGAGACAGACACTCGCCAGCCACCTTTAAGCACGAGTGCTCGTAATGGTGAAACCAGTCTCGCGTAAGCGTACGCGTAATGTCGGTCCGGGCCGCTTCATCTCACAATACCGTTGAACCAAAGTATGACATGCTGGTAGGCAGTATGACTTATATCGTCCACAACTCACTTGTGTTCTACTCGTGCATATAACATCAACGCATAAAACCTAGGCTCGGATGCCACTGTTGGGGAACATAGTAATTTCAAAAAATTTCCTACGCACACGCAAGATCATGGTGATGGCATAGCAACGAGAGGGGAGAGTGTTCGTCCACGTACCCTTGTAGACCGTAAGCGGAAGTGTTAGCACAACACGGTTGATGTAGTCGTACGTCTTCACGATCCGACCGATCCAAGCACCGAACGTACGGAGCCTCTGAGTTCAGCACACGTTCAGCTCGATGACGATCTCCGGCCTCCGATCCAGCCGAGCTCCGGAGATGAGTTCCGTTAGCACAACGGCGTGGTGACGATGATGATGTTCTACCGGCGCAGGGCTTCGCCTAAACTCCGCGACGATATGACCAAGGTGGAATATGGTGGAAGGGGGCACCGCACACGGCTAAGGAATGATCCGTAGATCAACTTGTGTGTCTATGGGGTGCCCCCTGCCCCCGTATATAAAGGAGGGAGGGGGAGGCCGGCCGGCCCCTTTGGGCACGCCAAGGGAGGAGGAATCCTCCTCCTAGTAGGAGTAGGATTCCTCCTTTTATCCTACTCCTACTAGGAGGGGGAAGGAAGGGGGAGAGGGGGGAAGGAAAGGGCCCCCCCCCCTCCTAGTCCAATTCGGACCAGAGGGAGAGGGGGCGCGCGGCCCACCCTGGCCGCCCCTCTCTCTTCCCACCTAGGCCCATGTGGCCCATTAACTCTCCCGGGGGGTTCCGGTAACCCCCCCCCCCCGACACTCCGGTTTTCTCCGAAAACTCCCGGAACCTTTCCGGTGTCCGAATATAGTCGTCCAATATATCAATCTTTATGTCTCGACCATTTCGAGACTCCTGTCATGTCCGTGATCACATCCGGGACTCCGAACAAACTTCGGTACATCAAAACTTATAAACTCATAATAAAACTGTCATCGAAACGTTAAGCGTGCGGACCCTACGAGTTTGAGAACTATGTAGACATGACCTAAAACCATTCTCGGTCAATAACCAATAGCGGGTCCTGGATGCCCATATTGGTTCCTACATATTCTACGAAGATCTTTATCGGTCAAACCGCATAACAACATACTTTGTTCCCTTTGTCATCGGTATGTTACTTGCCCGAGATTTGATCGTCGGTATCCAATACCTAGTTCAATCTCGTTACCGGCAAGTCTCTTTACTCGTTCCGTAATACGTCATATCATAACTAACTCATTAGTTACATGCTTGCAAGGCTTAGGTGATGAGTATTACCGAGAGGGCCCAGAGATACCTCTCCGACAATCGGAGTGACAAATCCTAATCTCGAATTATGCCAACCCAACATGTACCTTTGGAAACACCTGTAGAGCACCTTTATAATCACCCAGTTACGTTGTGACGTTTGGTAGCACACAAAGTGTTCTTCCGGTAAACGGGAGTTGCACAATCTCATAGTTGTAGGAACTTTGTATAAGTCATGAAGAAAGCATTAGCAGTATACTAAACGATCAAGTGCTAGGCTAACGGAATGGGTCATGTCAATCACATCATTCTCCTAATGATGTGATCCCATTAATCAAATGACAACACATGTCTATGGTCAGGAAACATAACCATCTTTGATTAATGAGCTAGTCAAGTAGAGGCATACTAGTGACTATGTGTTTGTCTATGTATTCACACATGTATCATGTTTCCGGTTAATACAATTCTAGCATGAATAATAAACATTTATCATGATATGAGAAAATAAATAATAACTTTATTATTGCCTCTAGGGCATATTTCCTTCACAAGCCTCTTGTGAGCTTAAAGTAGCTCATAGAATAGGCCGGTAGAGCTTGGGTCATAGACTTAAGTAGGACTTCCTTTGCCGCACACGAAAGCAGCTTCTCACAATATCCTTGTACCCTAGACCTTGCCTGTTCACGGACATGAATGAAATTGTTCTCCGTGAGCCTACCTGCTGCTGTTGGCAAGCCTAGGTACTTTTCAGCCGGAGTTTCTCTGTGTATTTGCAACGCATTCCGAACCCCAACACGTACCGATGCCCCACACTTCGGGCTAAAAAAGACTAAGATTTTTGCCTTGTTAACACACTGACCCGAGCCCACACTGTATGCCTGCAGAATCTCATTTAGACGGTGTGCACTTCTCGAGTCAGCTTTCAAGAAAACCAAACAGTCATCTGCGAAAAGCAGATGAGTTATCCACAGGGCCCTCAGCCCCGGTCTTATTCCTTTGTCCACCCATCCGCCATCATAGTTCTTCAGTAAATAGAGCTAGCTCCACCTCCTTGCAAATTTGTGTAAAGTTTTGGATATCCGCTCTCACACCCTCTTTGGTATCCTGAATAACCCCATGTTCATCTTCCAGCACCAGAATTTTATTCTGGTTCCTTCGTCTTGACGCGTGTGCATGGAAGAAATACGTATTCCGATCACCTGCCTTCAGCCAGTCTGCTCTTGATCGTGCGCGATCGAACATCTCTTCCTTCAACAATAATTCATTTATTTGCCGCACCAACTCCTTTTTCCGTCTTGATGACCCTTGATATAGAGAGTTCGCTTTCTCTCGCTCAAATTCCTTCTGAGCTTTTTCAACCTTTTCCTTATGTCGCCGAACTTCTTCTGTTTCCAGTTCGTGAGTTGGCCCTGCATGTGATCCAGAGAAGTTTGAAGGTATGACAAGCACACCGCCCCCTGCTTCCACCATAGCGGCCTCAAAAGAATCTTCCTGCTGCCATGCATGTTCATATACAAATATGTGCGGTCCAACTTCCTCCCATGCACCCAGCTTGTCTAGCTTAGCAACCAATAAGCAGTGGTCCAACAGTGGTGTTGTCACATGCCTAACACTCGTCGCCGCATACTCCTGCAGAATGCTGGGTCAGCTAGGTAACGATCCAATCTTACCTTCACATTTGCTATACCCTCCTACCGATTGTCCCATGTGAATGGCATGCCATAGTACCCCAAATCTTGGAAGTTACAGAAGTCCAACACCTCTCTTAAGCCTTCCATCTGCCATTCAGCCCTTTCATTTGAGCCAAAATATTCCGCATTATCTGTAATTTCATTAAAATCGCCCCCACATAGCCATGGGAGGTCACTTTGTCCCCTCTGTCGGTTCAATATCCGGTGTACCTCATAGTAGGGGTCCTAAGCTAGGCGTCTTGGAGCGATGGTAACATGGACACGGATTTTACCCAGGTTCAGGCCCTCTTGATGGAGGTAAAACCCTACGTCCTGCTTTTGATTGTATTCATATGGGGTATAGTACAGAGTACATGTGTCTACCACGAGATGGTAATAATGAATATGAGATTGTCTATTGACTAGCCTGGCCTCGGTTTATATAAGACACCGGAGGCCTATGGTTTAAGAGAGTCCTTGTCTTGGGCGCCAAGTCTTGTGGAGTCTCCCTTGTATGCGGCAGGGGTTGTCCGAACTGGCCCATGCGTATATGGCCATGGGGGTCCTCGGCCCAATCCAACTGATCAGTTGACGATGTGGTGAGTACCCCCTAGTCCAGGACACCGCCAGTAGCCCCCTGAACCGGTCTTCAAGTTGGGGACGCTCCTCGATTCTTCCGAACTGTTCTTCATCTTTGGTCGTCGGTCTTGAAAACTGGTTCAACAAATCTTCTCGTCTTTGATCTTGAGGATCACCGTGGTGACTCCGAAGAGTTTACACGTCGGGTATCCCAGGAGCCCCTTTAAGTTTCCGGCCTTTATCAATGCCTTGTTATTTTTATGCCATACCTCGGGTTTGAAGTTGTTCCCGAGCAGCAACGTCCTCTTGCGTCCGAGCTCCAACGCGGGACTGCATTCGAGGTATCTTTAGCAGCCGAGCACCAACGCCGGACCGCTTTTGAGCTCCAACGCCGAAATGTATCCGAGCTCCAACGCCGGACTATGTCCAAGCTCCAACGTCGGACTATGTCCAAGCTCCAACACCGGACTATATCCGAGGTGTCATAGATCACCTTGGTTCAAAAAAGTTGAAGGAGTTTAGCCGAGCTTTAATGCCGGAAATGCCCTCTATGGAGCCAGCCACTAGCGTCCGAGCTTTATGCCTAACTGCTTCCGGGGTGTCTATTGTAGTCGAGCACCAACGTCGGACTGTATCCGAGGTGGTGCACCACCTCGGCCATGGGCTGACTTTTATGAATTTAATTCCGAATTGTGCAATGTAATCTGTGCCGAGATGTATAGCCACTAGCCCTCAAGGTGCGTGTTGGCCTAATATTCGGGATGCACCTGAAGGAAAAAATGAAACCGCTGACCCTAGTAGCCCCTGAGACTCGGGTCGATTCATAAAATTAGCCTGAGGATCAATTCCCAACTCAGCAGCATACTTAGGAATAGAAACACAATGTGCAAAGTCCTCGAGACTCAGGTTGGGTGCGGCCGACCAACCTGAGGATAATAATCTCCTCAAAAACTATATTGCATTTTAAATTTTTTGCATTGGATTGTCAATGCAGTAGCCCCCGAGACACTGGTCGGGTGGCAACACTAGATCAGGGGATCGATGTGCCCTTTTAATATTTGTAAATAATAAGCCCGAAGCCCAGTAGCCCCCGAGCCTTAATGCGGGCACGGGGAGGGGGGGCGAATTAAGGATCGATATCCATAGTAAAATCATAAATTATATGTAATGACTCTATGTATCCAAGTACTTTACGTCATTAATGCTCAGATCCGCATTGTACAAAACTTTGTTGACCGACCATCGGCTTCAACCTCCTCGGCCAGCAGCCGAGGGGTGTTTGTCCTACTTTATAAAGCCTTTATGAGGGCAAATATTTACGGCAAACAAGGCAATCCGGCCATACGGTTTTATAAACAAAGGTACATAGAGAGACATGTTATATTATTGTTTAACATAAGAAACATCGTCCAAAGAAAATAGTCCCGCTATCGGTTCCTTTCTTTGGGTTGTCATGCTAAGCATGATCATGAAACCTCAGCTCCGATCAATGTGGGAGGAAAATACTAAGGATTTAGTTCGGGAAAGCTTCCAAACTCTATGGTCTAAATGAACCCAAATTTTCACTTCCGTTGCGACCGTTTATAATCTTAAAGTGGCCCATCGTCGGCTTCTACCCCCTTGTAGATGCTAAGTAGGGTGTTTCCGCAATAACAAAAAAACCCTTAGCCGACGTCTCGGTGGCCTAAGGCGGTTGTGTTTAGCGGAAATGAGGCAATCAGATATGCGGGCTTTATAACTTTCACTTAGTCATAGAAGCTTAAAGTTGGGAGGCCAGCAAGTAGCCCCCCGGTTAGTGTTCGGCGACAGCCGAGGTCAAGCCGTAAACACTTCGGCCAATGTTATGAACGGCCCATTATTTAATACAGTCATCGGACCGCTGACCAGTTTACGCCTATTGTGACAGTCAGTTTTCGGCTTTCTCCGCTGAGGTGCTTAACCATGCGAGCTGGAAGCACAATCACAGTGGTTCTTCCTTTGCACACCTAGCAGAACAAAGCAGAACATAGGAGGAAAGCACAGGAGCCAGGCAACCCAACTATTGACCGAAGACACAATTCAAAACTGATGCATATATAGCAATGTCCGAGAATTTTTGCCGAATCTCTGAAGGTGTCCGGCGTTGCACGGAGAGACTTATGAGGAAAACACACAAATAGCTGAAAAGTGCCGCAGGATTGGAAAACCAAAAAACGTCAGGAAAAACTCGACGTCCGAACTAGATCAATTGTTCGGTGCCAATCAGAAATTTGGTCTTAAAAATTGTGCTTCTGTCGTGCTTTAACATGACACATCCTATCTCAAGACTTCAAGCGGGCCAGCCTACGACTTCAACCTCCTATCCCGAAGGCGGAGTACTTCTCGTTAGGCCAGTTTAGCGAACTTTAGTGACTTTGACAGAGACATTAGGCTCCCCGGCTATTGATTGCACACTCGCGTCGAAGAAAGGAGTGATAGAAAAATGACTTTGCAACGACTAAGAAGAAGAACACTTATTATAAAACAGCTCACATAAATTTAAGAGCCCCCGAGTGACTTGGGTAAAAGAATTTTATGTATAATGATTGTATGTACCGAAGTACGTATATCATATATGTGTTCACCTGAACTTTAAACGCATCTTAAACGACCGTCGGCTTCTCCCTCTTCGGCCAAGGGCCGAAAAGTGTTATGTACTTCATCTGTCGAGAATATCGACGGTGTTTCCGATAACCAGGCAATCAGGCAATAGGGCTGTAACAGACAAAGTGCGCTCAGGGAACTTATGCTATATTACTGACGAAGTGTAAGAAGCATCTTCGAAGAAAATAGTACCCCCACCGATACCTTTCTTCGGTTGCTCATTGCTACTATGAGACTTGTGCAATTGATTTTTTGTACTCATGAGTTCCGTTGTGTGCCGACCATTATTGAAAACAGTGTAGCGACCCGACCTCAGATGGTTAAGTCTCTGTGCTCAGGTGTCATCCCTGGATCAGTAATGCTGACACCACACAGTACTTCGAAGGATTTATAACAGAGTAGCAATCACACACTCATTACATCGTTGTCCAAAAGAGGACTTATTACAATAAATATGGCTTAAGGCCATCTAATAACGGTAACAGTGGAAGACTTGGAAGATAAGTGAGTCCATCAACTCCAACGGCATCACTGAGTATAGAACCACGACCTAAAAGCACCTTACTCGTCGTCTGAAAAGTCTGCAACATGAAAGTTGCAGCCCGAAAACGGGTCAGCACATGGAATATGCTGGCAATGTAACACATAGAGAATGATGAATGATAAGCCTATACTACATGCATATCTGGCTGGTGGATAAGCTCTATGGTTACAGTTTTTGCATAAAGCCAGTTTTTCCCTACTGCAAAGGAATAAATTTATTTAACTATCATGGTGGTTGTTAAACATTGAGAATGGTTGACAGCATCCTCAATCCCAATTAAAAAGTACTCATTAACAAACCCAACAATATTAAATTAGAGTAACATGTTGAGATTCACATGATATTCAAGTACTAGATACTCAAGATGTCCATAACCGGGGACACGGCTAATCATGATTAGTTTGTACACTCTGTAGAGGTTTGCGCACTTTTCCCCACAAGACTCGATCGCCTCCGTTTGGTTTCTCGCACTACATGGTGTTTGAGAAACGGATGACTGAGACATAGTTTTTCAGAAGCGCTAGCACCTTACGATGGATAGACCCGTACACCTACATCCCCTACATCTGCTAGTCCACCACTATAAGAGTTCGCACGACTTAGTCAACTATGCCAGAGCCCATAATGGCTTGTGGCTGCACACGGAAGTTACTAGCATGAATTATCTTATGATCCCTTTGATCCTGGGTGGCGGTCCATAGGAAAATCACACGGTACCCCCGGGATTTCCAAAAAAACAGGCAATCACTGGATACCCCAGGTGCCTCAATCCACCCAGATGTGTATTTAAGTTGCCACCTCAGATAAACCATTAATTTAACAAACTCACATCTGTCATGGATATCACTCACCCAATCCACGTCTACTAGCATAGCATGGCATAATAAGCAAACGCAGAAGTAACTCCCAAAGGTTTCATAAGTAAAACAGGTAATAGGTACTACCTCATCTACTTCCCATCCCACAATTTAATTAGATCCTAATCATGCAATGTTTGAGGATTGATCTAATGCATAAAACTGGGTAGTAGAAAAGGTATGATCAAGTGTTACTTGCCTTGCTGATGATCCGCGAAACCTAGAGATTCGAAGTAACAAGCGGCGCACTCCGGGTGATCTATCACAGACAAACAACAAGCATACAACAAGTACTCATCTAATGCACAGGTAAATCTCGAATAAAAGATCTAACCAGAAAGTTCAACTTAAGAACCCTGTGGCAAAAAGAATCAAATCAAATAAAGCAATGAAAGTCAAACAGTGAAAGAAAACAACTCGGTTCTAGCAAGTTGAAACTAGGTCAAATTTTACAGTAGCAAAACTTTGTTTAAGTTGATTAGTCAGAACGGCGGTTTCGAAACGAAACTCCAGGCGCTTGAATCACCTGATTCCGATAAACGAGCGAGAAGATAAACTAGAACGAAGATCGGATCTGAAATCGCGATCAGAAAATAACGGAATAAATCCGTTTAAAAGAAAAACGACGAACGGTTAAACGAACGGACGTTCGTTAACCGGGAATAACCGGTGATCACGTTCGTTAAGACGAACGGTCCGGCGAACGCTCGCTAAACAACAAAACCGAAAAAAAACCGATCTAAGGTTTCGAAAAAAAACCGAAACGACGAGAAAAGAAAACCGGAACGGTTTTTTATAAAAAAAACCGAACCGAGGGGAGGGTGGCGCGGCGCAGCTACCTCGACGAGGCGGGGCTCTGGCGGGGCAGCGGGGCGACGGCGACGCGGCGGCGGCGGCTGCGGTGGCGCGCGGCTGCTGCTGCTGCTGCTTGGGGCGGCGGCGGCGGGTTGTGGGGAGGAGAGGGAGGGTGCCGGGGTATTTATAGGAGGGGGGAAGGGTGGCTTGGGGGAGGGGGCAAGGCAAGGGCGGCGGCGGTGGCGGAGTCCGAGTAGGACTCGGCGGCGGCGGCGCTGCGCACGGGCGCGCGCGCGAGGGAGGCGGGCGGCTGGGCCCTTGGCCCAGGCAGGGCGCTGCGCGTTTTTTTTAAATAACGCGCGTAGAAAAACGAAGAAAATAAAATCTAAACGAACTCCAAAAAATTTCAAAGTAAATTTTCCCCGACTCCAAAAAATGAGTCGAACAAAATGAACTTTTACTCGGGGCCTAAAATGCAATTTTTGAAAACACGCATTTTTACCTAAGGCAAATAAACTCCGAAAAAATCCAAAATTTGATTTATTTATTAAATCTTCATTTTTCCTAAATTTTGGGAAAGTCATATTATTCCCTCTGTTATTTTTGATATTGGAAAAAAATTATTTGAAGATGAAATAAATAAAATCAAATGATCCTCTTTTCATAATTTGAGAGAACTCAAATATGAAAATTTTGAAATCTCTAACTCTCTCCGTGGGTCTTGAGTTGCGTGAAATTTCTAGGATCGACAAATGCAAGAAAATATGTAATGCATGATGATCTAATGTATAACATTCCAAATTGAAAATTTGGGATGTTACAAACAGTAAGAGCGCTAGCTTTCGGCTTCACCCAGTCTGAGGTCCGGCTCGGATGACCCGGTCGTGACAATCGCAGAGGTGCTCCCTTTACTCCCTAGCCGAACAATCGGGAACGTAGGGGTAAGCACAGGAGCCAGGCAACCCAGCTTGCGGAACAACTTAAGTCAATATGGTGCAAATTGTGGCGTAATACACGAACAAGAAACGAAGCCGTACAAGTATAATCATATGCAAGAGGAAATGCTTCGTAAAGGAAGCCCCCAAGGAAACGGGGTATTTGAATTTGTGTGTCACAAACAAAATTTGGACAAGGAAGTTTTTCGCAAACAACTTTTGCAAAAACAGCATAATGCTTGATCGAACCGAACAAAATTTAAAACTGAAAGTTTTTGAGCATGAAAGCGACTTAGCCGGTTAATGTGCTCGGTGTTGATGACGCGATTCAGGCTTGTGGTGGGACGAAGACGCCCATTGATCTGTGACAAATCCGACAAGGTTCGTCCTCGGCATGGCCGAGGTCCCAGCCCCCAGGCCCGAGGTGTCCGAGCAAGGAGTTCGGCACTCCACAGTAGTGACCGTATAACGCAGTCAAAATCGATTACCTGCACACATAAAACAGTGCAAGCAAAAAACAATAATAATTGAAAGAAAAAATTGCACAATTAATATATGCGGACGAATCATGAGGTAAGTTTGGCCTGTGCGCCGGGGTTGGTTCGACGGAGCGATGGCGTTGTGGCCCGGTGATGTCGACGAAGGTCGGCCTGCCCAGGTGACAGGGAGGAGCTGGCCGGACCGACGCTAGGTACGAGTGTCGACAAAATATCTGTGCAAAAATAATGCAGTGCAAAACAACAGAAAATATTCTGTGTGCAATAATGTTAGGAGCTAACCGAATAGTTAGGAAAAATAAAACCTGTTCGATGGCAATGACCCGGACTGGAATAAACGGACGAACTGGTCCGTACTGAGCATGTGAGGAAAAAAGGGAGAAACAAGTCTCCCTGTGGTGTACTGCCATCAAGCCGAGCTCTGGTCGGTGCACAACTCCGCACTATACCTTCGACTGGATTACCCGTGTGCCAGATTGAGGCCGGATCCGATGTATCGCCAAGCAGCAGACACGAAGATAGGCCGTACTGTGATCTGATGTCTTGTGAGGCAATAAACAGATGATGTAATAATAAACATCAGATTTGAATCAAACAAACGGGAGGAGGTCTAGCATCTCATGCAAGCGTTAGCACATACTGGTATGATATGATACTAGTTTTAGTGCAAGGGTCAAATCAATCTAGTACGTAAAAAAGTGCACGGAAGACAGACGACAAGACAAAAGGAGAGGAGGGATTAAGTCTCCCTGCGAGTTGCTGTATGGCCGAATTCTTGCGGCCCTGGTGTGTTGGTGCGTCTGTTCTGTTCTCGGATGCATCTGTTTAAACCGGCTAGCCAGAAACATTGACGGACCGAATTTTAGATCGGTCGCTAAAGGTCTGCACAGAAAAAAAATCATGCAAACTAGCAGAACAATATTAGGTGCATATTTAATATATACAGTAAAGGTAATTAGAAAGATAAAACCTAATGTTCTCGTTCTGAGGCGTTTGAAATCCAAGGTAAAAAGGCAGGACTAGTACTGCCGTGTACGAGGCCAACGAATCCTCAAAAGGCGTGATAATCAATTAGTGTGTCTGGACTGGAGTCCTGAACATACACTTCATAGTGAACTTTTAGTTTCCATGCATATTGACCCCTCCAAGGCGTTTTTGCTTTGCTGGTCTGCCGTCCAGCAACGTGATAATTAATCTTTGGTTTAGCGGCCGCCGGCACATAAATCCTCCTGGATATCTGCATTGACGAAGCGGGTTTTCCGAGGTGTCTGATTGAAACTGTCCGGACAGGCGCAGGAGACTTCACCGTCGATCAATATGAACAAAGGATGCACTGTTTATCCAACAGATTTTGTAATCTGCACTGCAAACTAGTATTAATGCATCAGTACTTGGTCATGCATGCGTTAACAGGAATCAATGGCCCCACAACGGCCTCCTTGATACTTTAAGAAATAATTAAAGGAAAGGAGAGAATCTCCCTGATGTGTGTTGCCCGGCCATCAGTAAGAAGATCCCTGCATGCTTGGAGATTTGCTATGGTCGGACGGCCGGACACGGCCGCCTGGTGCGCCGGCTTGATTAAGCGGCTCCCGCCACGGAAGATGTTACAATGACAGATTTTCTCCATACGAGCAGACACCAATACAACAACAACTTATAATGATTCCGATCTGCAAAAATAATTATACAAACCAGCAGTACCAATTTGATATTCAATTTGTGCGGAACAGATCTTAATAGAAAAGATAGCACCTCATCATCCAATCGATCCGTGACGAACACCCAGCAGGCTCTCAATGAAAGTACCAATGTCGGTTCAATATTCGGCGTATCTCGTAGTAGGGGTCCTAAGGGCATCTCCAGCCGCGCCCCCAAGAAGGCCTCCCCAGGCGTTTTTTTGGCGCCGGCGCCAAAAAAACGGCCCAGTCGCGTCCCCAGGACCCCGATTTTCGCCGGCTTGGGCCGAAAACAGCGCCGGCGGACCCAGCCCGAACCCGGCGCGCTGGGGGGCACTCGGGGGCGCCGGGCGAACTTTTTTGGCGCGAAGAAACCGCGGGCCCGACGCGTCAGCGACACGGATCACTTCTCGGCCCTTCGTCGTCCTCATCGCCTCGTTTACCGCGGCGAATCAATGCCAAAGCTGCCGCGCTGCCGCGCCGGTCAGCCTGCGCCATTGATGCCTCACGGGCGGTGCAGTGAAGGCCGGACGACGCGCGTCCCTCGCCCTCGCCTCGCCCGCCACGCGTACGCACGGTGCCACACGTGTGGGCGGCGCCTCGGCCTATATATGCCACGCCCCGGCGTACTCGGTCGTCTCACACTTCCCCGCCGCCGTCGTTCCTCCCTCTCCTCTCCTCCTTTCGCCATCTTCAGCTCAAAACCAATGGCCGAGTGCTTCCCAGGCGACGGCGCGGCGGCGAACGGCTTCGGCCTCCGCCATCTCCATGAAGACGAGGCTCGCCTCCTTTACGAGGCCGAGTACCCGGTCCCGCCGGACATGCGGGTGCCCGGGGCGTGGAGGATCAGCGCGGGCGGCGTACCGGTGCCCCCGATACCCACCGGCGCGGCGCGGCGTGCGGAGATAGCACGCATCCGCTCGAACCTGCCGCGTGCGGCGAGGGAGGGGCCGCGGTACATCCCCGACAGCCCGCTGTGGGAGCCGTACTTCCGCCGCCGTCATGCCCAGCAGCTCGAGGCCACCAACGGCGTCGTGCCCTCCGGCAGGCAAAACTCTGCCGGCCGGCGTCGATGGTGGGGCGTGCCAGGGCGCACGTTGGAGGCCGTCCTCGAGTACATCGAGAGCGGTAACACGCCGCGCCTTGACTACCCCGCTCCCCCTTCCTTTTCACGCCGCCGGGGAAGCTCCTGGACCCCGAGGCGCATGGAGACCGGGGGGTCCTCCTCTTCGTCCGGCGGCTCGCCCTGCCTCCGCCCCGTCAAGCCGGAGCCCCAGGACACGCCGGTGGCCGCGTGCACCCGCATCTCCGGCGTCCGTATCGGCGCCAACGCCTCGCCACCCACCGGCTGTTTCGTCCTCGTCGAGCCCAAGCCGGAGCCCGGCCTCCCCGCGGAGTACGAGGAGATAGCCGGCGCGGCTTCTCCGACGAGGACGCCACGCAGTGGGCGCGAGACGACTACCTCCGCAACGAGACGGTCCGGCAGTGCCGGGCCCTGGAGGAGATCGCCGCCCGCAAGCGTGGGCGTGAGGACGAGCACGGCGTCGTGATCCTCGACAGCGACGACGACGACGCCCCCGGGCCTTCCAACCCGCCGCCGTGCCAACCGGGGGAGGGGTGCAGCAGGGACGGCGGAGGTTTAGGCAGGGGCGGGGGCGGCAGCGACGACGACGACGACGGCAGCGACGACACGCGGTTCTACAGCCTCCTCGGCATGTAGAACCGCGTGGGCGGGCGGCGAGGCGGGCGGCGAGGGAGACGGCGGGAGTAGCCCGCGGCATTTTTTTTGTAAAATATGTTTAAGTTTGAATGAACTCGCCGTGTTTGCGTTAAATTTGAGTCGTTTTGCGCCGTGTTTGCCATTTTTATCCGAACCGTGGGCGCCGCGACTGGGGGGCATCACGCCCCCAGTGCACGGTTTAGCGCCGGTGCGCCCCCAGGGGGTGATTTTTTGCCCCTCTTGGGAGGCCAACGGCTGGAGATGCCCTAAGCTAGGCGTCTTGGAGTGATGATAACATGGACAGGGATTTTACCCAGGTTCGGGCCCTTTTGATAGAGGTAAAACCCTACATCCTGCTTTTGATTGTATTCATATGGGGTATAGTACAGAGTACATGTGTCTACCACAAGATGGTAATAATGAATATGAGATTGTCTATTGACTAGTCTGGCCTCGGTTTATATAAGACACCAGAGGCCTAGGGTTTAGGAGAGTCCTTGTCTTGGGCGCCAAGTCTTGTGGAGTCTTCCTTGTATGCGGCAGGGGTTGTCCGAACTGGCCCATGAGTATACGGCCATGGGGGTCCTCGGCCCAATCCAACTGATCGGGAGACGACGTGGTGAGTACCCCCTAGTCCAGGACACCGTCACCCTCAGCCATCTAAGTAGTCTCCAACGTTTAGATCTCTCACTCCTCCTTGCCTTGACATAAAAACCAGTAAAGTGCCACTCCTTCTGATCACGTCCCACATTCCGTACTATAACATCTATATGTTGATCTGACACATTATTTAGTGTAACATCCACCTCCTTTGACCAGAAAAGGGCAAGACCACCACTGAGACCATTACTACTAACTGGCACAAATCCTTCAAAACCAAGTCTCGCTCTCATCTCCGCAACTCTAGTTCCTCGATCTTTGTTTCAGAAATGAAGACCAGGGCGGGCCCTTCCAGCCTCACCAAATGATGAAGCTCACGAACTGTCTCCGGGTTCCCAAGCCGGTGACAGTTCCAAATTAAACAATTCATTTGTCCTGGCGGGACTGCACTGCAGCCACCGCCAAATCAACATCTCGAGTCTCTCCCAACGCTTTCTTCTTCTTTGAATCCCTACTATCCTCCTTTGAGCTGGTCGACAACTCATTCTCCATAGCTCGCTTTTTATTCAGTGTTTCCTGATCCAAGAGCATAAGCTGGCTGCCCGAGCTGTTTGCAGGCCCTTTTGCATTCATATCAACTCGACGGTACACTGCATTTTTCCCTCCATTACGGCCCTTAACAAAGCCTCTATCAAAACCACCTCTTCCTCCTTGACCGCCACCATGGGCGTTGAACTGGTAGACTGCATTCCTAACGCTCCAGTCTCGCTTTTTCAGTGGCGATGTCACCTCATCACCTTCTTCCACCTCCTCTTCTTCCTCTTGCCAATCACTCTTCTTCACACCGGCCCCTTGATTCTAGCCATTATTCGTCGGCATTCCACTCCCCCAGCTTTTCCTTATTCCCGACCACCTTAGCTTCTCCTTATAAGGCAAGCAGCCGTCTGCATCTCTTTTAGCCGAGCTAGGACAAAAACCTTCAGCGTGTCCAAGCCTTCCACATGAAAAGCAAAAATATGGCAAATTCTCATACTGTATGTCATAAAGAATAGTCTCTTTTGTTCTTGCTGATTCGATCTGAACCCACCGCATCGAAGGCTCTTTCACTTGTATCCAAATTTGGGCTCTCGGAGATTCACCAAAGGCGAACCCTTTCGAGTCCACATCCAATCTACTCACTTCACCCACCATACCTGCAATCCTCTTCAGCCATGGCGAGTACCGAAGGTTGAACGGCAGGTTTATAATTCTTGCCCATATTTTTAACTTCTCAAACTTCTAATCGGATGGCCTTGATCTGCAGTCAAAAACTTCCAGTACTACTGCATGTTTGCCAACCATCCACGGACCATCCTCAAAGATGCGATCTCGGTCCCTCTGTCCCTCCAGATTTGCCACAAACATGTTCTCCCCCACAGGGTTAAAATTCAGCCCTCTCGGATTACCCCAAGTCGGGCGTAGTGCGTCTTCGATTGTGTTCATATGCAGAAACTTACGGTACAACACCTTGCCCACGAGCGCCCACTGAGGAGCGCCTTGATACATCTCCAATGTATCTATAATTTATGAAGTATTCATTCCATGTTTACAATAATTTTATATGGTTTTGGTATGATTTGCATGGAACTAACCGGGACTGACGCTGTTTTCAGCAGAACTACCGTGGTGTTCTTTTTTTTGTGTTGAAATGAAAGTTCTTCAAACACCGCGAAACTTTTTGTGGATTTTTATGGACCAGAAGACTACCAATGGGCCAGAGCAGCACCTGGGGGTGCCCCGAGGGGGGCACAACCCACCAGGCGCGCCCCGGTGGGTTGTGCCCACCTCGGTGGCCTCCCGCACCCCCTCTTCGCCCTATAAACTCCCAAATATTCCAAAAACCCTCAGGGAGACCCTAGATCGGAAGTTACGCCGCCGCAAGCCTTTGTAGCCAATGAAAACCAATCGGGACCCCGTTCCGGCACCCTGTCGGAGGGGGGAATTGTCACCGATGGCCATCTTCATCATCCCGACGCTCACCACGATGAGGAGGGAGTAGTCCACCCTCGGGGTTGAGGGTTTGTACCAGTAGCTATGTGTTTAATCTCTCTCTCGCGCGATCTTGAGATGTCATGATCTTGATGTATCATGGGCTTTGTTAACATAGATGGATCATATGATGTTTCTCCCCTCTGTACTCTTGTTGTGATGAATTGAGTCTTTACCCTTTGAAGTTTTGTCTTGTCAGATTGAATGTTCAGATATGAGAACACTTGATATATGTCTTGCATATGAATACCCATGGTGACAATGGGGTATTATTTTGATTCACTTGATATATGTTATGGCACTCAACTTGCGGATTCCCGCGGTGACATTGGGGTAATCTATGCATAGGGGTTGATGCACGTTTTTATTATCTTTTCTCTGATAGAAACTTTGGGGGTCCCCTTGTAGTTCTTTGTGTGGATTGAATACTATGATCATGAAGTTGTTGATGCATATCGTAGAATTAACTCACGGATACTTATGGTGACATTAGAGTATCTAGGTGACATTAGAGTTGGTTGATGTGTGTCATACGGTGTTATTTTAGTACGAACTCTTGAATAGATCGAACGGAAATAATAACTTTTGTGTTATTTTAGTACGAACTCTAGGGTAGATTGATCGGAAAGAATAGCTTTGAGGTGGTTTCTTACCCTACAAATAATTTCTATATTTTGTTCTCCGTTATAGGAACTCAGGAGTGATTCTTTATTGCACTTTGAGGGATAATCATATGACCCAGCTATGTTAGCATTGTTGAGAGATTACACTAGTGAAAGTATGCACCCTAGGCCTCATTTTCCATCATTGCAATACCGTTTGTGCTTTGTTTTACTATTTACTACCTTGCTGTTTTTTTATTGTTCGCACTACAAAAACTCATATCTACTATCCATACTGCACTTTTATCACCATCTCTTCACCAAACTAGTGCACCTATACAATTTTCCATTGTATTGGGTGTGTTGGGGACACAAGAGATTTCTTGTATTTGATTGCAGGGTTGCTCGAGAGAGACTATCTTCATCCTACCCCTCCCACGGATTGATAAACCTTAGGTCATCCACTTGAGGGGAAATTGCTACTGTCCTACAAAACTCTGCGCTTGGAGGCCCAACACGAGTCTACAAGAATAGAGTTGCGTAGTAGACATCAAGCTCTTTTCTGGCTCCTTTGCTGGGGAGGTGAGTGCTTGAAGGTATATCTTTAGATCTTGCAATCAATCTTTGTGTTTCTTGTTTTATCACTAGTTTGGTTTACCAAAAGAAAACTACAAAAAATGGAATTGAGGTTGCATCATATTATTGATCATCTTTATAATATATTTCTTGAAAATGATGGATCGGAAAATTGTGCTCAATTGTTAGAAGAAGAAGTCAATATGTTTGGCAGAAATTATTTGAATGATGAACATGATTGCAATGTTTTTAGTATGAATTCTTTGAATAGCCATGGTGTTAATGATGATTGCATTGGTCATGATAATGATGTCTCCTATAAGAACATCAATTTTTATGGAGTGAATTGGGAGTGCAAAAGCACACCAAAAAGGGAAGATAGATTTTGCATGAGGCATAAGTATTTAGAAACAAAATGGTTTCAAGAGAAGCTAGATGGTTGTGCTGAAAAATTTCATTTTTTCGCCATCCTTGCGAACTTTGCAATGAACATGGTCATTTAAATCTCCAATGCAAATTGTTTCATGATCGAATCGTGTCCAGAAATTGTGATGACTTGATTTCCCTTGCGCATCATAATGAACTTAGTTTGCTTCTGGGTTATGAAGAAATGAAACGTATAACTAAGAATATTCCATATAACCCTAAGAGATTTCTTGATTTTAATCTAGAGGAAATTTATATGTTTTATGCAGTAAATTGCATTGAGAATCCTTATATTGCTAACTATCTAAAGACAAGAAAGCAAATAGAATATGAAGAGAGTACTAATGAAAGGGAAAATATTTCCCAATACCCTCCTAGTGTTTCTTATGATGAATCAGGTAACGAGGAGGAGCTTCCTATCCAATCAATCTCTTCAACAAGAGGCTCGAAAAAACTGATTAAACCCACACGTGAGGTTGTGAAGAAGAAAAAGAAAAGAAGAAAAAAGAAGAGGTAAAAAGGTAACTCTCCCAAGTAATATTGCTCCTATCACCGCTGTGCCTCATGAAAGTGAATCAAATATGTTGATGGAGGATGATGATATTGAGTATGATTTTGTGATGCCTAATACTTGTTGTAATGATTATGCTTGGGAAGACAATGATGTCTTTTATGATCTTGAAAATATTTTTGGCACTTGCTTGGAAGAATATGATAATAATGTTTGCTATACTATTGATGCCATTCATGCTATTGATAAGAATGATTATGATGATATGCACAACGACAAGCTTGGGGGTGCTATGTTTGATGAGTATGAAATGTTTGAAAATCTACTTGCTGAAATGCTTGTCCTAAGCTTGGGGATGCTTTGCATAATGAATATGATCCTTTGGTTCCTTCTACTTTCGATAAGAAAATTTATTATGATGATAGCATGCCTCCTATTTATGATGATGATAACCCACAAGTATAGGGGATCAATTGTAGCCTCTTTCGATAAGTAAGAGTGTCGAACCCAACGAGGAGCTAAAGGTAGAACAAATATTCCCTCAAGTTCTATCGACCACCGATACAACTCTACGCACGCTTAGCGTTCGCTTTACCTAGAACAAGTATGAAACTAGAAGTACTTTGTAGGTGTTGTTGGATAGAATTGCAAGATAATAAAGAGCACATAAATAGAAAGTAGGGGCTGTTTAGATAAAGAAGCAATAAAGTTAGTATAGTGACTCTGGAAAAGTGGTGGTAGGAGTCGTGAAATTGTCCCTAAGCAATTGACTACTTTACTAGACCGATAGCAAGTTTTATGTGGGAGAGGCGTAAGCTAACATACTTTCTCTTCTTGGATCATATGCACTTATGATTGGAACTCTAGCAAGCATCCTCAACTACTAAAGATCATTAAGGTAAAACCCAACCATAGCATTAAAGTATCAAGTCCTCTTTATTCCCATACGCCATGACCCACTTATCCGTGTTTGTGTTTCAATCACTCACGCAACACAGACAATAAACAAACCATGAACATATTGCAAACCCTACAGCGGGGATCCCTCACGCTTGCATGACACGGAGAGCACCATAGGACAGCAACATAACCACAAGCAAATTAAACCAATCATAGCAATTCACCAATTACCGATAGGACAACGAAAATCTACTCGGACATCATAGGATGGCAACACATCATTGGTTAATAATATGAAGCATAAAGCACCATGTTCAAGTAGAGGGTACAGCGGGTTGCGGAAGAGTGGACCGCTGAATATAGATGGGGGAAGGTGATGGAGATGTTGGTGAAGATGACGGAGGTGTTGGTGTAGATTGCGGTGATGATGATGGCCCCGGCGGTGTTCCGGCGCCACCGGAAGCGAGGGGGAGAGAGCCCCCCTTCTTCTTCTTCTTCCTTGACCTTCTTCCTAGATGGGAGAAGGGTTTCCCCTCTGGTCCATGGTCTCCATGGCGTGGGATGGGTGAGAGCCCCTTTGAGATTGGATCTGTCTCTCTGTCTCTCTCTGTTTCTGCATTCTCTCATTCTGCTCTGCCCTTTCACCATTTCTTATATATCCGGAGATCCGTAACTCCGATTGGATTGAAACCTTCGCCACGATTTTTTTCTCCGGAAATTAGCTTTCTTGCGGAAAAAAGAAGATCAGCAACCACCTTACGGGGTGCCCACGAGGGTTAGGGGCGCGCCCCCTGCCTCTTGGCCCCCTCGGGCACCATCTCGCGTTGATTCTTCTTCCCGAAAATCATAAATATTCCAAAAATATTCTCTGTCCGTTTTTATCCCATTTGGACTCCGTTTGATATGGGGTTTCTGCGAAACATAAAACATGCAACAAACAGGAACTGGCACTGGGCACTGGATCAATATGTTAGTCCCAAAAATAGTATAAAAAGTTGCCAAAAGTATATGAAAGTTGAATAATATTGGCATGGAACAATCAAAAATTATAGATACGGCGGAGACGTATCAGCATCCCCAAGCTTAATTCCTGCTTGTCCTCGAGTAGATAAATGATAAAAAGATAATTTTTTATGTGGAATGCTACCTAGCATAATCTTGATCATATATCTAATCATGGCATGAATATTAAGACACGAGTGATTCAAAGAAATAGTCTATCATTTGACATAAAAACAATAATAGTCAGGCATCCCAACAAACAATCATGTCTTTCAAAATATTAATGCTTACAGAATGTTTTCCCTACAAAATCATATAGTCTTTTATGCTCCATTTTCTTAACACAAGGTACCCCTCATGCCTATCTCGGTGTCAGCCAAGCAATTGGTTCATACTTTTTAACGCGCTTCAGCTTTTTCAACCTTCACGCAATACATGACCGCAAGCCATGGATATAGCACTACAGGTGGAATAGAGTATGATGGTGGAGGTGTTGGGGAACGTAGTAATTTCAAAAAAATTCCTACGCACACGCAAGATCATGGTGATGGCATAGCAACGAGAGGGGAGAGTGTTCGTCCACGTACCCTCGTAGACCGTAAGCGGAAGCGTTATGACAACGCGGTTGATGTAGTCGTACGTCTTCACGATCCGACCGATCCAAGTACCGAACGTACGACACCTCCGAGTTTAGCACACGTTCAGCTCGATGACGATCCCCGGGCTCCGATCCAGCAAAGCGTCAGGGATGAGTTCCGTCAGCACGACGGCGTGGTGACGATGATGATGTTCTACCGGTGCAGGGCTTCGCCTAAACTCCGCGACGATATGACCGAGGTGGAATATGGTGGAGGGGGGCACCGCACACGGCTAAGGAACGATCCATAGATCAACTTGTGTGTCTATGGGGTGCCCCCCCGCCCCCATATATAAAGGAGCAAGGGGGGAGGCCGGCCGGCCCAAGGGGGGCGCGCCAGGAGGAGGAGTCCTCCTCCTAGTAGGAGTAGGACTCCTCCTTTCCTACTCCTACTAGGAGGGGGGAGGAAGGGGGAGAGGGGGAAGGAAATAGGGGGGCTCCGCCCCCCCTCCTAGTCCAATTCAGACCAGAGGGAGAGGGGGCGCGCGGCCCACCCTGGCCGCCCCTCTCTCTTCCCCACTAAGGCCCATAAGGCCCATTACTCTCTCGGGGGGTTCCGGTAACCCTTCCGGCACTCCGGTTTTCTATGAAATCACCCGGAACACTTCCGGTGTCCGAATATAGTCGTCCAATATATCAATCTTTATGTATCGACCATTTCGAGACTCCTCGTCATGTCCGTGATCACATCCGGGACTCCGAACAAACTTCGGTACATCAAAACTTATAAACTCATAATAAAACTGTCATCGTACCATTAAGCGTGCGGACCCTACGGGTTCGAGAACTATGTAGACATGACCTAGAACTATTCTCGGTCAATAACCAATAGCGGAACCTGGATGCCCATATTGGTTCCTACATATTCTACGAAGATCTTTATCGGTCAAACCGCATAACAACATACGTTGTTCCCTTTGTCATCGGTATGTTACTTGCCCGAGATTCGATCGTCGGTATTCAATACCTAGTTCAATCTCGTTACCTACAAGTCTCTTTACTCGTTACGTAATGCATCATCCCGTAACCAACTCATTGGTCACATTGCTTGCAAGGCTTTATAGTGATGTGCATTACCGAGAGGGCCCAGAGATACCTCTCCGACAATCGGAGTGACAAAACCTAATCTTGAAATACGCCAACTCAACATGTACCTTCGGAGACACCTGTAGTACTCCTTTATAATCACCCAGTTATGTGGTGACGTTTGGTAGTACCCAAAGTGTTCCTCCGGTAAACGGGAGTTGCATAATCTCATAGTTACAGGAACATGTATAAGTCATGAAGAAAGCAATAGCAATATACTAAACGATCAAGTGCTAGGCTAACGGAATGGGTCGTGTCAATCACATCATTCTCCTAATGATGTGATCCCATTAATCAAATGACAACACATGTCTATGGTTAGGAAACATAACCATCTTTGATTAATGAGCTAGTCTAGTAGAGGCATACTAGTGACATTATGTTTGTCTATGTATTCACACATGTATCATGTTTCCGGTTAATACAATTCTAGCATGAATAATAAACATTTATCATGATATGAGGAAATAAATAATAACTTTATTATTGCTTCTAGGGCATATTTCCTTCAGTCTCCCACTTGCACTAGAGTCAATAATCTAGATTACATAGTAATGATTCTAACACCCATGGAGTCTTGGTGTTGATCATGTTTTGGTCATGAGAGAGGCTTAGTCAACGGGTCTGCAACATTCAGATCCGTATGTATCTTGCAAATCTCTATGTCTCCCACTTGGACTTGGTCCCGAATGGAATTGAAGCGTCTCTTGATGTGCTTCGTCCTCTTGTGAAATCTGGATTCCTTTGCCAAGGCAATTGCACCAGTATTGTTATAGAAGATCTTCATTGGTCCCGATGCACTAGGTATGACACCTAGATCGGAAATGAACTCCTTCATCCAGACTCCTTCATTTGCTGCTTCCGAAGAAGGAATGTACTCTGCTTCACATGTAGATCCCGCCACGACGCTTTGTTTAGAACTACACCAATTTACAGCTCCACCGTTTAATAAAAATACGTATCCGGTTTGCGATTTAGAATCGTCCAGATCAGTGTCAAAGCTTGCATCAACGTAACCATTTACGACTAGCTCTTTGTCACCTCCATATACGAGAAACATATCCTTAGTCCTTTTCAGGTATTTCAAGATGTTCTTGACCGCTGTCCAGTGATCCACTCCTGGATTACTTTGGTACCTTCCTGCCAAGCTTATTGCTAAGCATACGTCAGGTCTGGTACACAACATCACATACATGATAGAGCCTATGGCTGAAGCATAGTGAACATCTTTCATTTTCTCTCTATCTTCTGCAGTGGTCGGACATTGAGTTTGACTCAACTTCATACCTTGAAGCACGAGCAAGAACCCTTTCTTTGCCTGGTCCATTTTCAACTTTTTCAAAATTTTATCAAGGTATGTGCTTTGTGAAAGTCCTATTAAGCGTCTTGATCTATCTCTATAGATCTTGATGCCCAATATGTAAGCAGCTTCACCGAGGTCTTTCATTGAAAAACTTTTATGCAAGTATCCCTTTATGCTATCCAGAAATTCTATATCATTTCCAATTAATAATATGTCATCTACATATAATATCAGAAATGCTACAGAGCTCCCACTCACTTTCTTATAAATACAGGCTTCTCCAAAAGTCTGTATAAAACCATATGCTTTGATCACATTATCAAAATGTTTATTCCAACTTCGAGATGCTTGCACCAGTCCATAAATGGATCGCTGGAGCTTGCACACTTTGTTAGCACCTTTTGGATCTACAAAACCTTCTGGTTGCATCATATACAACTCTTCTTCTAGAAATCCATTCAAGAATGCAGTTTTAACATCCATTTGCCAAATTTCATAATCATGAAATGCAACAATAGCTAACATGATTCGGACAGACTTAAGCATCGCTACGGGTGAGAAAGTCTCATCGTAGTCAACCCCTTGAACTTGTCGAAAACCTTTCGCAACAAGTCGAGCTTTATAGACAGTTACATTACCATCAGCGTCAGTCTTCTTCTTAAAGATCCATTTATTCTCAATGGCTTGCCGATCATCGGGCAAGTCAACCAAAGTCCATACTTTGTTTTCATACATGGATCCCATCTCAGATTTCATGGCCTCTAGCCATTTTGCAGAACCTGGGCTCATCATCGCTTCCTCATAGTTCGTAGGTTCATCATGGTCAAGTAATATGACTTCCAGAATAGGATTACCGTACCACTCTGGTGCGGATCTTACTCTGGTAGACCTACGAGGTTCAGTAGAAACTTGATCTGAAGTTTCATGATCAATATGATTAGCTTCCTCACTAATTGGTGTAGTTGTCACAAGAACCAGTTCTTGTGATGAACTACTTTCCAATAAGGGAGCAGATACAGTTATCTCATCAAGTTCTACTTTCCTCCCACTCACTTCTTTCGAGAGAAACTCCTTCTCTAGAAAGGATCCGATTTTAGCAACGAAAATCTTGCCCTCAGATCTGTGATAGAAGGTGTACCCAATAGTCTCTTTTGGGTATCCTATGAAGACACATTTCTCTGATTTGGGTTCGAGCTTATCTGGTTGAAGTTTCTTTACATAAGCATCGCAGCCCCAAACTTTAAGAAACGACAACTTTGGTTTCTTGCCAAACCACAGTTCATAAGGTGTCGTCTCAACGGATTTTGATGGTGCCCTATTTAACGTGAATGCGGCCGTCTCTAAAGCATAAACCCAAAACGATAGCGGTAAATCAGTAAGAGACATCATAGATCGCACCATATCTAGTAAAGTACGATTACGACGTTCGGGCACACCATTTCGTTGTGGTGTTCCGGGTGGCGTGAGTTGCGAAACTATTCCACATTATTTCAAGTGTAGACCAAGCTCGTAACTCAAATATTCTCCTCCACGATCAGATCGTAGAAACTTTATTTTCTTGTTACGATGATTTTCCACTTCACTCTGAAATCTTTGAACTTTTCAAATGTTTCAGACTTGTGTTTCATTAAGTAGATATACTCATATCTGCTCAAGTCATCTTTGAAGGTGAGAAAAAAACGATACCCGCCGCGAGCCTCAACATTCATTGGACCACAAACATCGGTATGTATGATTTCCAACAAACCAGTTGCTCGCTCCATAGTTCCGGAGAACGGCGTTTTAGTCATCTTGCCCATGAGGCACGGTTCGCAAGTACCAAGTGATTCATAATCAAGTGATTCCAAAAGCCCATCAGTATGGAGTTTCTCCATCACATATACCTTTGTTCACTTTGCCATCCTTCTTATCCGCCAAATACTTGGGGCAGTTCCGCTTCCAGTGTCTAGTCTGCTTGCAGTAAAAGCACTCAGTTTCAGGCTTAGGTCCAGACTTGAGTTTCTTCTCTTGAGCAGCAACTTGCTTGTCGTTCTTTTTGAAGTTCCCCTTCTTCTTTCCTTTGCCCCTTTCCTTGAAACTAGTGGTCTTGTTGACCATCAACACTTGATGCTCCTTCTTGATTTCTACCTCCGCAGCTTTTAGCATTGCGAAGAGCTCGAGAATTGTCTTGTTCATCCCTTGCATATTATAGTTCATCACGAAGCTCTTGTAGCTTGGTGGTAGTGATTGGAGAATTCTGTCAGTGACGCTATCATCCGGAAGATTAACTCCCAGTTGAATCAAGTGATTATTATACCCAGACATTTTGAGTATATGCTCACTGACAGAACTATTCTCCTCCATCTTGCAGCTGTAGAACTTATTAGAGACTTCATATCTCTCAATCCGGGCATTTGCTTGAAATATTAACTTCAACTCCTGGAACATCTCATATGCTCCATGACGTTCAAAACGTCGTTGAAGACCCGGTTCTAAGCCGTAAAGCATGGCACATTGAACTATCGAGTAGTCATCAGCTTTGCTCTGCCAGACGTTCTTAACGTCGTTAGTTGCATCAGTAGCAGGCCTGGCACCCAGCGGTGCTTCCAGGACGTAACTTTTCTGTGCAGCAATGAGGATAATCCTCAGGTTATGGACACAGTCCGTGTAATTGCTACCATCATCTTTCAACTTTGCTTTCTCAAGGAACGCATTAAAATTCAACGGAACAACAGCACGAGCCATCTATCTACAAACAAACATAGACAAGCAAAATACTATCAGGTACTAACTTCATGATAAATTTAAGTTCAATTAATCATATTACTTAAGAACTCCCACTTAGAGAGACATCTCTCTAGTCATCTAAGTGATCACGTGATCCAAATCAACTAAACCATGTCCGATCATCACGTGAGATGGAGTAGTTTCAATGGTGAACATCACTATGTTGATCGTATCTACTATATGATTCACGTTCGACCTTTTGGTCTCCGTGTTCCGAGGCCATATCTGTATATGCTAGGCTCGTCAAGTATGACCTGAGTATTCCGCGTGTGCAACTGTTTTGCACCCGCTGTATTTGAACGTAGAGCCTATCACACCCGATCATCACGTGGTGTCTCAGCACGAAGAACTTTCGCAACGGTGCATACTCAGGGAGAACACTTCTTGATTATTAGTGAGAGATCATCTTAAAATGCTACCGTCAATCAAAGCAAGATAAGATGCATAAAGGATAAACATCACATGCAATCAATATAAGTGATATGATATGGCCATCATCATCTTGTGCTTGTGATCTCCATCTTCGAAGCACCGTCGTGATCACCATCGACACCGGCGCGACACCTTGATCTCCATCATAGCATCATTGTCGTTTACGCCATCTATTGCTTCTACGACTATCGCTACCGCTTAGTGATAAAGTAAAGCAATTACAGGGCGTTTGCATTTCATACAATAAAGCGACAACCATATGGCTCCTGCCAGTTGCCGATAACTTCGGTTACAAAACATGATCATCTCATACAATAAAATATAGCATCACGTCTTGACCATATCACATCACAACATGCCCTGCAAAAACAAGTTAGACGTCCTCTACTTTGTTGTTGCATATTTTACATGGCTGCTACGGGCTTAGCAAGAACCATTCTTACCTACGCATCAAAACCACAATGATAGTTCGTCAAGTTGGTGATGTTTTAACCTTCGCAAGGACCGGGCGTAGCCACACTCGGTTCAACTAAAGTTGGAGAAACTGACACCCGCTAGTCACCTATGTGCAAAGCACGGCGGTAAAACCAGTCTCGCGTAAGCGTACGCGTAATGTCGGTCCGGGCCGCTTCATCCAACAATACCGCTGAACCAAAGTATGACATGCTGGTAACAAGTATGACTTGTATCGCCCACAACTCATTTGTGTTCTACTCATGCATATAACATCAACGCATAAAACCTGGCTCTGATACCACTGTTGGGGAACGTAGTAATTTCCAAAAAATTCCTACGCACACGCAAGATCATGGTGATGGCATAGCAACGAGAGCGGAGAGTGTTCGTCCATGTACCCTCGTAGACCGTAAGCGGAAGCGTTATGACAACACGGTTGATGTAGTCGTACGTCTTCACGATCTGACCGATCCAAGTACCGAACGTACGGCACCTCCGAGTTCAGCACACGTTCAGCTCGATGACGATCCCCGGGCTCCAATCCAGCAAAGCGTCGGGGATGAGTTCCGTCAGCACGACAGTGTGGTGACGATGATGATGTTCTACCGGTGCAGGGCTTCGCCTAAACTCCGCGACGATATGACCGAGGTGGAATATGGTGGAGGGGGACACCGCACACGGCTAAGGAGGGGGGCACCGCACCGCACACGATTCGTAGATCAACTTGTGTGTCTATGGGGTGCCCCCCCGCCCCCGTATATAAAGGAGCAAGGGGGAGGCCGGCCGGCCCAAGGGGGGCGCGCCAGGAGGAGGAGTCCTCCTCCTAGTAGGAGTAGGGCTCCTCCTTTCCTACTCCTACTAGGATGGGGGAGGAAGGGGGAGAGGGGGAAGGAAAGAGGGGGGCGCCGCCCCCCTCCTAGTCCAATTCGGACCAGAGGGAGAGGGGGCGCGCGGCCCAGCCTGGCCGCCCCTCTCTCTTCCCCACTAAGGCCCATAAGGCCCATTACTCTCCCGGGGGGGTTCCGGTAACCCCTCCGGCACTCCGGTTTTCTTCGAAATCACCCGGAACACTTCCGGTGTCCGAATATAGTCGTCCAATATATCAATCTTTATGTCTCGACCATTTCGAGACTCCTCGTCATGTCCGTGATCACATCCGGGACTCCGAACAAACTTCGGTACATCAAAACTATAAACTCATAATAAAACTGTCATCGTAACGTTAAGCGCGCGGACCCTACGGGTTCGAGAACTATGTAGACATGACCTAGAACTATTCTCGGTCAATAATCAATAGCGGAACCTGGATGGCCATATTGGTTCCTACATATTCTACGAAGATCTTTATCGGTCAAACCGCATAACAACATACGTTGTTCCCTTTGTCATCGGTATGTTACTTGCCTGAGATTTGATCGTCGGTATCCAATACCTAGTTCAATCTCGTTCCGGCAAGTCTCTTTACTCGTTCTGTAATACGTCATCTCATAACTAACTCATTAGTTATAATGCTTGCAAGGCTTAAGTGATGAGTATTACCGCGAGGGCCCAGAGATACCTCTCCGACAATCGGAGTGACAAAACCTAATCTCGAAATACGCCAACTCAACATGTACCTTTGGAGACACCTGTAGTACTCCTTTATAATCACCCAGTTACGTTGTGACGTTTGGTAGTACCCAAAGTGTTCCTCCGGTAAATGGGAGTTGCATAATCTCATAGTTACATGAACATGTATAAGTCATGAAGAAAGCAATAGTAATATACTAAACGATCAAGTGCTAGGCTAACGGAATGGGTCGTGTCAATCACATCATTCTCCTAATGATGTGATCCCATTAATAAAATGACAACACATGTCTATGGTTAGGAAACATAACCATCTTTGATTAATGAGCTAGTCTAGTAGAGGCATACTAGTGACGTTATGTTTGTCTATGTATTCACACATGTATCATGTTTCCGGTTAATACAATTCTTGCATGAATAATAAACATTTATCATGATATGAGGAAATAAATAATAACTTTATTATTGCCTCTAAGGCATATTTCCTTCAGGAGGTTGTGTGGAGAAGACAAAAAGGGAGAAAGTCTCCCATCGACGCGGCTAATCAACGGGCTATGGAGATGCCCATCAATTGATGTCAATGCGAGGAGTAGGGATTGTCATGCAACGGATGCACTAAAGCTATAAGTGTATCAAAGCTCAAACTGAAACTAAGTGGGTGTGCATCCAACTTGCTTGCTCATGAAGACCTCGGGCATTTGAGGAAGCCCATCATCGGAATATACAAGCCAAGTTCTATAATGAAAATTCCACTAGTATATGAAAGTGATAACTCAAGAGACTCTCTATATGAAGAACATGGTGCTATTTTGAAGCACAAGTGTGGTAAATCATTTTTTTTATTTTCTCTTTTTTTGGTGGGCTTCTTTGGCTTTTTTTTATTTGGGCTTCTTTGGCCTCTTTTATTTTTCATAAAGTCCGGAGACTCATCCCGACTTGTGGGGGAATCATAATCTCCATCATCCTTTCCTCACTGGGGCAATGCTCTAATAATGATGATCATCACACTTTTATTTACTTACAACTCAGTATTACAACTCGATACTAGAACAAAATATGACTCTATATGAATGCCTCAGGCGGTGTACCGGGATGTGCAATGATCTAGCGTATCAATGACATCAAAAAATGGACAGGCCATGAAAACATCATGCTAGCTATCTTACGATCATGCAAAGCAATATGACAATGAATGCTCAAGTCATGTATATGATGATGATGGAAGTTGCATGGCAATATATCTCGGAATGGCTATGAAAATGCCATAATAGGTAGGTATGGTGGCTGTTTTGAGGAAGATATAAGGAGGCTTATGTGTGATAGAGTGTATCATATCACGGGGTTTGGATGCACCGGCGAAGTTTGCACCAAGGGCAACACGGTACCGAAGAGGCTAGCAATGATGGAAGGGTGAGAGTGCGTATAATCCATGGACTCACATTAGTCATAAAGAACTCATATACTTATTGCAAAAGTTTATTAGCCCTTGAAGCAAAGTACTACTACACATGCTCCTGAGGGGGGGGGGGGAGGTTGGTAGGAGTTAACCATCACGCGCCCCCGACCTTCACGCAAAGATAAACAATCAAAATACAATGCGCGCCAATTTGGTTACATAGTTAGGAGACCATACGTGCATGCTTCGGGAATCACAAACCTTAACACCAATATCCTTACTAAACACAGCCATTTACTAGAACCTCCCACATATTATCATCTCTATATCGCAAAACTATTGCAAGGAATCAAACATATCATATTCAGTGATCTACAAGTTTTATGTAGGATTTTATGACTAACCATGTGAATGACCAGTTCCTGTCATCTCTCTAAATGGATATACGTGAAGCAAGAGAGTTTAATTCTTTCTACAAAAGATATGCCCACGCTCTAACAAATATAAGTGAAGCAAAAGAGCATTCTACAAATGGCGGTTTTCTATGTGAAGAGAAACATGCAATCCAAACTTCAAATGATATAAGTGAAGCACATGAAGCATTCTATAAAGCCATACTCAAAAGGTTTAAGTGAAGTGCAATGAGCATTCTATAAATCAACCATGGACTATCTCATACGAGCATGGTGCATAAAATAAAAGTGAAAACTAAATGCAAAAAACGCTCCAAGATTTGCACATATCACATGAACGAAACGAATCCGAAAACATACCGATACTTGTTGAAGAAAGATGGGATGCCTTCTGGGGCATCCCCAAGCTTAGACGCTTGAGTCTCCTTGAATATTTACTTGGGGGGTCTTGTGCATCCCCAAGCTTGAGCTCTTGCCTCTCCTCCTTTTCCTCATATCGAGACCTCCTCGATCTTCGAATACTTCATCCACACAAAACTTCAACAGAAAACTCGGTAAGATCCGTTAGTATAATAAAGCAAATCACTACTCTAAGTACTGTTGCAAACCAATTCATATTTTGTTTTTGCATTTTTCTACTGTAATATAACTTTTCTATGGCTTAATCCACTGATAGAAATTGATAGTTTCATCAAAACAAGCAAACTATGCATCAAAAACAGAATCTGTCTTAAACAGGACAGTTTGTAGTAATCTGAACATTCACCATACTTCTGGTACCACAAAAATTCTTCAAAAATTAGGAAAAATAAACAATTTGTATATAAAGACAGTGCAAAAAGTTTCAGAACCGTTTGACGTTCCAGTAAAAAATGTAAAATCACGCACTACAGCCAAAGTTTCCGTCCTGCACCACACAAACCAACAAGCATTGTAAACATCATAACGGCAAACCTTGGCACATTATTTTTATAATACAATGGAATTGTACAAGGGGATAATTATTTTTGTTGAAAAGTTTCTGTAATCAAGATTCAGAAAGTTTCTGTGAGCATGAACAAAGTTCAAGGCTAGCTCCCACTTTAACAATGCTCGTCTTTCTCACTTTCGCTTTCCTTTTTGAAAAGTTTTGAGTTACCCTCTTTATTTTTTTTGTTTTTAGACTATATAAAAGCACTCAACAGAAATAAATGACTCTCTAAAACTTCCAGGTTGTCTCCCTGGCAGCGCTTTCTTTAAAGCCATTAAGATAGGCATATAGTACTCAAGTAATGGATCCACCCGGATCCCAAGGTATATCAAAGCCAATTTTAATTAACAATGATTTGTAATTTAGTAGTGAGCACAAAGTAACATAAATCATGCAACAACGAAGTCTAACTCTCTTCCTATGCATCGGCATGTCATAAAAGAACAATTCATGCACACATAGTAAAGGCCAATGCATAGTATAAACAGTTTCTTGCAATTTCATCATGTGGGAAACATAAAGAGGTGGAGATATAGTTCCTCTCTCATAATAATTGCAAGTAGGAGCAGCAAGCACATGCATATCACATTCATCAAAATTATAATGTGTAACGGTAAAAGGCAACCCATCAATATAATCCTTAATAAGTGCAAACTTCTCCGATATAGTGTAGCTGGGAGAATTTAAAAAGATAATAGGACTATCATGTGTGGGTGCAATAGCAACAATTTCATGTTTAACATACGGAACTATAGCAAGTTCATCTCCATAAGCATCATTCATATTGGCATCATGGCCACAAGCATAGCAAGCATCATCAAAAAGGGGTATTTCAAGAGAATCAACGAGATCATAACAATCATCATAGCAATCATCCTTTGGTATGCACGAAGGGAAATTAAACAATGTATGAGTTGAAGAGTTACTCTCATTAGAAGGTGCGCATGGGTGATCAATCCGCTCTTCCTCCTTTTGTTCTTCACTCTCCTCCTCATCTTTTTCATCCAATGAGCTCACAGTTTCATCAATTTTTTCTTCCATAGACTCCTGCAAAATATTAGTCTCTTCTTGGACAACGGAGGAGTCCTCAATATATGGTTTAACATAGGCATCAGGAGCATAATTATCATAACAATATTTAAGTATGGCAAAATCTTCAGATTTGTAAAGAGTAGCATCATACTTTCCGATCAAAGAAGCAATTTCATAAGCACCCTTAAAAGCAACAAATTCTTCAATTTGTTGAACATCATAGTAATTATGAACACCCTTAGCATACGAAGATACGATTCCATTATCACTAAATTCACATTGGTAGGGAAGGTGTTTCTTAGGGTCTTCAGAACAACAAGTAAAATCATATATTTCACATAAATTCCAAGCATAGCATTGCAAACGATGAATTTAATCCAGTAAAAGTTTCCCCTTTTTAGATACGTGGTGTCGCACATAATAAGTATGCTCATCTAAAGATTTGCCCTCAACTAAGCTAGTTGGGGTTTCAACACGAGCACATAGGGATCGAAGATGATCCAAGTAAAAAGCTTCAGGAGTGTGATAGATTTTGAGTGGTTCTTCTACCATTGGTGTAGTAGGTACATCTAATTTTTTTGGTATTTTGCGTTTCCTACCCATAAGTAAAGATCGAAAACAACTAAGAACAGCAAATAAAAATTACTTAGTTATAAAGCAAGCAAGCACACACGAGAATATTCACCCCACGCCATGACTCCCCGGCAACGACGCCAGAAAAAGGTCTTGATAACCCACAAGTATAGGGGATCAATTGTAGCCTCTTTCAATAAGTAAGAGTGTCGAACCCAACGAGGAGCTAAAGGTAGAACAAATATTCCCTCAAGTTCTATCGACCACAGATACAACTCTACGCACGCTTAGTGTTCACTTCACCTAGAACAAGTATGAAACTAGAAGTACTTTGTAGGTGTTGTTGAATAGAATTGCAAGATAATAAAGATCACGTAAATAGAAAGTAGGGGTTGTTTAGATAAAGAAGCAATAAAGTTAGTATAGCGAGTGTGGAAAAGTGGTGGTAGGATATGTGAAATTGTCCCTAAGCAAATGACTACTTTACTAGACCGATAGCAAGTTTTATGTGGGAGAGGCGTAAGCTAACATACTTTCTCTTCTTGGATCATATGCACTTATGGTTGGAACTCTCGCAAGCACCGCAACTACTAAAGATCATTAAGGTAAAACCCAACCATAGCATTAAAGTATCAAGTCCTCTTTATTCACATACGCCATGACCCACTTATCCGTGTTTGTGTTTCAATCAACACAGACAATAAGCAAACCATGAACATATTGCAAACCCTACAACTGGGATCCCTCACGCTTGCATGACACGAAGAGTACCATAGGGCAGCAACATAACAACAAGCAAATTAAACCAATCATAGCAATTCACCAATTACCGATAGGACAACTAAAATCTACTCAGACATTATAGGATGGCAACACATCATTGGATAATAATATGAAGCATAAAGCACCATGTTCAAGTAGAGGGTACAACGGGTTGCAGGAGAGTGGACCGCTGAATATAGATGGGGGAAGGTGATGGAGATGTTGGTGAAGACGACTGAGGTGTTGGTGTAGATCGCGGTGATGATGATGGCCCCGGCGGCGTTCTGGCGCCACCGGAAGCGAGGGGGAGAGAGGCCCCCTTCTTCTTCTTCTTCCTTGACCTTCTCCCTAGATGGGAGAAGGGTTTCCCCTCTGGTCCATGGTCTCCATGGCGTTGGAGGGGCGAGAGCCCCTCCGAGATTGGATCTGTCTCTCTGTCTCTCTCTGTTTCTGCGTTCTCTGATTCTGCCATTTAACCATTTCTTATATATCCGAAGATCCGTAACTCCGATTGGATTGAAACCTTCGCCACGATTTTTTTCCGGAAATTAGCTTTCTTGCGGCAAAATAAGAGCAACAACCACCTTACGGGGTGCCCACGAGGGTCAGGGATGCGCCCACCCCCCTGCCTCGTGGCCCCCTCGGGCAGCGTCTCGCGTTGATTCTTCTTCCCGAAAATCATAAATATTCTAAAAATATTCGCCGTCCGGTTTTATCCCATTTGGACTCCGTTTGATATGGGGTTTTTGTGAAACATAAAACATGCAACAAACAGGAACTGACACTGGGCAGTGGATCAATATGTTAGTCCCAAAAATAGTATAAAAAGTTGCCAAAAGTATATGAAAGATGAATAATATTGGAATGGAACAATCAAAAATTATAGATACTACGGAGACGTATCAAATGACTAGTTGACTCGTTGCGCCAAATGGCGCAGAGACCCACTAAAACCATGTTATCGATGAAAATAGTTACATTTTGCAAGAATATACTCGATATTTGTAGTCAGAAAGCCCAAGTGTTAAATTATGCTACATTAAAAATATGTTATGACGTTGCGAAATCCCAGTTCGAACAAAAATGAATAACCCATTGCACCAAAAATTATATTTGTATAACATGACCCGCTGCGCCAAATGGCTTCGAGTCCCATTTAAAATCATGTAGTACTCACTAAAAATATTTGCATTTTTTCAATAACTGTGTTAGAGCAAATACATACGGTAAGAACTTAGTAAATGTTTAATTGATTGTGTGTTTAAGCTCACATAAAAGGCAAGATGGCAACAACAGGGTACAATTGTATCATGTGCAGCAACAGCAGAAATTAGTTAGCTAATAAATTGTTTGAAGCGAACCAAACATTTTAGATTAGTTTATCCCACATCTCATTCTCCTAGAAAATGAGCCCAAGCGGCCATCAACAAAAATACAATTATTTTGATACAACAAAGGTAAGAGAAATGAATAACCATCAAAGAAACAAAATGTTTAAATTGTTTTTTTAACCATGGAGGAGATTTGCATGTAAACTTTATAGAAGGCCAATATCAAGGAACATCATGTTGACATACTCATCCTGCTCTCTCGGTTCTGGTCATCGGTCCGGGTAATCAACTCCTGACCAAAACATTCAGCAACAACCACGACAGCATGCCCCTTCTTCTTTATCCTTTCATACAGGAACTGAAACAGGCTTCCCTTCCCTTACAACGTGGAAATCAATCTCAGGATTCATGCAGCAGTCAACATCTCGGCTGCTCAGAGTGGCATGAAGAGTAATGTGTCTTCTGCTCCTGCTCATAGCTCTCAAAGCCTCCACATGTGCCGCGTTGATCGCCTGCTGAGAAATCTAGAAATAGCCTACACACTACACTCAACAACGCAGTTCAACATATGAAACTATGCAACTAATCTACAAAAAAGCGTATGCTTGTCTGTATACATCTGTATATAGTCCTTACTGAAATTTTTAAAAAGACTTATATTTAGGAACGGAGGGAGTACATGCTAGGATAAAAAAAAACACCAATGTTATTCTGGACTTCATTTATTATGATAGTGACAATCCAGAATAAAATAACAAATAAAGAGAATCATTGTACCTTGAGGAAGTTAAATACAATGTCAAGCTCACATACATTCTTGGAGCACCTAATCAATGTTTCAACAAAAACTGCGACAAGAAGATTAGTTGATCTCCTCAAAGAGGTGGTCATAGATGAATCTTAGTGACGAACAAAGAAATAAGATGAACAATTGTAAAAATGAATGCATGCTAGCATTCTGGTAGTGCAGTGACATTTTTTTAGTACAGAGAGTAGTGCACTTACATGCAGAAGTGTTTAGCAACAATCATAATTTGCACTGGAATACAGAATACAAACAAGTAGTGTATGGATATTGAGCTGAAAGAACGAGTCATGGGATATATAAGCACCGGCGTCACTACTGGTCCAAAGATTGCATCAGCCTCAGTAAAATTGCTCACACCCTTCGGTCTCGCCGAAGACACAGCAAGAAGAGGCTTAGTAACTCAACCACATCATCTATAAAAAGTTTGAAAAGAAAAGGAAAGTGAATTGTGTGTACGCGTACACTGGAAGACATTATGAACCAATTCCTAATGCTTCCATGGGTCCTGCAGCCATCGGTTAATCCGTGAGCAAAACAAAGAAAAACAAAGTGCAGAACTTAGTCACTCAGGCATTTCATCAAAGCACGTAAAGATCTAAAGATGAAGCGGTTTCTGGATTTGGGTTGGGAAATTGGCCAAGCAATTATTACCAGGCTGCAGCAACAAGTCCTTGCCAACATGTAAATTACCTAGTCAATATTAAAAGGTCTAGAGTTAATGCTAACCAATTCTGCATAGAAAATACTTCCGTAAATAACGTGCCCCATTTAAACAAATAGATCAGTAATCTGTTATTAATCCAGGACAAAGTGAAATTACCTGAGGGGCTATGTCCAGCTTCCACTGATGGTGTAATTAACTTCCCTGCAATCTTGGATACATTTTGAAACCTGCAGAAACATATATCCAAAGTCATGCTGGTTCTCATGGTATGCGGGAAAATCAAGCTAAAGGCCTATGTGATGAATCTTTCTATAAGCAAGTGAGCGAAATGTTGCAGAAAGGAAAGGGAGGAAATGAACCGCTACAGACAAACACATACTCAACATCAGCTCAGCTGTACCATGAAATGGCAACCATTCCTAAATTCATCCTAGCTAAAACAAGCATGAGTTTGAACTAATAAAGATGCAGTCGAACGACACAACAACGATGGAGAAAAAAAAGAGAATAACATAGTCCGGAGGTGGAGCAAGTAAGAAGGTTCGCTGCATCTCAATTGTTGATGACTAATTCATTCTTGTCAGATAATCTCTTTGAGACAAAGCCTGCATCCATTCTCTCTTCAAACCACAATCCTGGAAAGTGGGTTTCCTTTTAATCCATTTTATGTTTTTTGGGTATGTTTTCTCATCATTATTATGATTCACTTGGAGGATCACGGTAACTACAACAATCACCTTTAGCTTTTTTAAATATCACTATTGATTTTTAACCCAACACCACTAATACAACATAGGTGATCAGATTACCAGGAAGATCGATATGATCAACAAGATCATTTCTAGATTTTTACTCCCATACTACCATTCAATTAAAGTTAACCTATAGCTTGTGACTCGAGTCAGATTGTGAAACTCTTTGAAATCTCTTCATTTGTTACGACTATCCATATGGTGATGCAAACGGCATAAATTTGCAGCCAAACAGTACAAATCGTTAGAACTCTTATAGTAGAAGGAAATAGGGGAAACACAGCTGAACTCTACAATGTAGTTCATCATGCACTGCAAGATGGAGAACACGACAAAGAGGCTAGGCTCCCTGAGCACGATGTCGGCGCGGACCTGGCAGCGTCCGTCACGTCCGACACAACGATGCCGTAGGTGTCCAACAAAGTCCGAAGAAAAACAGTGAACAATAATGATCACATGAAGTGCATAGCAAATCCATAGTTTTGATATATAACTATATAAGACAAGATTATTTTTTGCATGCAACTGTATCTTATTGCATAGCAAAACTTTTCTATTATTGATTCTGAAGGAATTTATTTACCCTAACATCTTAATACTTCAAGGTTTTAACAAAAGAAGAACATATAGTTTAGGAATGAATGGACTACATGAGTATGAGAAAACATTGATACCCATTACTACATACTGGTAAACTTCATGGTCCAGTATAAGGTCGCGCACCACACGATCGCCAATAGCTCCTTGGCTTCTCTTATTGGATTGACAACATCTTAATTTTGAGCTGCAACATCACATACATGGCAAGTTGTGTACCTACCTCAATGCTTCTTGAGATTATACTTGCAGCGAACAGTCCCGTTAACTTGCAATCCAATGGAAGTGTTGAATTAAGCTGTCTGACTTTAATAAACAGCAAGATATATCTACCTCTTGTGCGTCTTCGGAGGTTCCTTGGTTGATTTTGCCATGGTAGGATCAGCACAAATGGCAGCATGAACCTTCTTGTACAGTGCTTCCATGTCATCAGCCGCAATCCCCTTCTTGATGTACCCACTAAAGTGAAATTGGCACTTCTCAGTCTCCTCATCAGCTATTAACTAAAATAAGGGTAGGTCAGAAGTTAAAGCAATATTCAGTAACCTGCTTTAGAAATAAAACAAAGTACACTATTTTAGGATACTTTATATGGATGAATCAGGATCGGATATCTTTCAGAAAGAATTCATGTATAAAACAACGATAGCCCAGGGGAATGAAGAAATGGCATTATAATAACACCACAAGGACAATGGATCCAACTCACCTTCATGCAGTCAGCAACATGATCTTCATAAATGAATTTGCGGTGAATCTTAGTGTCCAACTGCTTATCATCCGTCTTGAAGCCACCAAATCTCTTGTCACTGTGTGGAATATCAAGACCACCATCCAAAGCACCCTGCAGCAGCACACATAGTAAAGCAAGTCTCAAACTGATAAATTGTATGTTTCCCTTAATAGCTTAGAACCCTCCTAAATAGAATAAAAGAAACACACCCACACCAGGCAATAAATGTAGTCCAAGATTAGGCATACTCCATCAGTGAGCCTGTCGCAAAGCAATTGATCAAACAACACTGTAAGTGAGCTATATAATTTTCTTGGCTTTCAATGTTTACCAACTTACTTACTTTACTTTACAAAGCCTTTTATCCCAAACAAGTTGGGGTAGGCTAGATATGAAACCCTTTCACGAGGACTTCCCAGGAGGTCACCCATCCTAGTACTACTCTCACCCAAATGGGGTTCATACCCAAAAGACTGGCTAGTTTTTACGTTGGCTCGCCAAGCCTATCACAACCCTTAGATATGAAACCCTTTCACGAGGTCTTCCTAGGAGGTCACCCATCCTAGTACTATTCTCGCTCAAATGGGTTTCATACCTATGGGACTGGCTAGTTTTTACGTTGGCTCGCCAAGCCTATCACAACCCTCCTCCTTTACCCGGGCTTGGGACCGGCTATGCCTAGAAGACATAGGCAGAGTTAATGTTTACCAACTACACAATTTAAAAATGTTTATTATTTAGATTTCAACCTATCGAAAAAAATCATCAATTGTGCATTCAAGATCTGTAGGTAAACCTTGGTATTCTTCTACTCTTAGCTAAAACAGTTTTGCTAAAATTATTCTTCCTCTCTTCTATGCCAGATACCATATATCAGCAAAGTAAAACACGTCAAGTTTAAAAATCAATATATTAGCAAAGTAAAATATGAGCGAGGAAGAAAGTAAGAGATGGAGAGAACCTTGCTCTTCTTGTACTGTTAGCTAAAACAGTTTTGCTAAAATTATTCTTCCTCTCTTCTATGTCAGATACCATATATCAGCAAAGTAAAATACATCAAGTTTAAAAATCCATATATTAGCAAAGTAAAATATGAGCGAGGAAGAAAGTAAGAGAGGGAGACAAAGAGTGGAGCACCTAGTTCGCGTTGCTCGAGCCGCCTGCAACAGGCACGTGTTGTCCTCCTTATACTCCGATCCACAAGGAAGCCATGGGAGGAGGGACGAGCTCCTGCTTCCTCTCGCCTTCCCACACTGCCTGTTCACCTCGAGCTCCTTGCCTAGTGGGGGTGGACGCAGAGGTGGCGCCTCTAATGGCGCAGAGGAGGTGACGACACAGTGGCGCGACAAGTCGACCTGCCAGCGAGGTCTCACCCTGCCCCTTCCTCCTGCTAGGATCGCTCACCTGCTCCTTCCTCGCTGTTGCTTCCCTTCCTCGCCAGCCTCCTCCTTCTCCTTGTCGTCCGCATCCTACCCCTCCCCTACATCCTCACCCACACCATGAAGACCCCGCTGCCGCTGCTCTCCCACGATGATGACCTACGTCCGATCTGGATTGACGGCGACATGGAAGAGGAAGGCAAGCAGTGGAGAAGGCCAGCGATGGGATCAACCACGACATGATGTAGAGGAGAGGAGGAGGCTGGTGTAGAGACAAGGCCGGCGGCAGCGGGCGAGGAAAGGATGCAGTGGGAGGTAGAGAGAGAGGGGTGCGACGGCTCGTTGGGATCGAGGGGAAGGAGAAAGGGGCTAAGGTTCGTTTGACGGCTGGGGTGGAGTGGGGCGAGACTCGCGGGTGATTGGGTACGGGCGCTCCGAGCTGATTGGGCAAGAAACCTCCCGCACGCGAAAACAGCCAACCCAGCCAATGAGCGCCTTGCGTGAGCCCACTCGTCATTGGATAAGTAAAACGACTCTGAGGTGAAAACGGGTTTGATCGCGAGGTGAAGATCCGACGGCCCAGACATGCTACAAAGCCACATCCGACGGCCGATGAAGGCCCAATCGGGGGAGCTTCTTGAGAGCGAGTTGGCTAGCCTCCTTATTGGTTTAAATTACAATGATGAAAGTGGGTTTGGAAGAGTGCCAACTCTAGGTAGTAGTTGTACCAAATCGAGGAACAAAGTGCGTTTGTACCAAATCATTTGATCACAGATAATGTATTAGTTGCATATGAAAGTGTGCATACTATGAGAAGACGTAAGAAGGGGAAGAACTTCTCTTGTGCGGTCAAGCTAGATATGATGAAGGCTTATGACCGGGTCGAGTGGCATTATTTGGAGGCCATAATGATAAAACTGGGCTTCAGTATCAGTTTTGTTAGATTAATTATGAAGTGTGTTTCGTCGGTCAGATTCTCAGTGAAGGTGAATGGGGAGCTTCTGCCCTATTTCACTCCTTCTAAAGGATTGCGGCAGGGCGATCCAGTATCCCCATACTTATTTCTGTTATGTGCAGAAGGATTTTCCTCTCTACTCAAGTACTATGGAGGCTTTGTGGACAGAGGGATTCGAGTCAGCTATAAATCACCTTGGGTGAGTCATCTGCTGTTCGGCGATGACAGTCTTATTTTCATCAGTGCAACGCAACAAAGTGCAGCAAGATTAAACGCAATCCTTGAGATTTATGGGAGTGCCTCCGGTCAGCGTATAAATAGAGATAAAAGTGCCATTTATTTTAGCACTAACACATCGGAGCCGGTGCGGCAGCTTTTGAAAACTACCTTAGACATTTATGTCGAGGCTTTTAGTGAGAGATATCTTGGTCTTCCGACAGCTGTGGGCCGTATAACTAGTGGCACCTTTGCTCACATTGGAGATAGAGCTCGAGGTAAGATGCAAGGATGGTCAGAAAGGTTGCTGGCATGCGCGGGAAGAGATGCTTTGATGAAGTCTGTAGTTCAAGCACTTCCAACATACAGCATGACAACCTTCCTGTTAAACAAAAAAGTATGCAAGAGCATTACTTCACCAATGGCAAAATTCTTCTGGAGTAGCTCTTTGGACAAGAAAGCAATGCATTGGGTCGCTTGGGATAAACTTGCGATGCCGAAGTGCAAAGGGGGCATGGGATATTGAGACATGCACCTGTTTAACTTGGCTCTGTTGGGGAAACACGGCTGGCGATTTTTAACCACGTCGGACTCCTTATGTGCTCAAGTTTTGAAGGGCCGTTACCTCCCGGATGTGGACTTCATGTAGGCAGTTGTCTCAAAAACTGCACCAGCTACATGGAGAGCGATAATTGCTGGAAGGGAAGCACTACGGGCTGGACTGATCAAACGAGTGGGTGATGGTTCATCAATTTCGGTTTGGAATGACATGTGGATTCCTGGAACCACGACCATGAAACCAATGCTGAGACCAGAAAATACAGTGATAGAAAATGTCTCTGAGCTTATTGATCAAGAGAATTGGACATGGAATCAGCAGTTGGTAAGAGATACCTTCATCTTGACAGACGCGAATGCTATATTAAATATCCCAATTCGGCAAGGTGGAGGTGATGATTTTCTAGCTTGGGCTTTTGAGAAGACAGGCAACTACACTGTTAAATCAGCGTACCGTGCTCTCGTGAATCAAAAAGAGCGCAGAGCTCTACATGAAGGGACGGCTACCGGCACCTCAACGAGCGATCAACAGATGTGGAGTGCACTTTGGAAGCTGAATGTTGTACCCAAGGTGAGAGTGTTCTGGTGGAGGGTTTTGCGTGGCATACTCCCGGATGAACAAACTCTACAGTCACGGCATATTAGCGATTTGAGCAGATGCAAAATCTGCCACGTGATGGACGAAGACCTCAAGCATGCCTTGATTCACTGTGCTCATGCTGCTCGATTCTGGAATGAGGCTTGGCGTTGGTTTGACCTCCGGCTACCTCAACTTCACCCAGTTTCATGGGCCAAGGAAATTATGTGTGATCCTCGCTTCTCGGACAAGGACAGGCCACTGATCATCACTATTATGTGGTCTATTTGGCACTCTCGTAACAAGTTAAAGCATGAGGAGGAGGGGTCGGATCCGACAACTTGCATGCGTGTGACTAGGGAGGCGCTTGCACTTCTTGAGTTACCACGACAACATACACTGGTCATGCCGGGTCATGGCTGGAGACCACCTGAAGCGGGGCTAGTTAAGATCAACACAGATGGTGCAATATCATTTGACACAACCACTGCTGGTGCAGGTGGAGTTGCAAGGTCTAATAATAGGCTGCTGGGTGCATGGTGCAAACCATACAGTGGTATTACAGATCCTCTTATCGCCGAGGCAATGGCGTTGCGTGATGGTGTGCTTTTCGCCAAACTTCGAGGTTACACACATGCGATAATGGAGGTGGACTGCCTGGAGATGGTTAATCTCTGGAATACTCGCCACAACTCTCGTTCGATTGTGGATCCTATCTTAGTTGAAATTGGAGAGCTTGTTAGTGATTTCTCTCTTTTTGTAATCCAACATGTATTAAGGTCAGCAAATGTTCCAGCGCATCTATGTGCCAAGCGTGCTTGCACATTGAATGTGACGGAAAGCTGGCTCGAAGACAACCCCGGCTTCCTCCTGACCAGCTTATTGGCTGATTGTCGGGAGAATGCCTTCGTTTGAATAAAGCTCTCTACATTGCCCGCAAAAATAAAAAAAAATCTAGGTAGTAGTGATCCCACTGTTTTTGAGGGTGTCGAATCTTATTACAATATTGATGAAAGTGGATTTAGAGAGGTCATGACTTTATTTAGTGATACATTCACTATTTTGGAAGAGGTTTCAATTGACTATGACAATAATGTTGCTATCTATGATGATTATGATGATATGTATGCCATAAAGAGTAATAAATCTTCTATGCTTTTGGACCATGAAAAGAATGCTTTATGTCATGGTTATATGGATGAATCTATTCATGATGCTACTGAAAATTATTATGAGAGAGGAACTTATGATTCATGATGCTCTTGTTATGTTTCAATCTTTATCTTTTATGCGAGCATCATTGAGCTCATCATGCCTAGCTAAAAGGCATTAAAGAAAAGTACTTGTTGGGAGACAACCCAACACTTTTACCTACTATTTTTATGTGTTCACATGATTATTCTACTGTATAATCATGTTTTATTGCTTTTATTTCAATAAAGTGCCAAGTAAAGCCTTTGGGATAGTGTGGATGATAGTTGACTTGATTCTGTGCAAAAACAGAAACTTTTGCGCCCTGTCCAGTAATTTCTAAAATTCACTGGAATGTGCTTTTGACCTGAAATTTTTACAGGTAATAGATATACAAATTCTCTACGTTTTCCTAATTTTTAAGAATTTTTGGAGTAGCAGAAGTATGGTTGGAGTACAGATTACTACAGACTGTTCTGTTTTTGGCAGATTCTATTTTCAATGCATAGTTTGCTTGTTTGCTAGTTTCTATGGCTTATATTGCTGAATATAAATTGTTGAAATATTATGCTACAGTAGGCAGTGTGTGGAAACAATTATGAATCTTGTCTTTGACAGTACCAAAGTGACATGATTTGCTCTTTATCATACTAACCTATCTCACGAAGTTCCGTTAAGTTTTGTGTGATCGAAGTTTTCAAGTTTTGGATGAGATGTCAATATGAGGAGAATAATGAGTGACAAGACCCTAAGCTTGGGGATGCCCAAGACACCCCAAGGTAATATTCAAGGAAGATCCAAGAAACTACATCCCCTCTTCCGTCTCCAACATTATTGGCAACCTCACTTGAGGCTATATTTTCATTCATCACATGATATGTGTTTTGCTTGGAGAGTCATTTTATTTTGTTAGGATTTGTTTGCTGTTATTTATAATAATGTTTTGCATCTTTTAAATAAAAATGTCAAGTACAGCCTTTACCATGCTTATTTTGCAAGTCTATATGTTGCTGTTTGAAAATAGAAAGTTATCACTGTTGCAAAAATTCCCGAGAAAAGTCAGAATGTGATAAAAGGTTGAAACTTTTTGCACAGCAAGCTATGATAAATTTTCTACAGTGTGGTAAGTTTTTAGAATTTTTGGAGTTAGGGAAGTATGATGAATCTTGCATTCTTTAAAGACTGTACTGTTTTGGCAGATTACTATTATGTTTGCATATGCTTGCATGTTTAATGATTCTATGAGGATAGGAGTATTAAATATGCAGAGGCATTTAGTAGGCAATGTTGAATAATAATTTTAGTAATTTGTTACATTAGAGAATGATAAGGTTTTGCATTGATTTATACTAACTTATCTCACGAGTTCCTGTTAAGTTTTGTGTGGATGAAGTTTTTGATTTAGGGAAACCGTGATATGAGAGGAATTAAGGAGACAGAAAAGCTCAAACTTGGGGATGCCCAAGGCAGCCCAAGTTAATATTCAAAGAGTCTCGAGCATCTAAGCTTGGGGATGCCCCGGTAGGCATCCCACCTTTCTTCTTCAACAATTATCAGTTAGTGTCGGTTGAGCCTAAGTTTTTGCTTCTTCACATGAGTTGTGCTATTCTTGGAATGCCATTTTATTTTGTTTTGCTTGCTGTTTTAATAAAATATTTAGATCCAAATAAATAAAAGAGAGTCCTCAAAATAGCTACCCATCTACATAACTACTCGCTTGATCTTCACTTATATCTTTTTGGAGTGGTTTGTCATTTACTCTAGTGCTTCACTTATATCCTATAAGTAAATTGTTGAATGAATTGAACATCACGAAGTTGAAATTATATGTTCATATCATGCCTAGTGGTAGCTTCACATTGGGTTTAGAAAGTGAAATATTTTGAAGCTTGACAATCACAATATTAGTCATACAAGCAATTCATGAATGATTGGTAGAAGGAAGAGAACTTTCACATGCAAATACACTATCTTGGAAATCTTTTGTGATTGTGAGCATCCATCAAAGTATTATATGCCAAAATTGTTGACGTTGGACAAGGAAGACAACGTAATGATTTATATTTGTTCATATTCACATAGAAGTTATATTGTCATAGATCCTTCAACATGTGGTGCTTGCCCCCCATCTTTGCTAGTCAAAAATTCCGCACCAAGTAGAGATACTATTTGTGCATCCAAAAAACCCTTAAACCCAAATCTTATCTTCAAGAGTCCACCATACCTACCTAAGGATTGTGCAAGATCCGTCAAGTAAGTTGTCATCGATGCAATAAGGCAATAAAAGTTGCTCCTAAAAGTGTTAGATCATTTAGTGTAAGAGAAAATTGAGTGTTGTACGAACTTGTGATGGCAAAGAATAAAAGCAACAGACTATATAATAAAGGGTGCTATCAGAAGGGGCAATATAACGTGATGTTCTTTTGCACTAAGGGGTTGAGCATACAAACAAATAAGCGCATGGCAACCTCTACTTCCCTCTGCGAAGGGCCTATCTTTTACTTTTCAATATTTACTTTTATGCAAGAGTCAAAGTCTTTCTCTCTATTCCTTTTTATTTTCTCTTTTGGCAAGCATCATGTGGTGAGGAAAGATCTAGGCACATATATCCAGTTGGATATGGATAGCATGCGTTATTATTGTTGACATCACCCTTGAGGTGAATACGTTGGGAGGCGAAATTATAAGCCCCTATCTTTCTATGTGTCCAGTTGAAATGTTTTGCTCAAGTGTATGAGGTGAGTGTTAGCAATCATAGATGACTATATGATGGTTGAGTATATGGAGCTCTTACTTAGACTCTGTTGAATAAGTTGAATTGCAATTGTTTGGTGACTAAGAATATAGGTTGTTGAGTTTCAAGAGAATTCATTGTTTGAACCTTAACATGTGAATTGGTTGCTACTTGGTTGTGAGAAGTTTTATAAGAAAGAATTATTGTTATGATGCTAGGAAAAGTGATTGAAATTGTCATTGATCAAACTTGTGCATTTTGCTAGCATTCACACTTCATAAATTATTTCTTTTATCATTTACCTACTCGAGGACGAGTAGGAATTAAGCTTGGGGATGCTGATACGTCTCCAACGTATCTATAATTTATGAAGTATTCATGCCATGTTTACAATAATTTTATATGGTTTGGTAATGATTTGCAGGGAACTAACCCGGACCGACGTTGTTTTCAGCAGAACTACCGTGGTGTTGTTTTTTTGTGCAGAAATGAAAGTTCTCCAAACATCGCGAAACTTTTTGTGGATTTTTTATGGACCAGAAGACTACCAATGGGCCAGAGTAGCACCTGGGGGTGCCCCGAGGGGGGCACAACCCACCAGGGTGCGCCTGGGCCCCCAGGCGCGCCCCGAGGGGTTGCGCCCACCTCGGTGGCCTCCCGCACCCTCTCTTTGCCCTATAAATTCCCAAATATTCCAAAAACCCTCAGGGAGACCCTAGATCGAAGTTCCGCTGCCGCAAGCCTCTATAGCCACCGAAAACCAATCGGGACCCATTTCGGCACCCTGCCGGAGGGGGGAATCATCACCGGTGGCCATCTTCATCATCCCGGCGGCCACCATGATGAGGAGGGAGTAGTCCACCCTCGGGGCTGAGGGTTTGTACCAGTAGCTATGTGTTTAATATCTCTCTCGCGTGATCTTGAGATGTCACAATCTTGATGTATCATGGGATTTGTTAACATAGATGGATCATATGATGTTTCTCCTCTCTCTACTCTTGTTGTGATGAATTGAGTCTTTACCCTTTGAAGTTTTGTCTTGTCGGGCTGAATGTTCAGATCTGAGAACACATGATATATGTCTTGCATATGAATACTCGTGGTGACAATGGGATATTATTTTGATTCACTTGATATATGTTATGGCACTCAACTTGCGGATTCCTGCGGTGACATTGGGGTAGTCTATGCATAGGTGTTGATGCACGTTTTTTATTATCTTTTCTTCGATAGCAACTTTGGGGTCCCCTTGTAGTCTCTACAAAAAAAGACACATCCGTGACATTTTGGGCCGAACGAATTTTTTTCCTGTCATACATATGACACTTCTATGACAATAATTGTGACAAAACCCGGTATCATCATAGATGTGGTGGGCTCCTACTTCTATGACAAAAAATCATGACAGAAAATGGGATTTTCGTCCTGGGCGGGCCGGAGACGCAACTGCATGACATTCTTTGGGCCGCCCATGACAGAAAAAATCGTGGTAGAAGCGAGGGTGAGGAAAATTTCGGGGAGTTCCCGGTTACAGTGGGAGGTCGGGGGCCGAGCGATGCGCGTTTCTCTCGTACACGTACGCGCGTGTGTGCGAGGCCTTGGCTGTAACTGAACCCGAGTGTGGCGTTGGGCTCTAACTGAACCCGAGCAATTGCACTGCAGGCTACGCGTTACTGAACCCGAGCGATTGATCGATGGCTGTTAACTGAACCCGATTGAGTGATTCCTTCGCTACTGTTGCTAACTGAAGCCGATTGATTGGATGAACAGTGAGCGTTGGG